>NC_133125.1:61151779-61454809 GCF_048418815.1 Hemitrygon akajei
GAGAGTGCCACTCAAGGTACTGTACCATAGTCTTTCAAAGTAGTTGATCTACTTAGTGGCTGAAGAGGTTCAAGGCACAAGATTAAGTGTTGGAGCATCTTTTCCAAATTTTTATATGGGACTTTAGAAGCACAACAGATGATTTCTGATGGTTTCTGTTATAGCACCCTTCTGTGCTAGCATTTCCTTCAGACTTTGATTTTTAAGGATAGAAATAAATGTTTCTCTTTTGCCTGTATCCTTAAACAAAAGTGCATTTAATCTGGATCTGAGCTCATTATCTGTTCTATGCAGTCTGTTAATCTCTATCTTTCAAAATCCATCTGATCTTGCTAGATAAATTCCTCCTGCTAATGATTTGGGGGACCTTGTTGCACATTTTAAACATTTGACTTGGGAAAATAATACTCAAGTATTAACTGATCCTAGTATCAGCTTGTCTATAAGGAGTAGAATTTTTGAGCATGTGGTTAGAGATATGCCAAATGCAGATTGATCTCTTTGGGGAAAAAGGGGCACAAATGCAACCATTAGGGTAACTGTGGTGGCACCAGCCCCAGGGAGCTTACCATATCAGTGCTGGCCCAGATCTACAGACAGAGACTTTTCCAGAGCATGTTATTTGACAGTATTTCCATGACATTTTTCAATGGAGCATGTAGCTAGTACACAACTGGAATGCAGTTAGAATTTACCTTTACACAGTCACTTCTTGTTTCTCTTCTCTGCCACTGCAGTACCATCAGTGACCTCTGTTTTGGAATTGCTGCAATCAATACTAATTGGCTAACATTTGATGCTGCTAAATTTGGCTCTCGCTTTACAATGAAACCTGTTATCCTGGTCACCTTGACTGACTGACCCTGGGTCTTAAGTAGCCTGTTTTCCTGAGCATCAGTTACAGTACTATGTAAAAAAAAATCTGTAAAGTGAAGATGCTTTCAGAATAATGAAATTAAGTTTCTAATATTTTTTTTTAAATTACTATAAAGAGCAGTAAACAATTAAAAAACTAATCGATATTTGGTTTGACCATCCTTCTGTACCTTTAAAACTGCATCAATTCTCTTAAGTACACTGTCGTGCTGTTTTATCAGAAGATCAACTGGTAGGTTGTTCCAAGCATCTTAGAGAACTTGCCACAGTTCTTCTGCAGACTTTGGCTGGCTTGTTTACTTGTCTCTCTAGGTAATCCTAGACAGCCTCGATGTTGAGAGCAGGGCTCTGTGGAGGTCATACCATCTGAAATCATATATAAAAAAATCTCTGGTGCCTAAGACTTTTGCATTTATTATACATAAATGTGACCTTGTATGTCAGATGTAAAGAGCCAGTTGCTGCTCTAGACAAAGTGGTGATTGAAGTCTATAAGTTACAGCAATAGATTTGTACTCTCTGGTTCTGCTTTAATTTTATTGCATAAACTCTGGCAACATGTCATGAAGCTCTTGCCATGAATTTCCTCAGGAACCAAAAGAAAGTTGGGTGAACCCTGTCTCATTTCCCAAGTTTGGAAGATTTAGCATGGGAATTGTTGTCATGTGCAGTAGAGTCATGGAAGTCACCTTGGGTCAGGAGCCTCAAAGTCCCTAATTAAAAGGTGAATCTTCAGTCACTCAAAGATCTTAAAAAATTAATAATGAAAGGAGAGACTCCTTTCTCAAAAAGTGGGCTGATTTCCAAAGTATAGTACTGGACACCAAGCATGCAGAATAGATTCTTGACTGCCTTGTCTACAGTGCTGACAAAGCATCTTGCTGAGTGTGCAGAGTAATTTCAGACTGAAAGTCATGGGATAAGTGCAAGATATATTTAAAATAAAAATATATAATTATTCATGCAATCAATTTTCTTTAAAATGTGTATTGCTGTGCATTTAGTTATTACTTAATATAATTCCTGCTAGAGTGCAGAATCATTCTAGCAGGGATCATATTAAGTAATAACTAAATGCACAGCATCTTTTGTAGTTTTGATACTGAAAGTCAATTGATGCTTCTAAACTTTACTGAAGCTTCCTACGTTATTTATTCTTAACGTAATTAGGGATAATTCCACTAGTTAATGTAACCTGGATTGGGGTGGTGCTTTAAATATGTCAAATAGATAATTTGAGTGCATTACTTTATGTTAATAGTAGCTGCCTTTAGTGGATAGAGATGTGCCAAAGCGGATAGAGAAAATGAAAACATCCTGGCTTCTTCTCTCTCCCTTTCCAGTCCTGATAAAGGGCCTTGGCCCGAAATGTCGACGGTTTATTCTTTTCCATAGATGCTGTCCAACCTGCTGAGTTCCTCCAGCATTTTGTAAGTGTTACTCTGGAGATCCAAAGTTAGTTTCTAAAAACAAAAACATAATATATCAGTTAGAACTCTTCATGGATGATGAACCTGAATTGTTGTTATAGCTTCTATTATAATTCACCAACACTTTTTTTTCCAATGTTGTCAGCTTTTATTTCAGATTGCCTTTCTTAGAGGTTTTCAAATTTTCTCACTTGTTTTGACAACAATCATGCATGGATTTAGGCAATAGTCTAACTGTCCTTTGGGGATGTATGTAAGTGTTGTAACTTGTACTGTTGTGTGTGAGTTGTGCGTCTGCTGGTGCCACTGTCATCTCAGAGTCAGACAGCTCACTTCCAGCTGTAAAAACGGAGCACTGACCCTAAATTGACATGTCACTCCAGTTCTGATGGAGCATAGCATTGTCAGAGTGCCATGGGTGAGGAATTAAATCAAAGTCCCATCAGGAGACATAAATAATCCCACAGCACTATTTTGAAAAGTAGGAGAGTTTTCCCAGATATTCTCAAACCTGCTTCCTATTTGTAACACATTCAGCCCTTTGAATCTGTACTGGTCTCTGAGTAATCCCATTTACCAACCTTTCCCTCCATCCTGTTTTCTCCCTCATATTCGCCAGATCTCCCTGATTCTCCTTCCACTCATCTATATTGAATGGAGTTTACAGTCAACAATTAACCAACTTCCCTGCTTGTCTTTGGGAGCATTTGGGGGAAGCCCATGTGATCATTGGGAGAACATGTAAACTTCATTTAGGCAGCACCAAAGGTCAATATTAAATCCAGGTCATTACAGCTCTGAGACAACAGCACTACCAGGTGCACCACTGCACCAAAGCTGCAGAAGCAGATGAACACTTATTAACACATTGTTCTTGTAAAAATTTGTAGTGTGCAAATTGGTTGTAGTATTTCCTGCATTGTATACGACTGTACTAAAGAAATAGTCTGCGTAAAAAGTTATGAAAGAGATGTGCGAGGTATTCTAGTCTGTCTGTTGTTTTTAAACTATGTGAAGCTCTGTTGCCCAGGGCACTGCTACGTATGCTCAGTCATTTAACAGTGATTTTAAGATTCCAAATATTTGGCATCTTACATTGATGTGAGCAGTTTGGATCACTGCAGGACTTTGCAATCATAATTACCTGAAACTACCTGAGAATTGGTTTTTAAGGTCTGTTTTCAACAGAACATGTTCTGTTCCTCTAGCATGCTGATTGATATCAGTACATTTAAGGGCAGTGGAGTATTTTTTTACTTGTGCAGATATCAAGGCATAAGCTTGTACTCAGTGGCCACTTAATTAGGTACACATTTACACCTGCTCTTTAATGCAAGTATTAATCAGCCAATCATGTGGCAGCAACTCAATGCATAAAACCATACAGACATGGTCAAGAGGTTCATTTGCTCCGAATAAACATCAGAGTGGAGAAGGAATGTGATCTAAGCGATTTTGACCTTGGAATGGTTGTTGGGGCCAGACAGGGTGGTTTGAGTATCTCAAAAACAGCTGATCTCCTAGGATTTTTTTGCTTATTGGTCTGTAGAATTTACAGAGCATGATGCAAGAAACAAAACGCATTCAATGAGTGGCAGTTCTGTGGGTGAAAGCTCCTTGTTAAGGAGAGAGGTCAGAGGAGAATAGACAGACTGGTTCAAGCTGTTAGAAAGGTGACAGTAACTCACATAACCACACATTACAACAGTGGTTTGCAAAAGAATACCTGTGAATGCACAACATGTCGAACCTTGAAAGGGATGGGCTACAGCAGGAGAAGACCTCACTGGGTTCCATTCTGTACTTAATAGGGTGGCCAGTGAGTGTATACTGTATCTGCATTCTTCAGTTACAGTATTTGGTTTCCACATGGGCCACTAGGTGGCAGACTCTACAATGTTCACATGTTCCATTGCAGTGAGTCAGTACAGGATTGTATCTGCCTGATCATTAAACTACAGTAATGATAACTACAAGTATTTGCTCTTTTTCCTGCTGTCTACTGACCACTGGACTATTCACAGAAAGCACAATATCAGGAAGAGGTCTTTGAATCTAAGTTAATTTTCTATACATTGAGCTTCTCCCTGACTGTCAGGAGAAGTTTAGTTATGGCTGGGTAATTTCTGCCTTTGACACCTTCACTCAGCAAATTGATCATTGTGCAATTTGCAGTCACACTCCTGATAAATTTTCCATTTAAATCAGAATTTTTTTTTAAAAATTTCCCACTAGTTCCCTATCATAGATCATAGATCTTATCCTGTAAAAGATCAACATCTATTGATCCCACTAGTTCCCTATCATAAATCATAGATCTTATCCTGTAAAAGATCAACATCTATTGATCCTTCAGATCTCTCCCCCTCTGAAAACCAGCTTGGTTCCTTTACTGAAGTTCTTTCCCCTTTCCCTTCGAAACAGCTGTTACCTCCCCAGTTAAAACAAAAATCTCTCCAGCTAAGCTCCATCTATGCCGCCACTCCCTTGTCTAACGGCTTTGTTACTTCCTAGTGCACAGGCTTCTGGTCAGAAACTTGCTGCCCCAAACTCTTTGTTATCTTTCTCAAGTCACCAGAAAACTCTGAAGCATTACTGAAAATAACATTCACTCCAACGTGACACACAGTTCCCTTTTAGCCAGCTTGACTGTTAAATGGTGTTCACCTTACATTGTCTTCCATCAACTCTTCCTCATCATTGAGCTCTAAGGGATTTATCTCTAAATGGTTGCATTCTAACTTAACAAAGGAACTTCATGTCAGCTCTCTTCTTTGTGTTACCATCTATGGGATATCTCTGCTGCAGCCTGTAGTAATGGAGGTTTAACCTTGATGTTGATGTTTCAATTCTGGTAGGGAGTCATGATCCAACGTAGCTGTTGTCCAATTAGTTATTAAACCATTAGAAAGAAGTATTTTAAACCATTGAAAGTAAATACATTCTTTGAGTGTCAGTAGGAGTCCAAGAAAAGGTACACCATGTTGTACTAATAAAGCAGTAATTTAATTTAATGTACAGTGATTGAACAGAAACTACAGCAGCATTTCAAATTTGATCAAGCATTTGACACCAAATATCAGTGTAGAAGTTTATATAAAGGGAGCAGTTTTAATGTTATTTTCTACTCAAATTAATAGTGCACAGAGCTGCAGTTCTGCTCTGTTTCTTCATTCAGGCCAAAACCCAACCCACTGGTGAATCTCCCAGCCCAAATGCCATCCATAAATTTGGTGATGACTACTATCGTTGGTAGAATATCAGATGGCGATGAGGATGTGGGCATATGGGAGTGAGGTCGATCAGCTGGTTGAGTGTCATTGCAACAATAGTCTCATGCACAAAACCAAGGGATTGATGGTGGACTTCAGGAAGGGCGTCAGGAAAACGCACACTAGTCCTCATTGAGGAATTAGTGGTGGAAAGGGGGAGGAACTTCAAGTTTCTGAGCATCAGGAGCACAGAGGATTTATCCAGGCCCCATGACCTGATCCAATCATGAAGAAGGCATGCCAGCAGCTCTATTTCATTAGGAGTTTGAGGAGATTTGGTTTGTCACCAAGGACTTTTGCAAATTTCCATCGGTGTATGGTGGAGGGCAGTCTGACTGGTTGTATCATAGCCTGGTATGGAGGCTCCAATTGACAGGGTCGGAAGATGTAGCAGACGGTTGTTCAGCCAGCTCCAGCATAGGTGTGACTCACGCCACCTTTAAGGACGTTTTCAGGAGTCACTGCCCCAAGAAGGCAGCAACTGTCATTTAGGACCCTCACCATCCTGGGCAAGCCTTCCTGTTACTCCCATTGGGACGGAGGTGCAGGAGCTTGCAGACATTCACTCAATGATTTCAGAACAGCTTCTCCTTCTTCCATGATGAGAATTCTGAATAGTCCATGATCCCCTGAGCCCTGTTTCATTTTTCCTTTTTTAGTTTGTTATTTATAGTAATTTTGTCTTAGTACTGTACTGCTACCACCTTCCACAAAACAACTTCATGCCATGTACCTCAGTGATAATTAATGTCATTCTGATTCTGCTAATACTGACCTGAGACAAGCTAAAATGTGTATTCATTCTTTATTGTCACATTTCAGTTCCCCTTTGAGGATAAAAACAAGTGAAGAATGTAGTTTAAATGTGCCAACAGGTGTAAAGCACCCCAGAAGACAATATCAGTAAATAAAAGAGATTCTGCAGATGCTAGAAATCTTGAGCAACACACACAATATGGTCCACTGTCCTCTTCTATTAGATTCCTCCTCCTTCTACCCCTTACCTCTTCTACCTATCACCTCCCAGCTTCTCACTTCATTTCCCCTTTTCCTACCCACCCACCTTTCCCCTCACCAGGTTTCGGCTATCACCTGCCTGTAATCCTTCCTCCCCCCCCCCCCCCACCTTTTCATTCTGGTTTCTTCCCCCTTTTTTCCCAGTCCTGATGAAGGATCTCAGCCCAAAGCATCGACTGTTTATTCCTCTCCATAGACACTGCCTGACCTGCTGAGTTCCTGCAGTATTTTGTGTGGGTAATGAGTATCTAGGCTTCTTTGAAGTCTTTGTAAAGCCAATAATCAGATACCACAATTATCTCCAAATAGAATTTTAAATCTGCTCTTGGCATCAAAACAAATGAGAGATTGAATTTTTTCAGTTTTTTGTGCTAGTAATTTTTTTCAGATTCTAATTAGAATTATGTCCACGCCTGTGACAGAAGTAGTTCGATTATAAAAATCCATTCTCATCGATGTTTTTAAAAATGAATAAGACTGATTGTTAGATTGCTTTGTGATGTTAAAAAAAAATGATAATTTGAGAAAATTCTCCACTTCTGTGACGGCTGTGTCCTTGACTTAGGAGCACACTATAACTCAATTTAGATTCATTCTAGAGAAGATAGTGGAAAGCTTTTCCTCAAATTAAAGATACTTAAAACTTCGAGGTCGTAGGTATAGTTGAAAGAGGTGCTGAGTTCCTGCAGTATTTTGTATGTGCTGCAATGCGTATCTAGACTTCTTTGAAGGATGAGGGGTTTGAAGTTAGTTTTTCAGCCTGATGGAGACAATGACTCTCACACATTTTAATAAAGATCTCAGCAAACACATCAATTGCCAAGGCATAGAAGGCCAAGTGATGATACATGGAATTAACATAGATGGGCCCTTAATGGTTTGGCATGGACGTGATGGGTGCACAGCTTGTTTCTGTGGTGTATACCTCTATGATTTCTTCCAGAACGAAAATCCAAACGAGGCTAAAGTATCACCTGTAGCACTACTGTACACACACAAACTCACTCGGCAATGAATTGAGTTGATCAGATATTCTCACCCAGCACAATGAAATACATCACAAGCAGTCTGACCAGAATATTCAGTGGATCTAGAAAACTTGATCGGTTTTCCTACAATGCTTTTGCGAACAATCTGCCTATGAGTGAACCAGCTCTTAGGGATTATTGGACCCTAAGTAAATAATTGAGTGAATACAAATTAAATTGGGCTTGTTACCAGTGACCTTCAATTTCATCCAGCCAAGAAGTTAATTCATGAAAAACAGCTTTGAGGTTAAAATGAAGTTATGGCTATTCCCATCAAAATGGTACAAGAGAATGTTATTTCAGATTGTTTTAGAAACAATATTTTGTGAACGTTACTTTTACACACATCAAAATTATTCACATGATACAAAATGGCAATGCTGAATTTTGGCAGTAGACAGAAGAAAGACCCTTAGAGAGCAATGCAATTATTACAAATGTAAAAGCTTCCTTTAAATATAAACACAAGAAACTCTGCAGATGCTGGAAATCCAAAGCAAAATAAAATAATGGAGGAACTCAGCAGGCCGAGCATCGTTCATGGAAATGAATGAACAATGGACATTTCAGGTCGAGACCCTTCTTCAAGACTGTAAAGGAAGAGGGAAGATGCTAGAATAAAAAAGGTGGGGGAGGGGAAAGAGGATAACTAAAAGGTGATGGGTGAAGCCAGATGGGTGGGAAAGGTATAGGGCTGGAGAGAAAAGAATCTGATAAGAGAATGAACCATAGGTGAAAGGGAAGGAGGAGGGTTCCCAGAGTGAGGTGATATGAAGGTGTGAAAAGCTAAGAGGGTAGAGAGAGGAATACAGGAAGAGGGGAGGGGTAGGGAAAAATTATTTGCCAGAAGGAGAAATCGATATTCATGGGAGGTTACCCAGACAGAGTATAAGGTGTTTCTCCTCAAACCTGAGGGTGTGAATTAAAATGCTTGGCCACTGGGTAGTTCTGATTTTGGTGGATGGAGCAGAGGTGCTTGACGAAATGGTCTCCCAATTTACGACAGGTCTCACCACTGCAGAGTAGGCTGCATCGGAGCACCGGATGCAATAGACGACCCCAGCAGATTCGCTGGAAGGAGTGTTTGGGGCCCTGAATGGAGGTGAGGGAGGAGGTGAATGGGCAGCTGTATCACTTTGGCTGCTTGCAGGGATAAGTGCCGGGAGGTAGATTAGTGGGGAGAGACCACCTCTTTAAACTTCAAAGCTATGTTTAAAAAGGATTTGTTTTTATTTGGTAAGAAGATTCATTGGTCTATTGCATAAAGATGTGTAAATTTTCTCCAGTCAACCTTGCAATTCAGACTTAGTCCTTTCAACACTTGAGATGGATTAATATGGAAAGTTTTGGTATCCCTATAGACTCAAAGGGAAAAGTTATTGGAGATGCACGGTCTTAACTGTGATTAAAACCTCTTTGGTAATGTATTGTTAATGAGAGAAATATTATTTTAAATTTTACCTGATGTCCATCTTCAGTAAAAGAAAGTTCAGGCGTGTTCCATTCTGAAAGAGGAATGTGTGTTTCACTACACAAGTATTGAAGATGGATATGAATGCACCTTCCTCCACTACCTTGTGTTTTCATTTGCAGCCTATTTACTCACTTCCAAAGAAATTAGTTTGGCTTTTTTGGCTACAGTACATCAGAATGGATTTCAAACTAAAAGCAGAAACAACTTGTTGGTAGCAAATGTTCGGATATTTCTCCCCCTCCAGAGAGGTTTGTACCCTCATCACTGACAACAGTAAACTTGACATTTGTTGCTGCTGGTTAAACTTATGCCTTTTGCATAATTTAGCTTTAGTAATGTGATCAAAAAAAAGTCTTGAAAACCAGGTGCGCCTCTGCTCTTTGATTGCGAAGCGCAGAGTCAAATATCGCTGTGATGATTGTATGCTCTAGTATCAATTGTTTGGTGACAATAAAAGTAAAGTAAATCATTTCACAAGTCCAGCCTATCTTCAGCTGTGTTGCATGCCAATTGGACTGCATCAGGTTGTCTAATTTTTCTGGTGAATATGTACAGAATTTATAGACAATAGATGCAGAAGTAGACCATTCGGCCCTTCGAGCCTGCACCGCCATTTTGAGATCATGGCTGATCAATTACTATCAATACCCAGTTCCTGCCTTGTCCCCATATCCCTTGATTCCCCTATCCATAAGATACCTATCTAGCTCCTTCTTGAAAGCATCCAGAGAATTGGCCTCCACTACCTTCTGAGGCAGTGCATCCCACAACTCTCTGGGAGAAGAGGTTTTTCCTTAACTCTGTCCTAAATGACCTACCCCTTATTCTCAAACTGTGCCCTCTGGTACTGGACTCTCCCAGCATCTGGAACATATTTCCTGCCTCTATCTTGTCCAATCCCTTAATAATCTTATATGTTTCAATCAGATCCCCTCTCAATCTCCTTAATTCCAGCGTGTACAAGCCCAGTCTCTCTAACCTCTCTGCGTAAGACAGTCCAGACTTCCCAGGAATTAACCTTGTGAATCTACGCTGCACTTCCTCTACAGCCAGGATGTCCTTCCTTAACCCTGGAGACCAAAACTGTACACAATACTCCAGGTGTGGTCTCACCAGGGCTCTGTACAAATGCAAGAGGATTTCCTTGCTCTTGTACTCAATTCCCTTTGTAATAAAGGCCAACATTCCATTAGCCTTCTTCACTGCCTGCTGTACTTGCTCATTCACCTTCAGTGACTGATGAACAAGGACTCCGAGATCTCTTTGTATTTCTCCCTTACCCAACTCTACATCATTCAGATAATAATCTGCCTTCCTGTTCTTACTCCCAAAGTGGATAACCTCACACTTATTCACATTAAACGCCACCTGCCAAGTATCTGCCCACTCACCCAACCTATCCAAGTCACCCTGAATTCTCCTAACATCCTCATCACATGTCACACTGCCACCCAGCTTAGTATCATCAGCAAATTTGCTGATGTTATTTTCTATGCCTTCATCCAAATCGTTTACGTAAATGGTAAACAGCTGTGGTCCCAATACCGAGCCCTGTGGCACCCCACTAGTCACCACCTGCCATTCCGAGAAACACCCATTCACCGCTACCCTTTGCTTTCTATCTGCCAACCAGTTTTCTATCCATGTCAATGCCTTCCCCCCGATGCCCTGAGCTTTGATTTTACCCACCAATCTCCTATGTGGGACCTTATCAAATGCCTTCTGAAAATCGAGGTACACTGCATCCACTGGATCTCCCCCGTCTAACTTCCTGGTTACATCCTCGAAAAACTCCAACAGATTAGTCAAGCATGATTTACCCTTGGTAAATCCATGCTGGCTGTGCCCAATTCTGTCACTGCTATCTAGATATGCCACTATTTCATCCTTAATAATGGACTCTAGCATCTTTCCTACCACCGATGTCAGGCTGACAGGTCGATAGTTCTCTGTTTTCTCCTTCCCTCCTTTCTTAAAAAGTGGGATAACATTAGCCATTCTCCAATCCTCAGGGACTGATCCTGAATCTAATGAACATTGGAAAATGATTACCAATGCATCCGCAATTTCCAGGGCCACCTCCTTTAGTGCCCGAGGATGCAGACCATCTGGACCTGGGGATTTGTCAGCCTTCAGTCCCATCAGTCTTCTCATCACCGTTTCCTTCCAAATGTCAATCTGTTTCATTTCCTCTGTTTCCCTATGTCCTTGGCCCATCCATACATCTGGGAGATTGCTTGTGTCTTCCTTAGTGAAAACAGATCTAAAGTACTCATTAAATTCTTCTGCCATTTCTCTGTTTCCCATAACAATTTCACCCAATTCATTCTTCAAGGGCCCAATGTTGTTCTTAACTATCTTCTTTCTCTTCACATACCTAAAAAAGCTTTTGCTATCTTCCTTTATATTCCTGGCTAGCTTGCGTTCGTACCTCATTTTTTCTCCCTGTATTGTCTTTTTAGTTAAGTTCTGTTGTTCCTTAAACACTTCCCAATCATCTGTCCTCCCACTCACCTTAGCTCTGTCATATTTCCTTTTTTTTTAATGCTATGCAATCTCTGACTTCCTTTGTCAACCACTGTGGCCCCTTTCCCCCCTTTGAATCCCTCCTTCTCTGGGGGATGAACTGATTTTGCACCTTGTGCATTATTCCCAAGAATACCTGCCATTGCTATTCCACTGTCTTTTCTGCTAGGCAATCCGTCCAGTCAACTTTGGCCAGCTCCTCCCTCATGGCTCCATAGTTTCCCCTGTTCATCTGCAACACTGACACCTCCGAGCTGCCCTTATCCTTCTCAAATTGCAGATAAAAGCTTATCATATTGTGATCACTACCTCCTAATGGCTCCTTTACTGCGAGATCGCTTATCAAATCCTGTTCATTACATAACACTAAATCCAGAATAGTCTTGTCCCTGGTCGGCTCTCATACAAGCTGTTCCAAGAATGCATCCCGTAGGCACTCTACAAACTCCCTATCCTGTGGTCCAGCACCAACCTGATTCTCCCAGTTCACCTGCATGTTGAAATCCCCCATAACTACTGCGACATTACCTTTGCCACATGCCAATGTTAACTCCCTATTCAACTTGCACCCAATATCCATGCTACTGTTTGGTGGCCTGTAGACAACACCCATTTGGGTCCTTTTGCCCTTACTGTTCCTCAGTTCTATCCACACAGACTCTACTTCTCCTGACCCTATGTCCCCCCTTGCAAAGGACTGAATCTCATTCCTCACCAACAGGGCCACCCCACCCCCTCTGCCCACATTTCTGTCCCTACGATAGCACGTATACCCTTGTACATTCATTTCCCAGGTCTGATCTCCCTGCAGCCATGTCTCCGTTATCCCAACAACATCATAGTTACCCATTCACACCTGGGCTTCAAGCTCATCCGCCTTATTTCTGACACTTTGTGCAGTCAGATATAGAATTTTTAGCCCATTTCTCCTCTCTCTGTTTGAATCGCTACCTATTGTGCTTAACCCAGCTCCCCAAACTCCCATCGGGCTATACGTCCCTAGAATTTTGTTGTCCTTCCTAAATTTACTTATTCTTTCAACACATTTATTGATAAGAATTTGACTAGAAAATCTTTGAAACAAAATCCCTTAAAATAATATGCGTTAGTGTCTTTAATAGTAAAGAAACTTGGGTGGGGTGGACGCGGGGTTGTTGGAGGGGGGTTGCCACTGCAATGCTGGGATGGAATCAGTTCTAAATAAAACTAAATGCCAAAGTGGTAAATGTACCTGTTGATGATAAAACTCTTTGAAGCTAAATGTGGCTTGAGACTGTTAATGATGGTAATAATAATAGAACTCTGAGAATGTTAATAAGCAAAACATTTGAAGGGTACTGGTTTAACTGTTTAGGTTGATATCATTGAAATCTGCAAGGATATTTTGTTGATTAAGATGAAATTCTAGGTGAATGCTTTATCCAAAATTGTACATAACATAGAGGAGGTCTGTTCTCAAAGGATTACTGGGCATTTCCCATTCACAACTTGGTTTTTTTTTTGCTGGATCAGTTATTAGCAGAAAGATTGTAGCTGGTACTGAGTTCTAAATCACTGATGATTGATGTCCATACTGATTAATTGATGATTAGGTAGTTCATTTTCATAAATTATTACAATCAGTCTGGATGCATCATATTTATGTTTTACCCAAAATTGGAATAAGTAGTTAAAGAATATTAAAATAATTCCTATGAGTCATAATGCAACTATCTGCAACCAATTTTCAAAAGGTCCAATTTGCATTTTGCAAAGGTTTCATAATATTAGCTGAGTACTCTGAGGCTAATGGGCAAGTATGACACTATCTGACTTTGCCTTGAATTTAAATCATAAACTTGATGAATTTTCCTGGAAGGTTATATTATGTGAAAGCTATAATCTCATCAAAACAACGAGAGAACATTTGGCTAATTCCAAATAGATACTCAAATAATGACACTCTGCAATGGAATGGATCCAAAAAGTGTCTTAGAATCTCCATCACTTGAAGAGCCATGTGCTTGTTGAACAGTGCTGAATTATGTTGCTTGAGCCTTTGGAAGCTGATGTCGGAAGGTAGCACTAAATACCTCACCATATAATTTCATTGGTAAAATAAGACAAGTGTTCACTCCTTTTGAAAATGACATGACAAATCCATTTGTTTTTTACTGAATCTTTTGAATATTACTTCTCAGTGCATGATTTTCTACAGAAAAGCAATAGAAGCTGATTGCCTTAAGTAGGTATTAAATGTACATTTGTTGAAGTTAGTTCACCATCTCAAACTTCAGTCAGATTAACTCTAAGTAAAGCAGAGGTTCCCAACCTTTTTTATGCTTATAGGCCCCTACCCATTAACTGAGGGTTCCCCTGGAGTAAAATGTTGACAACAACCTCCACTATTTTATAATGAGAGTTGCAAAGCTGTTGACTTTATTAAAATGCCTTAGTGTACTAAACCAGCAACCAGGACTTGCAAATCTTAAAAAAGACTTTAGAGAGCGAGGCCAAATATCCATGAAGGCTGTAGTGTAAGTATACATAATGAAGTTCCAGAAGAATGAAGGGTAGTTAATGTAGATCCATTTTTTCAAGAAGAGCAGCAAGGACAGGCCAGTGAACCTGACTTCAATTGCAGGGAAGTTACTGGAGGGAATTCTGAGAGACAAAATCTACTTCCTGATACTGGCTAGCCTCTATTCCCCACCCCTCAGTCCAGATATAGTGTCTCAACGTAAAATGGCAACAGCTCCTTTCCTCCCCAGAGAAGCTGCTCAGTCCACACAAGGAAAGGTCTGTGATGAGATGAGTTTAGGTGATAGTGATGGTGCCAGGTAAAAGGTATGGAGACTGATAAATAATAAAAGGTTTGCCTGGAGTGGAGGGAGTAAATAGGAGGTGATGACGAAATCTGAAATTACCAGAAATAATACTAAATTAAACAAAACATTATAAATTAAATGTTAAAGTAAATTGAATAACAATTTAATTGGGATTAGCAGCTGAGCATGGAAAAATTGTCTTACCAATTTCACTCATCTAGGGAATGCCAGTGGCACATTAAATGAATAATAATTTTATTCAC
Source organism: Hemitrygon akajei (assembly GCF_048418815.1). Taxonomy (NCBI): domain Eukaryota; kingdom Metazoa; phylum Chordata; class Chondrichthyes; order Myliobatiformes; family Dasyatidae; genus Hemitrygon; species Hemitrygon akajei. The sequence goes on from NC_133125.1 coordinate 61,166,473, forward strand.
TACATCTCAGCAAGTCCTTAATCCTGCAGAAATTACCTATACAGAAAGAGTATTTTTGTTTTTACTTAAACTTTATCTATTTCTTGGTCTGTCTGCTACAATATGTTATCTCTGTAACATTTTCAAACTCTTCAGTGCTAAAATTTCTTTGAAATGCCTTCATTTTTTGTGTAATACAATTTTTTTCCTATTCTAATTATAAAATGAGTTATTTTGTAATTGTTTTGTTTAATTTATGTTCCTTTATTACATTATGATTTACTGTTTTATTCACTTCTCCCACCCTTCACTACATGTAAAGGTGGGTAATCATCAGGATGGCAATGCTGGTCAGAAGAACCCCAACATGCTCACGGTAGGAGCAATTGTAACTAGTTATCGTGGTGATGTTATTGTGATTTCTAGTCATTAATGTGTGTCTTGGCTTCCCACCCTGTGTCATGTGGTGTAATTGTTCCAAGGTGTCTTTAAGTTTTTGCTGGTTGCAAGATATTTGAATACAGAACACACATTTGCATGAAATTCATTGATAAATTGGTTTTGTTAAATGCTGAGAATGACTGACTGCATTGACTAATAGCACAACTTCCAGCTGCAGAGGATAATAATGGTCAGGGGACTAATTAAAACAGGAGTAGTTAATATCTTAATCAGCTTGAGACCCCACTTCCTGATTTAAATCTGGTTGGAACCACACTGTAGCTTAATAGACACATCAGATCTTTTTAAAATTTATTTTCAAAATGTTGCTTTCTCTGCTTCAGAGTGCAAACTTTATTTTAAAATTTAGCAAACTGTTTATTAAAATTCATTCCTATGATTTGCAGTACTGTTGACATTAACTCATAAGAAAGTTGTGTTCTTTAAAGTCAATTGAAAATGGTGTTATAGATGAGAAATAGTCATTCAGTCATTTGGCCTGCCTTGAGTGTAATGGTTCTTCAGCAGAGCTATCCAATTAGATCTTCACCCTTTTAATATTTTCTTTTGTGAAAGGGAATTGAGTCAGTCAAGCAGTGCTTTCATAGACTGATATAAGTAACTGAAAATGAAATGATTTCTCACATTATCTCAACACCATTTCCTCTCCTTTACCAACCTTTTTTTTATCATTGGAGATATTTATTTCTCAAAAGCCATTTACATTTTGAGCACCTACTAGATGCCCTCAATCATTTTTATGGAGAGGACAATACCAGTTTCTCCAGTATCTGCAAAAAATACCCTTTTCCCTGATTTCATTATCTCCTCTTGCATTTTTCTCATAATTATCTAAATATTAACTGTGCCAATAATCCCATATGCATTGTTAACAACCTTGACAACTATTCCTGCATCCTCTTTTGAAACTCATCATTTAGTTATAGACCTTGTAGTAAATGTAACTTTGTGATGTATGCTTGAAGTAGTATGACAAACGTAACCATGCACAGTGCAGTTAGAGTGGAATAAACAGTATATATTTTCTTTAGCAGTGATCCAGGTGCCTTAGTGATTTGTATTTTTAGCATTACACGCAATTAGAATAAAACTACACGTCCATTATAAAGTGTCTAAAAGGCTGACACCATCAGGTCGAAGCCACTGAGTATAGTGAATGTTTGCATGATACTGTATGTGAGATGATTGATACTACAGATAATGAAGACATACGCTTTGGCTAGGATTAGCATGATTCTTCTGGAGAAGGGTTACAGATCCAACCAACGTCATTAGTATTTGCATACACTAGGATTAAGTACAAGTTTAATTATCATTCAACCATATATGAATACTCGTATATACAGCCAAACAAAACTGCGTTACTCTGGGGCTAAGATGCAAAACACAGTGCCAATAGTCATAAACAGCACAAGGCACATATAGCACATATATGAGATATATAAGATAGAAATAAAATACAATCAGACAAAACAATAAAGTGCAAGCCATGATGTTGAGTCCATGGACATTGCAGCACTCTGTCTAGTTGAACAAAATATAAGTCCTGAGTCCTGACGAAGGGTCTCGGCCCGAAACGTCGACAGTGCTTCTCCCTTTAGATGCTGCCTGGCCTGCTGCGTTCCACCAGCATTTTGTGTGTGTTGGTTGAACAAAATATAACTTGTCTTTTGCTGACCGAACACTGGGGGGCAGCACCAACTCCGGCATGGACGCTGTGCCACGCTGCCTCCCCCAGGCAGCTGCAAATAGGTGACACTGCGACTTGAAGCCTCGTTCTTGCTACAATCAAGGCCATGCAGCTCGATGCAATGCTCCTCAGACAGGATGAAGAGGTCAATACTCCCCAATGCCATTAGGCTTTACAATTCAACCGCCAGGACTTAAGAACTTTTTAAAAAGCTATTATTAATGCTTTTTGAGATAGTGATTTAGATGCATATCATATTTGTTACTGAGTTAAGTATTGTATGTTATTAGTTTTGCTACAACAAGTGTATGGGACATTGGAAAAAAAGTTGAACTTCCCCATGGGGATGAATAAAGTATCTATCTATCTATCTATCTATCTATCTATCTATCTACTAATGTCCAACAGGATCTTGCAATCACAAGAAAAGCAACTAAGATGATCACTCTCTGTTAGGGTGCAACCTCCTTCACACACCGACTTCTCTTTGTCACAGGCAGCGTCATGGTCCACACCAAGTCCAACTCCTTCTGTTTCTCTTGCCAATGAGCAGCAAGCAACTCACTGATGGTGTAAACCTGCAGTACTTTAAGTTCTTCATGTCCAGCAGGATCTTGCGATCATAAAAAAATGTTTAAAAAAGACAATAACACCTTTGCTTGGCCGCATAGAAGGTGCTGCATCTGAGCACACCACCATCTTACTGGAATTCAAGGCCTCAATGGATCCAGCATTACAGGAGCCACAATGAAAACAGCGTTGCAGTTATTGAGTTAAATTGTGTGGCCATTAAATGTACAATAAAATGATTGGAAACTATGCTTTAGCTGTTTTGGTGAGAATAACATCAAAGAGTGGAGGACATAATAGCTTCTCAGACTTGAGTTAATTACATTAGCATGTTTTGTATGTGATTGGGAGGATGAATCAGAGTGGTCAACATCAACATCAATTTTAGCTCACACAAAAAAAAATAAAGAAATGCTTCCTCAAAGCAATAATGCAGTGGAAATTGAAAGTGAGAATCCAGCTGCGTAAAATAATGCCTCACTCTGTGTTGGAAAGTAAATTTTCTGAAATAGGCACTTAACAATCCACCTAAGATTATAGGCAATAGACAATAGGTGCAGGAGTAGGCCATTCGGCCCTTCGAGCCAGCACCGCCATTCAATGCGATCATGGCTGATCATCCATAATCAGTACCCCGTTCCTGCCTTCTCCCCATATCCCTTGACTCTGCTATCTTTCAGAACTCTATCTAACTCTTCCTTGAAAGCATCCAGAGAATTGGCTTCTACAGCCTTCTGAGGTAGAGCATTCCATAGATCCACAACTCTCTGGGTGGAAAAAGTTTTTCCTGAACTCCATTCTAAATGGCCTACCCCTTATTCTTAAACTGTGGCCTCTGTTTCTGTACTCCCCCAACATTGGAAACATGTTTCCTGCCTCTAGTGTGTCCAATCCCTTAATAATCTTATATGTTTCAATCAGATCCCCTCTCATCCTGCTAAATTCCAGTGTATATAAGCCCAGTCGCTCCAATCTTTCAACATATGACAGTCCCGCCATTCCAGGAATTAGCCTCATGAACCTATGTTGCACTCCCTCAATAACAAGAATGTCTTTCCTCAAATTTGGAGACCAAAACTGAACACAATACTCCAGGTGTGGTCTCACCAGGACCCTGTACAACTACAGAAGGACCTCTTTGGTCCTATACTCAACTCCCCTTGTTATGAAGGCCAACAAGCCATTAGCTTTCTTCACTGCCTGCTGTACCTGCATGCTTACTTTCAGTGACTGATGTACAAGAACACCTTGATCTCGTTATACTTCCCCTTTTCCTAACTTGACGCCATTCAGATAGTAATTTGCCTTCCTGTTCTTGCCACCAAAGTGGATAACCTCACATTTTTCCACATTAAACTGCATCTGCCCTCTCACCCAACCTGTCCAAGTCACCCTGCATTCTCATAACATCCTCCTGACATTTCACACTGCCACCCAGCTTTGTGTCATCTGCAAATTTGCTAATGTTACTTTTAATCCCTTCATCTAAATCATTAATGTATATTGTAAACAGCTGCGGTCCTAGCACCAAACCTTGTGGTACCCCACTGGTCACAGCCTGCCATTCTGAAAAGGACCTATTAATCCCTACTCTTTGTTTCCTGTCTGCCAACCAATTTTCTATCCATGTTAGTACCCTACCCCTAATACCATGTGCTCTAATTTTGCCCACTAATCTCCTATGTGGGACTTTATCAAAAGCTTTCTGAAAGTCCAGGTACACTACATCCACTGGCACTCCCTTGTCCATTTTCATGGTTACGTCCTCAAAAAATTCCAGAAGATTAGTCAAGCATGATTTCCCCTTCGTAAATACATGCTGACTCGAACCGATCCTGTTACTGCTATCCAAATGTGCCACTATTTCATCTTTCATAATCAACTCCAGCATCTTCCCCACCACTGATGTCAGGCTAGTTGGTCTGTAATTCCCTGTTTTCTCTCTCCCTCCTTTCTTAAAAAGGAAATGAAGGCAAATGATGTTTCATTTAGTGAGAAAGTGAAAAGGTACAGAATCACTATACTCCAAACCACTCAAATTATGGAGAGTTACAAACTGGGGAACTTGCAATCAGATGACAGGCAAAACTGTCAGTGAATGTGTCATCCTGTCGAAGTCCTGCAACCCAGACACTTTCTGTGACCATGTCCAGTGTGTGAAATTTGTGGTCGAATTACTGAGTAAATTTGAGCAAAGTTGTGAATCACACTGGATCTTGCATTTTAGCTGGAAACTGAATTGAGGAAGTATGGTAAACCATGTATATCTGTCTGGACACACCCCTCTGCTGACTGCTCCTGTGGCTCCTCCCACAGACCCCTGGATAAAGGTGATTGTGTCACTGTTCCTCCCACAGTCCAGGGCAGTCATCCAGCATGGACGTGCTCTGTTTTACTGCTAATAAAAGCCTTTCAGTATTTACTCTACTTCCAGTCTTTTGGAGTTATTGATAGTGCATCAGGAAGATTGAGAAATTTTGCTCAATGCCAGGTACTTGGGTAGAAATGTAATGACTGTTTAGCCATAGAAGGTAATAGTTTGGAAGCAAACTCGGGAAGCACATGGGCATGAGCTGCTGTTAATGAATGAAATTCATTGTAAGGTAATTTAAGGTTCCTTAACAGGAAATCTGTAGCTAAAACACTTCCTGTAATTGGTCTCAGTGAAAATCCACAGAGAAAGTCCCAATAGAATTAAAGCTATCAAGAACAATGGAAAATTAGCTTTATGCAAAATACTTGTGTCATCAGTGATAACATTGGAAAACAGAGTGATGCCAGACAAAAGTATAGTTAGTGCACCATTGACATGGCAGCAAGTTATTCAAGTATGACTAAGAATATAAATAACACTGAAGAAAAGTACAGTGAACTCAAAATCTGAAGACTTTAGAAGATGTAAAATTATTATGAAGCCAAATAGCTACCATTGGTTGTGGCTGATTGCACTGGCCAATCAGCAATCTTGGTTGAAGCATTAAAGTTGTCCTTGGAAAGAAGCGTTAAGCATGGATATTTCAAAATTGCACTTGGATATCACTGTTGCAGAAATGTTCATTGATGCTGACATGGGTATTACAGGTTATACTGCCTACATTCATTTCAAGGCAATTGCAAAGCCAATTTGCTGAAAGTCTTAACCTGTTTCACATGGATTAAAGAGCCAGGCAGGGAGTTAGATAAATTGGAACAAATTCCAGTGAAGATGAACCAGATTGGTCAACATCAATTGAAATAGTCCAACATTTTTAACTACTTTTGATGTTATGAGGTGATTACAAGGTGACATTGAACCAAGCAATTGATAACAAGCAGTTCTATTACTTGCTTCAAAGAATTGGCAAGAACCAAAGTTTTCATGAAACTAGATCTGTAATGTGCATAAGGTCAATTGAATGTGGATGAGGAAGTCAGTAATATTTGGCAACAAATATACGTAAAGCCTGTAACCCTGCACAAAGCAACCTAATAGTGTAAAATCCATGATTTTTTTTGTTCATGTTACCATGGGCAACTACTGCAAGGTATGGATTACTGCCTACGGCATCAAAATGATATAGGACAATTACAGAAGAAGAAAACCTTCAGATATTAGAGTGTTCGAGTTAACCAAAAAAGAACAAAATACACAGAAAGTAAGTCATCTTGAACTAAAAGTAGATGCATATCGATAGCGCCAGTTTAAAAAAAAAGTGGATGCAATTATACTGAACAACAAAGACGTTGTTTCCTGAATACGTTTGCGCATATCTTATGGATTTTGGTTGCTGATCATGAAAATGACCATGAAATTTCCCCATCATGCACATTTTTTGGTATCACCTTCATTTGTTATTTCAATTCATAATAAGTCAATTAAAATGTAGCCCGCAATGTCAGCTGAAAAGTTTTCTATCTTGTCCGTGTTTGGGCATGATTTTGGTTGCCAGTATAACCCGCAACAACATCTTTTTATTAATTCTTCAGTGTTAGGCCTGAAAGCTGTGCTGCTACACAACAGCAATGTCCACTTATCAATACCGTTCAGCAATGTCCGCCCTTGAATACCAGTCGGCAATGCAGAATGCGTGAAGGAAAAGTATCGAAATTTGAAAGTCCTGTTGAAGCACATACAGTACAGGAACTACAACTGGAACATTTGTGGTAATTTGCAAGTAGTTGCATTGCTACTAGGAATGCAGCTCAGATATGAGATAGCCGTGCTTAAAAAAAAATCTCGTTACATTAAAAAGGATTGGTAAGTAGTTTGTTCCAGGCCAGAAAGCTGTGGCATAAAGCCACTTGTAGACTTAACAAAGATATTTTTGCCTCCTCTTCATATAAAACTGGGGCTTATGAAAAATTTTGTGAAAGCAATGAACAAGGAAGATGAAAGGTTTCGATATTTGAGACAGGTTTTTCCCAGAATAACTGACGCCAAAATTAATGAAGGCATATTTTTTGGTCTACAAATCAAATAGGTCATCAATACAGGCAATTCAAAGAACTTCTAGTGGTACTAGAGAAAATCACATATTCAAGGATGTTGTTGAAAATTTTCTTGGCAACTACAGAACACCAAACTACGTGCAGCTGGTTGACAATATGCTTCAAGAATACAAAACCATGAAGTGCAGCATGTCACTTATGATTCATTTTCTGCGTTCCCATTTAGACTTAACCTCTGCAAACCTTGGCACTGTCAGTGACATATGGCAGAAGGTTTCACCAGGACATTGCGGTCATGGAAAAACAGCATCAAGACAACTGGAATCCATTAATGATAGCTTAAGCAAGAAGCCTGAAACAGTGAAGAAAAATGAAAATCATCAACAAAACATTTTTTAGCTTTGTTGAATTATTGCAAAACATCAGCAGTTATGCAATTAAATGCATTATATTCAATAAAAGTTAATTTCTTGTTTCTCCAAGTTCCTATGAGATACAAGTAGTCTGAAGTTAAATTTCTGTTCAGCTTCAAGCAGCCTATCATAACCACAAAGAAATTTGGAGGAAGCAACATTTCCGAAAAAATTTGCTGCTCAGTGTCAGGAAGGCAAGAAAACTTGAGAACTTAGACCATTCCTAGGCAGTTCTTCAAACACAACCAATGCCATTGCATCAATTGATGAAAAACAGATCATTTTAAAAAGAACTGAGTCAAAAATGAATAAAACCTAGATGACCTGGAAATATGGGAGGCAAAGCTTGCTTGTTCACCATAGCATAGCACATATCATAAAATGGGCATGTGATGTTTCAAATTTCAGAGAAGGTTCTGGAATCAGTCATGTAATGGACAAGAAAACCAAATGCAATGAGTATCATATACACTAACAAAGAACAAGAAAAAAACATACTCAAAGGTTTTAAGAAAAAGTCATTAGGAATTATCTTTGGAGTATAAATATTTCATCGATTCCAATGGCACAGGTCTAATTTTGGTCTCAGACCATAACCATTATTAGCAATACCAGTTCAAAAGTTGCAATACTGATAACAGCAGCAGCAAGATTTGAATCTAGGCTATTCATCCCAAAGTGATGATATGATCAGATGCAGAACTTCAAAGCAGCGTGCAGTTGTAGATGCATTTTCAACAGTTGCCAAATGCAAATTCAGGCAACCTGAAAGCTTGGTGTTCACACTGAAAATAGAATTGATTTTTCTATAATACCATTCAAAATGGCTAAGAAACACAAACATATACTGTTCTCAAGTATGCAATGGGAAATAAGCTTAAAAGGACAGAAAAGGCAATTGAGGAGAATCTACTGTAGCAAATCAACAAGTGACTGATTCCTCAAGTCAAGTCACTGACACAGCTACCTTTTAAGTGGACGAAAAAGTTATGAAAAATGTAGAGGAGTTAAACCTGTAGTTCCATACAGTAGATACAATATGTAAATCATCTTTTAAATATCACTAGGGTTAAGTCTTAATGCAGATTTTAGGACAGATCAGCCATGATCTTGTTAATTAGTGAAGCTAGCTCCAAGGACTGAGTCATCTACTTCAGCTTTTTGTATGTATGTGTGCAAAAATGGAAAAGCAAAATACTGAATGCAAAGGTGTGTTATGCAGATGATAAGTGAACATGTCCCCTGTGTAACTGAAGAAAGCAGAATAAAGAGGATGCAGGTGTTTTAGGAGTTCATATCACCTCTATATTCCTGACATTACCAATAGACCACCCATCCTTTGCTCCTCCTTCATTCATTGAATTTCACACTCTGTACATCTGCCCCTTTTGCACTCTGTAGATTTATTGGTATCATTATTGGTTCATTGTTGTCATGTGTACTGAGATACAGAGGAAAGCATATCTGTTCATACAGTTCAAACCATTATATAGTGCATTGAACGACAATAAGGTAAAAACCAGAACAATGAAGAATTAAGGTATAAAAGCTACTGAAAATGTGCAGTGTAGGTAAATGATAGAGTACATGATCAAAATGATTTATAACAATAAGATTTACACAAGCTATTCTCTCCAGGTACATATTGTTAAAATACTGTATATCAGGATGGGAAGTGATCCTGATTTCTAATGATTTGTTTTTGTAAGCAATTGGTTGGAAGGATAAATTTGTGCATACTGTATTTAAAAAAGATACCAGAAACAATTGCGGAAGCTTGCTAATATGTAAGTTAAGTTCAAAGACCCTTAACATTAATTTCCTTGGAAAGATCAAGAGAGGAAGAGTGAATCTGGAATGTTGCCAATAAGGAATCTCTGCAACAACTTCTTTAAAACATTTGTAACAATTGTTCCCTAATACAGTTTTAACACTTTCCTTGCAACTGATGTTTTCCAGGAACCTGCTTGGAATGAAATCTTTCACTAAGTTCATACACTAAATGATATTAATCCTATCAGATGAAATTGTATGAGAATGAACCGGTCATGTGATAGAGTAGCCTATCAAAAGAGATGGCTGGGCATTTTAATCAGTTCATGACTCTAAAGTATTCTGACAGCTAACCAGAATATTCACTGTTTATATTTCTATATATTTATCACTTTACAGGTACTGTTAACTTCCATCGTAACAAATAACAAAATGGATGCAATGCTTATTAATCTTTTGTTATTCTGCAGCCCAAGCCACGTCTGCAGCGGGGTGGGAGCTCAGCTTCACTGCACAACACACTCATGAGGAACAGTATCTTTCAGCTAATGATCAACACCCTGGATCCACTGGCTGAAGGTAATCTGCTACACCAGGATGTGAAACTGTACATAAAGCATCACCTCTGTGCCAGCTTTCAATTTTATAAATTGTTTTCAACAGTTTTGCTAGTATGCACTCACTCTTTAGTCTTTTCTTTCATAGTGTGAAATGCTACCAAAACATTAACAAGCACCGATTATGGAGTAGACGCTGCTAAGCATTCCTCTACCTAAAATGATGTTTAACAAGCAATTATTGCAATGATGTCTCAAAGCCTACTAGGATTACAGTGCACCCTGGGCAGCACTGCATAATGAATGATAGTGATTTGCAACACATTTTGCAAATCTCTCCAACTCAACTCCAATTACCTTTTGCATTAGAAATAATTTTTTATATGGCATAAATTTTCATCTAGAAAGTACTATAAGGAGATATATAAATATATTTATATATTGAATTTATCCTGTACAATGACTGGCCTCTTTGGGTGGTTAATATTATCCTTATTCCAATAATAACCTAACCAGCAAAAATTCCCCAAGAATTTAGTTAAATTCTTCCATGCAGCACATTTAATTGGAGCTGCTTCATTGCTTTGAACAGCAAGCTTGTACTTGCAGGGTCATGTTTCTTTATTTCAGTTGTAGGATCTGATTTTTTTTTAAGGTTCAAAATTGTTTTTTCTTCCTAAGCTTGGATTTTTATGATAACCAGTTATCTTGGATTTTCTTTGTAATGGTGTATATCATATAGAAATGAGAAAAGTCTTCAAATTTGATGGGCCAGATCTTGGAATTAATGCAATGTTGGGTCTATTCCAATGTCTTGTTGAGATTTCTTCAGTTATGATTTGATAAAAGCAATGTGTGAGAGAGTGCTTTCAAAACCGTTATTTTAATTGGACAAGCTTTTCAGGTAGTTATTGTGTATTTTATTTTGCTGGACATATATGATATTTTTACTTTATTTCTTCTCAGAACTGAGTAATTCTTGGCTAGAATTGTTTTTGAGACATATCATGGTCAATATGTACTGTATAAATCCAAAAATGGCATTAATCCCAGTATTGGGAAAGCATGTGTATTACACCTTTGTAGTATTTATGTTTCTTACAAAATGGGTTACACTGCTCAATTAGAAGAAAATTTTGAGGTAAAACGTGTCACCAGCTGATCAATTCATTCAGATTAAAAGTTTAGTTGGCACGAAAGAACAAGAAATCTCATTCACTATACAAAGCCGAATGATCACTCATCTTTGTTTTTTAAACAGTTGCATGTTATGGTAATCATGCTAACCTAACTTTCTAATAGAGGTTGGCAAAGATTCAGGTTGCACAATTGCACAAGGTGGCTTGAATCAGTTCACAAAGAACCCTACTGGACTCAATTCATTAAGGACTGTAAAGGAGGAAAGAAGTCAAGAATTAGTTTCCCTGTTCATTCAAATCTTTAAAAATGTAGGTTATAACTCTTTGTTTTGAAAGAAAATCAAAATTGGTTACAAGTTTCTGTCTTTGGTGATAGCCAGTTGCTGGAGGGATGATTAAGTACCTGATAAAGTTGGAAATGTTTCTTTAAAGGGTTAAAATAAAGGGGTAATTTTTAATATAACCTGCTGAGACCATGGCAGTTTTTAGCTGATTTCATATTTTCATCCAACTTAATTTTGGTCTTCTCTGACTTTAATACATTATAAAACTCTATGGGTGCAGCCTAGGTGGCCAACCCAAATGGCCTCAAACCTAGCTGGAATAAAAACTCCAATGAAACAATCAATCATATAAATCTAACGTTTTCATTCCTTCAAGGTCTGCAGTCTATACATTTTGCATTTAAAGAGTCTTGGGGACAGTTAATTTTTAATGTCTCCAACATGCATTGTTAAGAAACATAGACAAATAAATAAAATACAAGATGGTGTTTATGGAGAACTATATTTATCAAACTCTTGGGAAATGTGTACACCAAAATATCCCAGTATTTCCATCAATAAAATGTTCCTTGAAACACTGAATTAAAATATGTTGTTCCCACTTCCTGCTTTAAAAAAAAACAACAAAGCTATTCAGATCAAATGAAAAGACAGCAAATCTTGTAAACCATGTGCTAAAGATGCAGTTTATCTAACATTTCCAAACTTCTGAGAATGGATATACAGATAGAGCAATGAATTACAGGATTGATTCTTCAGACAATTGATTCTTCAGCTCATCATCTGCAGAGCTGCAATCTACTAAGTGAAGGACATGCAAAGAATTCTCAGAATCAATTTAATGCTATTTTAAAAATTGCAAAGAAATATTGATTACAATCAAGATATCCAAGTTTACTACAGAAGGAGAATCAATCTAAAAGAAGACCCATGTACCTGCTTAAACCTCACTTGAGATAGTTTCTCCTGAATATATCAGTGGTACAACTGAAATGGAAGCATACAGATTGGAAGTTGGTAAGTACACATTATCAGACATTGATCTAAATTATCATACTCCCTCTATTTGACATTTAACAGTTTTTAAAAAACATTAATTACTAGGCATGTGTAGCTCAATGCTAGTTAAGTGTATTTTAACAATTAACTACACTTACTTTACTGAAAGTGCACCATAGCTAATCAATATAATTTTAATAACAAAAAATTATAAAAATAGTACACTGGTTTGTTACTTTGTTGTTCTGAATCGATAAGTGAGATGAAATTTTTGACGTCATTAAATCCTTCTCATGCAGGTTGAGCTGTCCAGAAGACATGGAATATGTACTTTTCACCAGAAAGCCAGAATTACCATTACGAAGAAGAGTTTCAGCCTCATGAGGATGTCTAGGGTCATTGGTGATGAGTTTTAGTGAGTTGTCAACATCAGAAGATGGGCACCTTCATTGCTTCTGAGGCTTTTCTTGCGAAATCCTGATACTTGGTAGCAAATTTTACTGCACAGAGTGGGAATATAAATTGTCATGGCAAGCCAATCATTCACCTTACCATTTACTCTGTCATTTTAAAACACTTGCATTTGATTGACCCACAAAGCTTGACTGCCTTCCAAAAATGATAGAATTCCTAAATTAGAACAATGTGAAATGGGGAGGGGGGGTGGGGTGGAAATTAAATTCAAAATATCTTTTACAGGAGATCCAACTTTCCAAAGTCATTTATTGATATAAGTGACCTGGAACCTTTTGAATGTATTTGTAATCCTTAAAGGTGACCAACAACTGAAATTATCCAGGTTGAGCATTCTAGTCACCACTTGCAGCACCATTAATTTCATCGCCCAGATAAAGTGTATGGAAGATTCTAGTTTCTAACAGCAAGTATTTCTGATCTTGCTCACCTGATGGCCTTCCAGGACTCATAAGAATCAAGTCAGTTCTGCATCTGGACAATCACAATCGCACCGAAGGACACAGCCAGAAAAGTCCTTGATGCATCCTCGTGCTTTATCCAAACTGGGTCAAAAGCTCCTTTTGAATTTTGATGCTTTTTGAGCAAGTTGCATCTGCAATGTTTGTAGCTCCAAGAAAATACTGAGCCAGTGAGTATGAAGAAGCAGCATGTCTTTTTTATCTAGTAGCAAAGTCCAGGACCTTCATTAAAATATTCTTCTCCTTAAAACAGTGGCAGAAAATGTTGCCAAACTTACAGTAGAAAGTGTTTGCCCATTGCGAGAGGAAGAATTAAAGGAGTGTCAGATTGGATATTATTGTGCCCCTTTTTGTAAATGTTTGTGGGCTCGAGACAAATGATTCATCTTGAGCATCACATGATATTGATGACAATCAGATGAATGCTTAACGGTACAAAGGAATGTACGTGACTTCAAATAGCCCAAGAAATACCCTCAGTATTTAATCGAAAGGTAAAAGTGTGAGAAACTCTGACACTGTTTGCTCTCTCAGAGATGTTTGGGTAGATCTGGATCCTCATTGTTCCAGCTGGTACTTAATCATTGTGCAGATCGTCATGCCATTAACATGTTATAAGGATACAGCATGGTAACAGGCCCTTCTGGGCCCAGGGGCCCACATCACCCTCTTGCACCCATGTGACCAATTAATTTACAAACCTGAACATCTTTGGAATATGGAGGGGAAACTGGAGCACCCAGGGGAGAACATAGAATCTCCTTACAGACAGTAGTGCTGCAGTAGAGTTACGCTAACTGCTACACTACTGTGACGCATTGTTTGTGGGTATTGCAACTGGGTCAAGATGGTTCTGCCTTTCCAGGAGTGCTTCATCAGCTGCAAGAGACTCCAGAAAGTTATAAGAGAAATGCAAAAGATGCCATGTAAGTGTGGATAGATGTGAACATGGGCCTTTACTGTCCAGTGCAGTGTAATGGTAAGAAAAGATTAACGTCATCAGTATCATCAGGCAGCTCATATGATAAAGTGAAGAGGTGATAGATAGGAGCTACAGGGAGGTAGTCACCCCTAGGTTGCAGGAGGCAGGTACCTGAGTGAATGTCAGGAGAGGGAAAGGGAATAGGCAGTCAGTGCAGAGTACCCCTGTGGCTGTTCCCCTCAATAGTAAGTATACCATTTTGGATACTGTTGGGAGGGGACGTCGTACGAGGGGAAGCCACAGCAACCAGGTTTCTAGGTCTGTATCTGAGAAGAGAAAGCAGGAGAAGGTGAGTGTAGCAATGATAGGGCTTCCATAATTAGAGGAACAGAAAGCAAAATCCTGAAACAGAAGGAGACACCTGGATGGTATTTTGGCTTCCAGATGCCCACTTCAGGGTTGTTTTGGATTGGGTCCATGGTATTCTAAAGGGGGAGGGTGAGCAGCCAGAAATCTTGGTACACGTCAGTACCAACAATATAGGTAGGAAAAGGCAGGACATCCTGAAGAGAGAATGTAGGGAGTTAGGCAGAAAGCTAAAAAGCAGGACCTCCAGGGTAGTAATATTTGGGTTGTCTGTGCCACGTGCGCCAGTGAGGATAAAAACAGCATGGTTTGGCGGGTGAATGCATGGCTGAGGAACTGGTGCTGGGGACAGGATTTCTGATTTCTGGATCATTGGGATCTCTTCTGGGGAAGGTATGACCTGTACAATAGGGACAGGTTATACCTGAACCTGAGGAGGACCAATGTCCATGTGGGCAGGTTTGCTAGATCTGTGAGGGAGGGTTTAAACTAATTTGGCAGAGGGATGGGAACCATCGTGAAAGGGCTGAGGATGGGGCAGTTGGTATACAAACAGATGCAGTGTGTAGTGAGACTGGGATGAAGGACAAGCAGATGATAGGGCAAAATTGCAGTCAGTAGGATGAGTTGAAGTGTGACATGAGAACAAAATCAAAAAGAATGACAAATATAGGAATAAAGGTGTTATATTTGAATGCATGCAGTGTACGGAATAAGGTAGCACAGTTAGAGATTGGTAGGTATGATGTTCTAGGCATCTCTGAGTTGTGGCTGAAAGAAGATTATAGTCAGGAGCTTAACATCCAAGGATACATCTTGTAGCGAAAGGACAGGCAGATAGGCAGAGGGGGTGGGGTGGCATTGGATCAGAAGATGTAGAATCCTTGTGGGTAGAGTTAAGAAACTGCAAGGGTAAAAAGACCCTGATGGGAGTTATATACAGGCCTCTAAACAGTAACCAAGATGTGGGATTCAAATTACAATGGGAGATAGAAAAGACATGGCAAAATGGTAATATGACAATAATCATGGGGGATTTCAATATGTAGATAGATTGGGAAAATCAGCTTGGCCCTGAGTCCCAAGAGAGGAAACTTGCAGAATGCCTATGAGATGGCTTTTTAGAGCAGCTTTTAGTTGAGCCTACAAGGGGAACAGCAATTCTGGATTGGGTGTTATGTAATGATGCATATTTGATTAGGGAGATCAAGGTAAAGAAAGGAGGTAGTGGTTCAAAGGATTCAAAGTATATTTATTATTAAAGTATGTATGCAGTATACAACCCTGAAATTCATCTTCCCCACAACAGCAACAAAGCAAAGAAAGCCATGGAACCTGTTCAAAGAAAACATCAAACCCCCCCCCACGCACAAAAAATCAAATCACGCAAAAAGGAATGAACGAAAACACAACATATAAAACACAAAAATTAATTCATATTCATTTCAGCTCAGTGTTCATTATCTGCAGACTGCCCTGATTCAAAGTCAACCAAAAAGTAGTAACAGAAAAAGGAGCCAGAAACACATCATAATGTGAACTACAGTGCAATCAACAAATCATGTTGATTTAACCTTCCTTCAGGAGCAGTGAACAAGAGGGGAGGGAGAGAGACAATCACATGCAGACAACGTCTCCAGCAGCAGCGAGTGAGAGGCTGATAGATGGCACTAAGCACTCGCTCGCTCTCCGCAACCGCCTCAATGTTTTCAATCTTCCTCGAGGCTTTAATTGTCGAAATTGGCAAGAACTAGAGTCAAACATGGGCTTGCGCCCTGCTCTAAGCTTCTTGGCCTCAGAGAGGCCCCTCGCCTCCTGGAACTCTTGAAAACAGCAAGACACCTGATCAGTCAATTGACCCAGAAACACAACATCAACATTACGGGCTCCAAATCAACCAGAACCACATTTGAAAGAAAAAGAAGATGTAAAAGAAATGAAAGAAGCAGTTCTATAGGCCATCATGGATCATACTATGATAGAATTTACCCTGCAGTTTGAGAAGATGTTTCAAAGTTTAAAGTAAATTTATTATCAAAGTACATATATGTCACCATATATAACCCTGAGATTAATTTTCTTGCAGACAAACTCAATAAATCCATAATAGAATATTTGCCATAAAAGAATCAATGAAAGACCGCACCAACTTTGGCGGACAACCGGTGAGCAAAAGACAACAGATGATGCAACTACAACAAGAAAGAATAATAATAAATAAATAAGCAACAAATGTTGAGAACATGAGATGAAGAGTCCTTGAAACTGACTCCTTGGGTGTGGGAACATTTCAATGATGGGATCAATGAAGTTGAGTGTAGTTATCCCCCTTGGTTCAAGAGCTTGCAGGTTGAGGGTTAATAACTGTTCCTATGAGTCCTGACGTTCCAGTATCTTCCTGATGGCAGCATTGAGTAAAAAAGTATGATCTGAGTGGTGGGGGGTCCCTAATGATGGATGCTGCTCTCCTGCAACATCACTCTGTGTAGATATGCTCAATAGTGGGGAGGGATTTACCCATGATCCACTGGGCAGTAATCACTACTTTTTGTGGGATTTTCCATTCAAGGGCATTCATTGGTGCTTCTATACCAGGCTGTGATGCAGCCAGTCAATATACTCTTAACCACACATCTGTAGAAGTTCATCAAAGTTTTAGATTCCATGTTGAATTTTCACAAACTCTTAAGTAGAGGCGCTGCTGTGCTTTTCTGGTAATTACACTCATGTCCTGGGCCCAGGACAGATCCTCTGAAATGATGACACCAACGAATTTAAAGTTGCTGACCCTCTCCACCTCTGATCCTCTAATGAGGATTAACTCATGGACCTCTGGTTTCCTCTAGCTGAAGTTGATAATCAGCTCCTTGGTCTTGCTGACATTGAGTAACAGGTTGTTGTTGTGGCACCACTCTGTCAGATTTTCTATTTCCCTCCTATATGCTGATTCATCTCCATTGATTTGTCCAAGGACAGTGATGTCATCACCAAACTTAACTATGGCATTGGAGCTGTGTTTAGGCACACGGTCATAAGTGTAAAGCAAGCAGAGCCTTGTAGTGCACCTGTGCTGATGGTGATTGTGAAGATGTTGTTGCCATCCAAACCTACTGGGGTCAGAAAGTGTGGAAACCGAGGATGCAGTTGCGCAAAAAGGTATTGATACCAAGGTTTTGAAGCTTATTGATTAGTTTTGAGGGTTTTGACTGTAGTCAATAAAGAGCATCCTGGTGATGTGTGGATATGTTTCATCACCAGCCTCTCAAAACACTTCATCACTGTGGATGTAAGTGCTACTGGACGTTAATCATTGAGGCAGGCTACCATGTTCTTCTTAGGCAATCTACTTGAAGCCTTCTTGAAGCAGGTGGGTACATCAGATAGCAAAGCGAGAGGTTATAGATTTCAATGAACATTCCAGCCAGTTGATCAGCACAGGTCTTTAATATACATACAAAATGCTGGAGGATCTCAGTAGGCCTTGCAGCATCTATGGGGAGAAAGTACAGTTGAGGTTTCAGGCCGAAACCATTCGACAGGACCCTTCTCTTGTTTGTGATGGGTCTTTAATGCTGGGCCGGAAGCTTTTCATTGGTTCACCCTCCTAAAGGCTATGCACACGGCAGCCTCAGAGACTGAAATCGCAGGATCCTTGGGAGCTGTGGTAGCTTGTAATGGTTCCTCCATGTTTTGACAGTCAGTGCAAGCATAGGAGGCATTTGGCTCATCAGGAAGCGAAGCCCTATTGTCGCCGGGGTCGCTCGATTTTACTTAAAAAGAAGTGATAGGTTTCAAGCCTTGCTGCAACTGTTGAGCATTCCTCCTTGATTCAAATTTAGTCCAGAATTGCCACTTCACCTATGAGATGGCTTTCCTGAGAATGTACTTGGACATCTTGTAACTTTCTTGGTCATCAGACTTGAATGCCTCTGACCAGGCCCTCAGCAGGTTCCAGATTTCATCCTCCATCCAGGGCTTCCGTTTGGGGAAGGCTCTGAATGATTTTGTGGGGACACACTTATCTACAACTGTTTTTATGAAGTCCGTGACAATCATGGTGTATTCATTCAGATCCACAGATGAGCCCTTGAACACACTGAGTTCAAGCAATTAACTCAAAGCAATCCTCTAGCCCCTTCTCTAATTCCTTCTTTGTTGTCTTAAACTCTGGAGGTTTGCTCTTTAGCCTCTGCCTGTATGCAGGTAGAAGAAGAACAGCTAAGTGATCTGATTTACCGAAGTGCAGTCTGGACATGGAACAGTAGGCATTCCTTGTCTTAGTGTTACAGTGATGTAGTGTGTTGGTGCCTCTGGTGCTACAGGTTATATGCTGATAGCAACTGGGCAGGTATTTCTTTAATCAAGCCTGGTTACCTTTTACCTTTTCTGAATCAGCAGTGTGGTCCATCCTGAGAATCAAGAAGCCTTTGGATCTGATCGCCATACTGGCATGCTGGGAGTAAGCCATGTCTCAGTTAAGCATAGGACACAAGAATCTCTCATTTCCCTCTGATACAGTAATCTTGCCTTCAGGTCCTCAATTTTGTTCTCCAGCGGCTGCACATTTTCTAACAAGATGCTGAGTAGAGGAGGCCTCTTTCCTCTGTATTTCAGCCTGGCTTGGAGTCCCACCTCTGCCTTGCTTCCGGCTGTGTTGGTGAACCTTCGTCCACTTAGAGGTGCCGCACCTGCTTGCTTGATGGTAAAGTCCACCGAGTCCTTAAGAAGATCATGAAATCTGCAGTTCATTAAGTCAATTTAAAAGTACGTTGCTTGAAGGGAAATTACATGCTGCAGTTTGCAATGACAGTAATTGAAAGGGGGTATATTTAGAAGATTTGTATGTGTTACAGTAGAGTCAAAGGATATACAGAGGCATGAGAGAGGAGCTGGCCAAAATTGATTGGAAGAGGATAGTTACTAGCAGGATGACAGCAGAAGAGCAATGGCTGGTATTTCAGAGGAAAATTTGGAAGGCGCAGGAAAGATACATCCCAAAGATAAAGTATTCTAAAGAGAAGATGAGGCAACCGTAGCTGACAAGGGAAGTCAAAAGCAGCAGTAAAGCAAAAGAGAGGGTACTGTATATAATATTGCAAAAATTAGTGGGAAGGTAGAGGATTGGGAAGCTTTTAAAAACCATCAGAAAGGAACTAAAAAAGCCTTGAAGAAAGAAAAGATGAAATATGAAGGTATGCTAGCCAAAATATCAGAGGATACCAAAAGTTGTTTCAGATATATAAAGAGTAAAAGAAAGAAGAGAGTAGATATCAGACCACTGAGAAACGATGCTGGAGAGGTAGTAATGGGAGACAAACAAATGGCAGATGAATTTAATAAGTAGTTTGCATGAGTTTTTTCTGTGGAAAGACACCAGCAGACTGCCTGATATGGGAGAATATCAGGAGGCAGAAGTGAGTGTCATTGCTGTTACTACGGAGAAGCTTCATGGAAAGCTGAAAAGTTTGAAGGTAGATAAGTTTTTTGAACCAGATGGACTACACCCCAGGGTTCTGAAAATGGCATTTTTTTTGTAGAGGCATTAGTAATGATCTTTCAAGAATCACTGGATTCTGGAATAGTTCCAGAAGACTGGAAAATTACAAATATCACTCCACTCTTTAAAAAGGAAGGGAGGCAGAAGAAAGGAAATTATAGGCCAGTTAGTCTGGGAAAGATGATGGGGTCTATTATTAATGATATGGTTTTGGGATATTTAGAGGCACATGATAAAATAGACCAAGATTTTTGCATGATCTTCTAAAGGGGAAATTTTACCTGACAAATCTTTTGGAATTCATCAAGGAACTAACAGGCAGCATAGACAATGGAGATTCAGTGGATGTTGTTTATTTGGTGTTACAGAAGGCCTTTGACAAGCTGCAGCATGTGAGGCTGCTTAACAAGGTAAGAGCCCATAGTATTACAGGAAAGGTACTAGCATGGATGGTAGCTTGGCTGACTGGCCAGAGGCAAAGAGTGGGAATAAAGGGGGTCCTTTATGGTTGGCTGCCTGCAGTAGTGTTCTGCAGGGTTCGGATCTGGGAACACTTCCTTCCATGTTATATGTCAATGGTTTAGATAAAGGAATTGATGGGTTTGTGGCCAAGTTTGCGAACGATATAATGGTAGGTGGAGGGGCAGGTAGTGTTGAGGAAGCAGGGTGTCTGCAGAAGGACTGACAAATTGGAGGAATGGGCAAAGCAGTGGCAGATGGAATACAGTGTAGGGAAATGCATGGTCTTTCACTTTGGCTGAAGAAATAATTGTATGAACTATTTTCTAAATAGGCAGAAAATTCACAAATCAGTGGTGTAAAGGGACTTGGGAATTCTCATGCATGATTCCCTAAACATTAACTTGCAGGTTGAATCAGTGGTAAGCAAGGCAAATGCATGTTAACATTCATTTCGAGAGGACTAGAATACAAAAGCAAGCATGTAATGCTGAGGATTTATAAGGCATTGGTCAGACTGCACTTGAGTATTGAGGGCAATTTTGGGCCACTTATCTAAGAAAAGATGTGCTGGCATTGGAGAGAGTTCAGAGGAGGTTCAGAAGAATGATTTTAAGAATGAAAGGGTTAATGTATAAGGAGTGTTTGATGGCTCATTGGAGTTTAGAGGAATGAGGGGAGGGGATCTATGGAATATTGAAAGGCCTAGATAGAGTGGATATGGAGACGTTGTTTCCTATAGTGAGGAAGTCTAGGACCATAGGGCACAGTCTCAGAACTGAGGGACGTCCATTTAGAGCAGAGATGAGGAAAAATTTCTTTAGCCATATGGTGGTGAATCTTGGAATTCATTGTCACAGACAGCTGTTGAGACCTAGGCATTGGGTATATTTAAGGCAGAGGTTGATAGATTCCTGATTAATCAGGGCATCAAAGGTTATGGGGAGAAGGCATGAAAATAGAGTTGAGAGGAGTAATAAATCAGGCATGATGGAATGATGGAGCAGACCTGATGGGCCAAGTCGTCTAATTGTGCTCATATGCTTATGTCTTAATGGCCTAAATAGGTTAAATCTGCAACATTAGCAACACCACCATACCAAAAGAAATTTAAGTTACTTTCACTCTATGTGCAGGCCTTTTCCTGGGACAAAAATGAACTTTGAAAGAAGATACTATTTCGTAAGCTATTGCAAACAGTGATTTAATTGTAACAGTGAGCCAAAATTTTGAATGAGACTCATATTGTGCGAGAAATTAATTACTCCAGAATAATTATTAAGTGCATACAGTTAGGGCTGTTGAATTAACTTAGCCCTGAGTTATCTGGCTCTCAAATGCTTTGGTTCCATCTGCTTCCAAGTCAACTTCCTGAAAGTAATTAACAACACCACAAGAAATTCTATGATTATTTAATGAACGTCTGTGTTGTACACAGTTCATCATGCCACAATATGTGATAAATTTTTGGAGTATTCTGAAGTGTAGACACTGTAAACCATATCGAGTAGCCCACTCTAAAAGCTGACTGTATTAGTGGATGTGTTTTTGTTTTTTTCCCTCACACTGTAGGTACTGTGGATTTAAAAGAAGCAACTTAAGAAAAAACAAGCTCAGATTCTTTTAACCAATTCCCAAGAGGGAATTCCACATCTGATGTCAAATCATTGTAAACTACTAAACTGCATCTCTGAGCAACTTGTGACATATTTTACATGTGTGCACTGAAAATTCATTTAGCATTTACATTAGTCTTAAGTGCTAACAATGTCATAACATGAAATATTAATTGATGCACATTTGATTGAAGCAGAATGCCTGATGATGAATTCAGTATTTTAGAATGTGAAGAGGACCATTTTCAGCTGCTATTTCTTGTTTATCTAGAATTATCTGATCTTAAAACAGGTAGTAAGATTAGTCATTCAGCCATTTGACTGCATTTTGGTTTTCACAATGATCATGCCTAATGTATATTCTTGCTCCATTTAGCATCCTTCCTACTCTCCACTCTCCCACCCCCCCCCCCCCCCCCCAAACACCCACACATCTATTCTGACCTTGCATCTTAATTCACTTAATAACTTAGTAAGAGCCATTTTGGGGAGAGCAGATTGGCTGGCTACCCAAAAGGAAGTCTGTTGAAAAGTTTAAGAGATGTCTACTGTTAAATTTGGCCATTGCTTCAGGAAATAAATACTTAGAATTTTACCCTTTGAAAATTGTCCAACCCCTCCCTCACATTTTCCCCTTAACTATGTATTTAGACTGTAACTATTGTCCAGGGAGAATTGACACCAAAATCAGCTGGCACATTCCGAATATGCCATGTGAAAAAAAAATATTTTCAGAAAAACAATGAGAGAAAATAAAGGGCAACTGTTGCATTCCCACTTGCTGAAGTTTTTATGAAAATTCTGTTCCAGGCATTAAATTTAATAAAACACATGTAAAGCTTTCTGAGGATTAGATAGCAAGCACTACTTTGCACTCAATTATGTTGGCAGTTAGGAGAATAACCTCACATAGATTATGTACACAAAGAGTTATAGGAAGCTGTTTTTGTTAGCTTGCACTAATATACTGATTAATATTAGAGTATCTAAAGAATGCCTAATCATTTATATTATAATGAGTAACTTGAA
Source organism: Hemitrygon akajei (assembly GCF_048418815.1). Lineage (NCBI taxonomy): Eukaryota > Metazoa > Chordata > Chondrichthyes > Myliobatiformes > Dasyatidae > Hemitrygon > Hemitrygon akajei. The sequence continues at coordinate 61,189,591 of NC_133125.1, forward strand.
CAAATTTTTGCTACAAACAAGCAAAAATGTAAACGCCAAGAGAAGGCATTAAATTGTTTTGGTCACTTTAACAAACAGTTTATAATTTATTTTCCACTCCTCTTGCATCAATTCAGACAAATAAATGTTTTAATTATTTTGTTAAACTAACCTATTTACATTTTCAAATAGCTTTTGATTTAATTTATTTCAAGTGAAAAGTTTTCAAGGGCATTAACACATGTAGCTCACACCAAAATGTACTAAACTCAGAGAGAAAGCTACTCAAGAGTGTGAACAAATTTTCAAGTATCACTGTTGGGTACCAGGATAACTGGGAAACTAGTAAATGGTATTAAAAAGGGACAACTGCACAAGTCCTGGCAACAGTTATCATTGGAGGATTAATTAGGAATTAGATTAGCAAGGATGTATGTATTAATTCAACAATCGATACACCCTTCACTTCGAAAGTTTTAGTCAATAGCAGCCCTTCTCTCCAATCAATCTATTTAAGCTTAAGTAAATATCCATCATAATGCATTATTGGTATTGATATTGGCTTTATCATTGTGATGTGTTCAATGAAAAACTTTTGTTTGCATGCCATCCTGGCAGATCATGGCATACATAGAAATAAAAAAACAATGCGGAATATAATGCTTCAGCTACAGAGAAGCGCAGTGCAATAAAACAAATGAACTGCAAAGGCCACAACAAGGTAGAGTGAGATATCAAGAATTCCTGTTTAGTGTATGAGAGGCCCATTTAGGAGTCTGATGATAGCGGAATCAACTGGTCCTTGAGTTTGGTGATATGTGCTTTCGTAACTTCTACCTAAAGCGAGAGGGTTAAAGAGAGAGTGACTGGGGTGGGAAGGGGTCCTTGATTATATTGGCTCTAGAGGCCCAAGGCAGAACTTAACTTTGCTGGTCTTGCATATACTATCCCCCATAGAGTTGATCAGTTTCTAAGCACTGGATATATATCACAGAATGTAGCGCTAAACTTCTTAGCATTTTATTGCACTTGTAAAATTCACCAGTCATGTTGGAGTCTTACTTGGTTCTTATTAAATGCCATTTGTTTGACTAATGACCAATGAAACTTTCTCAAAGTGCTGAAGAAAGTGATTCTTGAAAGAAGTTCTTCCATTTTTCTTTCTTGTCCTGCACAACTTAAAAGTAAAGTATAGTTTCTGGGTACATGTTATATTGTACATAACAAGATCTAATTTGCTTCAACAGTCTCTTTTTCCATATAAGCATGGAAGAAACAACTGCAAAGATGCTAAATTCATGAGTGGAACTACTTAAAGATCATATGTTGCTATTAAACAATGTCTTTGGTAAAATAAAACATTACAACAAAAATGCCAATGCATACAAAATATTTATAAGTTTCTTTTGCTAGTTTATGGTCTAGTTGTATAATTTTTTCAAACTTGAAGTAGTTTGTGCTTAAACCTGGAATGATTTTAAAACATAGAATAGTTCTACATAGAGTGAAACATTCACCCAACTTAACCAAGTTAAACTCATAGGTTCAAACCACAAACAAGAGAAAATCTGCAGATGCTGGAAATCCGAGCAACACACACAAAATGCTGAAGGAACTCAGCAGGCCAGGCAGCATCCATGGAAAAAAAGTACAAAATTTTAGCCTGAAATGACGTCTATACTTTTTCCATAGATGCTGCCTGACCTGCTGAGTTCCTCTGGAAATTTGTGTGTGTAAACTCATAGGTTATTATGTTCTAGATGTATTTTTTACAAGATAATGGATCTAACTGTAAGCAAAGAAAAATACTAACTTCACTTATGAACAATAGTTTAACCAAAAATACAGCCAATTATTCAATTACGTTTTTATGCAATTTTTAAATATGTCCAACAACTTCATACTATCTTGTGTAAAATAGTGCCATCCTTCTTTTTACTGATAAGACATGACATTCCAAGCTATTGATGTGAGAAAGCAACTGAGGATTGTGAGGGCTGTTTTCCAGGATAAGATGTTTTAAAAGAAAAGGAAATGGAGTATTCTTGCACTGTACACGAACAACAGGGCTCCCAAAATTGTTTTCATTAGCGCTTGCTCACAGTCTGCTCAACGAACCTAATGTGATAAGTGTAATCTGTTTCTTTATTACATAGGTCTTTGACTTGGGAAGTGTTTCATTTTACTTCTCTCTAACTAATTTGTTTCAACGTCTACAAAATCTTATAAAGCAGGACAATAAAGCCTCCTAAAATCAAGTACAATAAGTCATTCATGGTAATGAACAAAGCAAAGTAATTTGATCTTTTGGAAGGTAGGACTTAGCGAATCACCATTCAGAAAACTCAAATCAGTATATTGTAGGAAATCGTCAGATATTATTTTCTGTACACAGAGAATTATGCATGACTGTAAAACTGTGCCCTTTCAACAATATAAAATTGCTTTTGTTTAAGGTAATCATCTGTTTTCCTATTTTGAATATTGATGAATCTGCTACAGCAATATTCCAAATTTCATATTTTAGCATTCACCGCTGAACTTCAGTCCCTGGCAGCCTGATATTTAAAGCACGTATGTGTCTGCCACCTTAAATTGCATTCTGCTGCTTCCTGATTTTTTAATCTCTTTTTTTTTTGGCTTTTTGCTCATTTGTCTTTTTTTTACTGTGATGTTGTAGAACTTGGAGCATATGGAAAACTTAAATATTATGACTCAATGACTGAAGAAGGTAAGAACTTCATCTTTCTCTGTTACATTAACTGTATGGTCATAAACATATACATTTATTACAATAAAAATCATTTTAACAATGTTTTGTCTCATTATTTCATCTAACATTTTTCCTGGTCTTCACTACATCTTTACGTATATGTTGTTTTGTTTGTTTTGTGCTGTTGAACGTTGTATTGATAAAGAAAATGTAAATGTGATGGTGCTGAAAGATATTTTAGTGCAGAATTGAACTGTTATTCTTGTTTCAAAAGTGTTACAATCTCTTTGTGTGCCTCACATCTTCTGTGTTTTCAATTAAAATCCATTCTTTAATTAAAAAAACACCTTATCTTTGTAATTAGGTAATTTTGCAATGTTTGTGTGTCTGTATGTATGTATGATCTTGAACTCTGTGGTGTTGTCTTTCTCACCTTTAATCAAAATTGTTGCTGGTAAACTCTTAAGGAATTTTTTGCCATTTTGATAAGGGTTAATTCCCAATCTGTCTCAATTAATTTTAGAGTTCTACTTGCAGTTTGGTTTGATCCTATTTGATCCCCTCCAATGAAAAATCTGCCACGTCCATGTTTTGCTTGCTGCATATTTCATTTGAATGTTGGACAAAATCTAGTCCAATAAGATGGAAGTCTAGTCTATCATTGGGCTTTCAAGGTCCAATCAGAGAGTTTAATACAGCTCTAAAGAACAGTCGCTCATAATTCCTCAATATCTGACTTCAAATTTGCAGCCTTGCTCTCATATGCATCTTAGGGTTTGGAAAATAAAAGTTTTAGACATGGTTGTGTTCTGAGCTTGGTGAACACCATAGCTTGAACTTGTTATATTAGTGTTGAATCAAGGAGTATAGGTGCTGTCAGAGGAGTTTAGTATATTATGACTGGATATTATGTACATGTATGTAGTAAATATGTTTTCATAAACATTAATGTGACCAATTTTGATATTTCCATGTTAGGAAAAGAGTATTACTTGCATAAAATTACATGGTTTATTCTTGCTGATTTTCATCTTTCTATCCTGCTTTCTGCCGCAATCCCTTTTCTAGCTATGATAATTGGTTGATTCAGTTTTCAGTTGTTCTTTCTGTTTAGGTGCTCTTGCAGTGAAACCTTCCACATTATGGCTCAAAATTGCACAAACTTTGACAATTGTGCTATTCATATAGGATTGTATTTGTCAAGTTGTGTTCCATTGTAATCACATCCTTGTCTGCATAACCATTGACTTTAAAAACTGCTCTGGGAAGATCCAATTGGCATGCGACTTTCTGCTTCAGGCTTAGTGGTAGTGTCCCACCCATTTCATGCTGGTTTTCAATTCAACTTAGTCCCTGTTCACTATCATAAACTTAAGTATTTAAAAGAAGTGGTTGCTAAGTAATCTCATATCTATTAGCAGGTTACGCTGAAGTCACAAGGCAAATTTATTGAATGAGTTGTGCAAAGTGTAAATAGATTCACATATGGTCCCTTACATATGCTTAGTAATATATACATGTAACTTGCACTGCAGATACTGTAATACTAACATCATTAGTTGTAATGAAATAAAGGATCATTTTACTAATCCCATTCATATCATGCCAGTTACTTTTTATTTATTCCAAGCACCAAATACTTACTATTTCACAGATGAAATAGTGAAGGAATTAGCAATAAACTAGGAATAATTAATGTCTATATATTCCTTGTGTACTATACAAGTTTATTAAAATTACAAAATTGATTACATGGATATTTTATCAATTTAATTAAAGTTAAAAATTTGCACAGTCAACCAAACTGGTAGTGATATTTTTGGAAGTCATATCTTAATAATATGAAAAATCCCATGAACTACCTTCACTGTGTCTAGATAATGTTTATTATACAGCAGATTTGCATTTTGACTAATTCAACTATCTCTTCTTTTCCATGTAAGATTTGTTATAGTGTAGAAAATTAATTAGTTTTGTAGGACTTATCACAGAATAAGTTTTGCTCAAATATAGGTGGATTGACACCTTTGAGATGACACAATAACTGAGACAAATAGGTACAAATGTCAAGTAACTGGATGTAACATTACTGAATGTAATGATGGAAGTAGCGCCAATAGAGCTGCTGAGGTTGAAGTCATACATTTGTGAACCTCGTTGATTTTTCTTTAAAGAGCCTATACAAATTAGAGAAATGAGCAGACAGAACAAATTTGGTGAGTGAAAAGTTTTATAAGCTGGATTTTTGCTTGGAGACAATGGAATGGGTCACATTTGCAGCTACCCACAGATATTTTGCAGACTTTTGAGTTGCAGCTTGTAGTATTCAGAGATCCTTTCCAGCACTATGTGATCTGCAGGCAATTTGCGGAATAAATACCCAGGGTAATCAAGAGCAAGGTTTCTTAATCAGTCAGATTAAAGAATCCTTACTGAGAAACAGTTGGAAATTTGTCCTCTGATACATGCACAATGGAAATGCATGCAGCCGTGCTCTGCTTTCAAAATTAGTTTCATTACTTCTAAAAGAATACTTCAGATATTGTAAAACCACATGCTGAACACTAGAAAGAGAATGTGAGATGTGTATGATTGGAGAAAGTGAAGAACAGTTTTCAATTTCATTAGACTAGAGCAATATTCAATTGCAAATTTACATGACTTCATGCCAGCAATCTTTCAGTACAGTCGGCCCTCCTTATCCTTGAGGGATTGATTCTGGACCCCTCGTGGATACCAAAAAATGCGGATGCTCAAGACCCTTATTCAACCTGTTTCAATGCGGTGGACCTTAAGACCCAGCGGAACCCCAGAATTTATTTAACCTGTCTCAATGTGGTTGACATTAGGACCCGGCGGCGAAGCTCTGAATCCACAGTGTTTCTGTTCACAAAAATAATCACAATCACGATTGAAAATAAAGTGGAAATAATAAAGCGATCCGAAAGAGGTGAAACGCCATCAGTCACTGGAAAGGCATTAGGCTACAGTCAGTCAACGATCGGAGCAATTTTAAAGGATAATGTGAGAAAGGCCTTGCCCCGATGAAAGCTACAATTATTACTAAGCAACAGAGTGGTTTAATTATTGGGGTTTGGGGTTTTTGATCCTCCACATCAACCAGGCACAGATGGAGAGCGTGCTCAGGAGCGATCTGTCGCTGGATTGAACTCAAGAACTTCTGTTCCCGAGCCCAGCGCTGAAACATATGTTCTTAAGTGTTTTATATGCATAGAAAGGTAAAATATATTCTACAGTCGTCCCTCCTTATCCGTGAGTTCTGCATGCAAAAATTCAACCAACTGCGAACCGAGAAAGCCCAGAAGTGCTCTTCCAGCACTTGTTGTTCGAGCAGGTACAGACTTTTTTCCTTGTCATTATTCACTAAACAATGCAGTATAACAACTATTTTACATTGTATTAGGTATTATAAGTAATCTATGGATGATTTAAAGTATATGGGAGGATGTGCGTAGGTTATCGTGAAACGGGATTTAAAAAAAACGAAAGTTCTCTTACCAAGTCAGTCAAAGCAGGTACATCCAGTATTATTTAGCATCAGTTAGTCAAACGCTTGTCTTAGTATATAGTATATATTGTACCTTTCTAAGCATATAAAACACTTAAGGACGTATGTTTCAGCGCTGGGCTTGGGAACAGAAGTTCCCGAGTTGGATCCAGTGACAGATCGCTCCCGATCCATCCGTGCCTGGTTGATGTGGAGGATCAAAAACCCCAAACCCCAATAATTAAACCACAGGATTGCTTAGTAATAATTGTAGCTTTCATCGGAGCAAGGCCTTTCTCACTTATCCTTGAAAATTGTTCTGATCGTTGACCGACTGTAGCCTAATGTTTTTCCAATCACCTCTTTCAGATCGCTTTATTATTTCCACTTTATTTTCAATCGTGATTGTGATTACTTTCGTTAACAGAAACACTGCGCATTCAGAGCTCCACCGCTGGGTCCTAATGTCCACCGCACTGAGACAGGTTAAATAAAGTCTGGAATTCCACTGGGTCCTAAGGTCCACCGCATTGAGACAGGTTGAATAAGGAACTTGATCATCCGTGTTTTTTGGTATCCGCGAGGGGTCCCGGAACTAATCCCTCACGGATAAGGAGGGTCGACTGTATATACTAAGACAAACTTTTGACTAACTGATGCTAAATAATACCAGATGTACCTGTTCCGACTTACTTGGTAAGAGAACTTTTGATTTTTTTTCAATCCCGATCCACGATAACCTACGCACATCCTCCCGTATACTTTAAATCATCTCTAGATTACTTATAAGACCTAATACAATGTAAATGCTATGTAAAGTAGTTGTTATACTGCATTGTTTAGGGAATAATGACAAGGAAAAAAAGTCTGTACATGCTCGAACAACAAGTGCTGGAAGAGCACTTCCGGGTTTTCTCGATTTGCGGTTGGTTGAATTTGCACATGCAGAACTCGCGGATAAGGAGGGCCAACTGTACTAGAAAAGATGCTTGGCAAAAAATTAAAGTTTATTTGTAGTATTAATCATTGAGTAAGTACACTGACCCTTACTTTCTCTAAAACCAAATTGCCGCAACTGTGGAAAGTTAAAATAAAAACAAACTACACAAGGTTTTCAGCATGTTAGGTAACATCTATAGAGAGAGAAACATTTAATGTTTCAAGTCAATGGTCTTTTTAAACCACTCAGCTCAAGATATATTGTAAGTGAACTTTTAATGGCATAATAAATCTTAACTGCTGCCTTATAATCTCTATAGAGCTGAAAGAGTTCTTGGCATGGAGCCTCATTCTTTCATTAGTAAATTCTTTTTCAGATTTTTCTGATGAAATGCCATCAGCCTGAAATATTAATGCTTTCCAGAGATGCTACCTGAGTAGCTAAGAAATTCCAACATTTTTTGGTCTTTTTATTTGTATCTTTTTCTAACATGTTTACTGAGTAATTGCAATATTAGTATTCAAGTATATGGATTTCAGCCCTGTATGTAGTAACATAACAAGATAAATCGATTTGTTTAAAGATTGGGCATCTCAGATTGCAACTTCAGAATGACCTTGTTTGCCTACAAAATTGTGTACAATGAAACTTCCTACCCAGTTTACTCCAAAAGAATGAACTCTGGCAGTCAAACCATTATTTTTAACAAATTGGGTTTAGTTTTCTCAGAGCTGCAAGAAGGGGGAAATTTGGTGATTTATTGAGGATTTGTTTGAAAAAAATTTTATAAATTTATAAGAAAATATTTAGACCCTCAACTTGTTAACATTTTCCCTGTTCAATTCAAATCATTCACCTAGTTGTCAAAGAAAGATGCTTTCTACATACCATGGTGCCAGTGCAGAAATCTGAGTCACTTGATGTGGACAGAGCAAAATACACAATTCATTTTAAAAGAGAAGGTTACTTCCGGTAAGATGGCGATTGCTTAGCTGCTCCGAACTTTTGTTCCGTTACTGTCGCTACCTTTGCACTAAATGTCTCCATTTTATAAAGCTTAGATAGGAATTATTTCGGTATCTCTTACTTGCCTGTGAATATATCTAACCTACAATGTCTAGCAAGAGTTCTAAATCCGGGAGAAAAGAAACTACGACTTCGTCGGGCGTGACGATGGAGGCGCTTGCAAATCTCCGAGACGAAATCTTAAAGGAAATTAAAACCGCTTTCAAACAGCTAGAAGACAAACTGGATCGGATCAACGATAAAGTGGACAAACATGCTGAACACTTATCTCGCATCGATTCGACTTCTGAAGCTTTAGAAAGTCGGGTTCGATACTTGGAGACTCTCTGTTCCAGCTTAGAGGAAAAATCTAATAAACTTCTTTCCAAAATGGTGGATCTCGAAAATAGCAGCAGACGCTGCAACATCAGAATTCTGGGATTACCAGAGGCAACTGAGAAGGGGTCAACCATGAAGTTTTTCGCCGAGTTTCTCTGTGAGATATTCGGGAAGGATCTGCTTCCAAACCCGCCCGAGCTCAAACGGGCACACAGAGTTAATGTACCTCCCGGAATTCTGGGCACCCGTCCGCGACCAGTAATCTTGTGTTTCCATAATACCAGGTAAAACACAGTCTGATTGTGGAGGCACGTCGCAGAGGCTCTTTTTCTTTATAAAGGCGTAATGAAAGTGCTTTTTGATCGTGGTTTCAAACCTTCCTTTTGTAATCTTGCTGACCTAAGAATCAAGTTTAATACCAGGGAATTCAAGTGGTTCAAATCAGCGAGGGAAGCCGAAACGTTTGTGGCAAGTCTTCCGGCTATCCAGTCATCTTCGGAATCTGATCGGACTTCCTAAAATGGTGGATAAGTACTCCTCGTAGTAAAATTACTTTCTCTGGACTCGGAATTCACTTGAATCACTCAGGCATTATTCACTGAAACTCTAAAGGCTGTTGACAATCTCTCCCGGGATTTGGTGTGTGTGTAATCTATTTTCACCTCTGTATAACTTTACCTACAGAGTTCTACAACTAAATCTAACTTGTTTTGGAGGTTTGAAGTCTTTAGTGAAGGCCTCCCTGTTTGTCGGTTCACAGTTCAACTGCTGATTTATTTTTCCTCTGTTTTAAATACTTATTTATTTTATCTTTTTCTTTTCTTCACCCCCTTTTTTTCCATTCTCTGAATGTTTTTTTCTCCCTTCTCGGTAAACGGTTGATAAATACTCGTCTTGAACTTACAATTTTCCCCTTCCTCTTTTTTTCTTTTTCCTTCTTACCTTTTTTTTCCCTTTCTCTTACTTTATCCTTCTATAATATTTCACGGGTAGATTAGTTTTGGTTTTCTTCCGATTTTCTCTGTATTAAGTTGTATATCTCGGCAGAAGGTGTTCTAATCTGTTGTTATGTTTCCTAGTGCATAAACTAGTTACTGTTTGTTATAGCATTTATACGGAACTGCTGTCAATGACACAGATCTGGAAGTTGTATTTGGGTTAATTTCTTTGGTAGAGCTAGCTACTTGTTTTGGTAGCCGTCTAGTTTTGGGTTGTGTGGGTGGGGTGGATTTTCCAGTCCCAACATTTCTTTATTGGTTAGGACATGTTTATATTTTGACCTTACGAATCTATGTTTACATCTCTGCTCCCAGACTGCTATTGTACCGCTTGATTTTTTATATGCTTGCTGCCTTTTATGCATTAGTAATTGATAATGGCTAGTGCACTTAAATTTGTGAGCTGGAATGTAAAGGGACTGAACCACCCTGTTAAAAGGAGGAAGGTATTCTCACATATTAAACAACTCAAAGCTGACATTGCTTTCCTCCAAGAAACTCATATTCGTTCATTATTTAGTTCTCAATTCGGATTTAAAGTTCCATAAGATCTGGGGGCCTTTTATCGAGTACTTTCATAACCTTCCTCTTGACTAGGGTGTTTTTTTTCTTTTCGGTCCCTTGCTTTCAGCTCCCTTTTTTTTTCTGGTAGTAAGCATTATTATCCTCTGTTGCTAAGTGTATTCACAGTCTGGGAGTTTGACTGTCCGGACTTATACTCTCTATATTGTGTGGTGGTTGGTCTGGAATTGTTGTTTTTTTTTCTTGTGTTGTGGGGCTTGGGGAGGACACTAAGCTCACTTGTCTTTAATTTAGGTGCTTTTTTGTTAAATTCTCTTCCTCTGTAGCATATTGATATTGTATGCTTAACCTTGCTCTGTATTAATGCTCCTCATTGGGATTTGGGGTTTTTAATTTTGTAAAATGTTTTGAAAAACTAATTTAAAAATTTTTTAAAAAAAGAGAAGGTTGCAAATCATTTAATTTTGTTTCTTTTGCAAAAGTTTAATTTTCCAATCACTGTTACAGAGAGAGATCCACACTTGGGTTTTCTCTTGGATTATTGGGTTCAATTTGGATTATTCTGTTCGGTTCTGGTCACCTCATTTTAGGAAGGATGTGGAAGCTTTAAAGAGAGTGACAAGGAGATTTACCCAGGATGATGTCTGGATTAGAGAACAGACCTTATGAAGAAAGATTGAACGAGCTAAGGCTTTTCTCTTTGGAATGGAGGAGAATGAGAAGAGACTTGATAGAGGCATACTGTCGATTGAGTAGACATCCTTTTAGGGTTAGTTTAGGGGAGATGCTGGAGGTCGGTCTTTTACACAGAGAGTGGTAGATGCCTGATATGCACTGCCAGGGGTGGTGGTAGAGCTGATACAATAGGGGCATTTAAGAGATTCTTAGTTAGGCAAATAGATGTAGAGTATATGGAGGGTTATGGGCTGTTTTTGAAGGAAAGGTTAGTCTGACCATAGAGTATGTTTATATAGGTTGGCTCAACATCATTGGCCAAATGGCCCATACTGTGCTGTACTGTTCTATCTTATATGTTATAATCCCCAAGTAGCACATGGATACATTTGTGTTTTCTTCACAATCGCTCATCATTCTCAGGCTCTCCTGAACAATTTCTGAAATTGCTCCTCAATTCCAAAAGGGAAAACTTGTTGTGTTGTGATGTCAGTTTAGTTGATGAGTCAAAGTAGAACCTTCATAAATATTCTGTAAACCTTTCTGAAGTGTAGAAAGCATTAGTGTGAGGTTACTAAATAATGTAGCTAGTGAACCTAAAGGAGAATGGAAAACAATCCAAGAATGAGAGCAAGAAAGCTAGTGACCTATCTCACTAGGAAAAAGAAACCAACTGATAATTGGTTTATTATTGTTGCATGTACTGAGTTACAGTGCAAGTTTAGTCTTGCATGTCATCTAGACAGATCATTCCAAATGTAAGTAAATCAAGTTGTGCCTAAGGGGAAAAAAGACACTAATAGCATGCAGTTACAGAGAAAGTACAGCGTGGGTAGACAGAAAAGGAGTAAAGGTTGTAACAAGGTAGAGTGAAAGATCAAGAGTTTATTTTTTATCATATAAGAAGTCTGTATAAGAGTCTTATAACAGTGGGATCGATATTGTCCCTGAGTCTGATAGTACATTCTTCAAGCTTTTATATCTTCTGACTGATGAAATGTAAATTGATGTAAAGGGAAAACAAGAGAAAATCTGCAGATGCTGGAAATCCAAGCAACACACACAAAATGCTAGAGGAACTCAACAGGCCAGGTAGCACCTGTGATAATGCCTGACCTGCTGAGTTGCTCCAGCATTTTGTGTGATGTAAGAGGAGGTTGGTCAGACTGGCCTGTATTTGTAATACCAAGCTGTGATGCGTCTGGATTGGATGCTTCCTATGTGATTCTGTAAATATTAGTGAGGGTCATTGGAGACATGGTGAAACTTCTGAGGAAGTAGAGCCACTGGTATGCTTTCTTGATCATAACACCCTTGTGGCTGGACCAGGATAAATCACTGGTGATATTTACACCTGGAAACTTGAAGCTCTCAATCATTTCTATTGATACAGACGAGGGTGTATACTCCACCGTACTTTCTGATCAATGATCAGCTGTTCTGGCATGCTGACATTGAGGAAAAGGGTATGGTAACATGTAAATGAGCTCTCTATGTCCTTCCAGTACTCCATCTGGTTATTGTTTGAGATCCAGCCCACTACGGTGGTGTCATCTGCAAACTTGTAGATGGAATTAGAGAAGAATCTGGCCATACAATAGTGAGTGTGTAAGGAGTAGAGTAAAAGTGACTCTTTAACCACATTTGAATTAACTGATGGTTCTAATAACCAGTAAAAAATGTTGAAAAAACAAAAAGAATTTTGCATCTCTTTGGCATTCATACTTTTTGTACTGTATCTATTTTTCTTTAATTTCAAGACTAGAACTACTGACACAAGTTTGGATTTGTGTTTGGTGCTTTCCCCTCCCCCTTAATGTTTCCCATTCGCTAACTGTTGCAGTCTTTTATGTGAACACAGCTGATAATTCAAAGCATCAGGATATTTCTTTTAGAGGTACAATTTTTACCCATCATTCTATAAAATTTAAGTCAATTTCCATTCACAGCCTAATTGAAAACTTATTAGAAATTAAACATTAACAACTTTTATGTGTGAAGTATAAAATTTTAATTATAATCCAATCCTTTTGCTTAATTGAGAGCACAACACTTAACAAAAAGGTAAGAGAAGACATAATGTCACTTTTCTGGGCTCTGTATACCTACCAAGCTAAGTAGAAACAGTCTGTTGCACATGGTGAGTCCCAGCAGACCATCAAGTTCCCATCTCACAACATCACATTCTCAAGGAAAGTTGCTGGCTGCAAACTGACTTACTGTGAGCTAATGTTCCTCAAGACTGCTATAGAGTCATTAGGAAAACTGCATTAAGCCAACTTGTTTAGGTCATCCCAGGGGTTCTCCAGTATTAACTTCTTCAGTAACTCGTTCAAGTAGACATTGCTTAAAGAATTGCCCTGAAAAATTTAGAAAAGAATTAAAGTTGGTAAGGTCTTGGTAAAGTGTGCCCCATATTTAAGTTGTAAAATTGATGCTCAGCCCTACTAAGATTTTCCAAGTCATTCTTTATAACCCTGACTGCGAAGTTGAGAATGAGCACTGTGGCTTTTCTCTGTATTGCCCTTGGCATTGAATAACAATTGTTTCTTAACAAACCTAAGTACTGCACTAGAGTTGCTGTCAGAACATGTATAGATTGGCTGACATCAATTTGTTAATGGAGACTGACATTCTTTTGGCTTTGCAGATTCCTGCCGTACATTAGTCCAATAAACCTTGAGGTTATCTTACAGTTTTTCAAGCTCTTTCATGGTGTGTGCTTTATCTCTTTACCTGTAAAGAATTCGCTGTTGCCATTCAGAATCAACCACTGTCCCCTCATTGCTGAAAGATCTGCTGGTCATCTGGACATGATGCAGTGCAGTGAGTGAACTTGCAGTGAAATATCATACATTGCTCACTTAACCACATGACTCAGCCCTTTAAAGTCCTAGCGTCATATATTAATACAGCACAGAATTCGGATTTTGTCCCAGTTGGTCCATGTCGACCAAGATAACAATTCAAACTCGTTCCATTTGCCCAAGTTAGGCGCATAATCTTCTAAGCCTTTCTTATCCACATATCAGTTCAACTAAACAGTTCTAACTGGAGACTGAAGTTTTACATATTATTGCAGTTCATTAAGGGGATGTCAAGTTGCCAGGAATACAGATCTGTTTGGTGTAAATGTAACAGCATTTTGACCATGATCTTTTAGTTTCCAAACAGAACATAAGGACTTAAGATTTTTTTTATACTCAGATCAAATCTGACAAACTGTTGCACCCCTCCTATTGTGCTCAGATCAGATTAAAAATGGTCTGGTTGGGAGTAGAAAATTGCCTGCTGAAAATACTCCACTGAATGGGCTATTGTCTCCTTCCACATCAATAGTGCCTTTGCCATTTCCAGCACAGTCTTTCAGAGCTCAGTCTTTACAGTTGGAAAATCCAGCAGACTCTCTCCTCAGTCTCTGCACAAAGCAATGGTCCCAGCATCCACCCCTTCAGAAAAGAAAACAATGGTCTTGTACAGTGCAGGACCATACTATACCATCTGCTAGAGTTCTGGATGATTGTTTTAGAAATGCATCACAATGCCACGTCACTAGGGAATTCACATTTTCGTAAATAGTGGTGGAATTTATAAGTAGCAGTATCTGTGAAACTACTAGTTTATTGTAAAAATTATTCTGGTTCACTCACAACTTTCAGAGAAGAAAGTCTGACTGGGTGAAGGGAATGCGGAGGCAGTTGAATCAGTAGGGAAGCGATTAGAATGTGGTAGTGTAGGGTTAGTGTAAATGAATACTTTCTGTCAGTGTGGACTTGTTAGGCTGAATGACTTGTTTCTTGGTTGCATGACTCCATGGCTTTAACCACATCCTTAAATAGATACCCTATTTCAAGTTCTGGCAGATGGAGAAAAAATTCAAGGATAATCTCAACCCTTGAAAAAAACTGCAACATCCTCACTGGTGTGTTGGAAGTCCTAAGCACCTCCTGCTCCATCTGTGAAAGAGTTTGTGCTCAGAATCTGCAAAACCAGAGCAAAAACATGTCATCCTCATCTCATGAGACTGCCTAAGAAGCACTTTGATCATACTGTAAGAAGAGGAATGTGCATCTTTCTCAACTTTATCCAGCAATGGCAAGATGATATCTTGTTGGCATTTCTGGGCTGGAACAACTTGGTGCAAGTGAAATTGAGAATTAGCTGTGGAACCACTTAGAGAAATAACAAATGGGTATTTCCTACTCCACTGTGAAAACTCTTTGAGGAATACCTACCCTGAAGAAGTTTAAATCTTCTCTTCAAAGGGAGATAGGTGTGATCCCCCTCACTGCTCCCTGTCTGTGATTTTTGCTGTTCTCCAAATCTTCGTCAGCCTGAATGAAGGGTCTCCGTCAGAAATATCAACTGTTTATTTCTCTCCATATATGCTGTCTGACATGCTGAGTTCCTCCAGCATTTTGGTTGTGAAGTAAAGTTAAAGTTCGGTTTTATTTAAGCTTATAAAACCAGAAGTCTACGAGTATTTTAAAGCACCTAATTTTGTGATTGATGGAACTGACAAACTCACATTTCATTTTGCCACCTACTTTGTTACCCCAAGGTATAACAAATATTAAAAGCAAGTAATTTTCCATGAAATGTCAATTATGTAGGGAAAAAAGCATTAAAAGTGATTTGGCTATTCTCAGGAATGGGTATTTTCATCAATCTGAAGTGACCAAGATGGATAATAATGGTTTAAAGGAATACTTTTAAAGGGGAAAGACACAAAAAAAGTTATTAGAATCACAGGAAATAGGAGTAATAACTGGATAATTAATTCATTTAGCTTGTACTGGTGCAGTAAAGCATAATTTTCTCCTACTTATTCATGTTTCAAAAATCTAAAATCACCCGTCAGATTTTTGTCTAAACCTTTCAATAGTTCAGCTTTTCCTTTGGGTGGTGGCAGCTGCTCTGTGCCTTATTAAATGCTAACTGTAAGTAGACCTTGAGTTTTCTTGCATCATTTCAACTTGTAAGTGCCTTAACCTTTCAAATGCTGCAGTTTTTTTTAAACCAGGTTACAATTGATTTATCATGGCAACATTTATACTTCCCTTTCTTTCAAGTATTTTCCA
This sequence comes from Hemitrygon akajei, assembly GCF_048418815.1. Lineage (NCBI taxonomy): Eukaryota > Metazoa > Chordata > Chondrichthyes > Myliobatiformes > Dasyatidae > Hemitrygon > Hemitrygon akajei. The sequence goes on from NC_133125.1 coordinate 61,205,351, forward strand.
CAGCCTTCAGTTAGTGATGAATTTTTTTTCCCTATTTTTAGTTATGAATGCTCCACAGGCAGCCATTGACTATCCAGAAAGTTTTGAAGTGAATGATGGTTTCTGCTGTAGTCTCTGTAAATGTTTCTGGAACATATGTTTCAAGGTGATAAGTAATAGAAGACTTGGCATAAACAGTGTACAGTTCTGATCACTGTATTTTAAAAAAAGACATGATTGTACTTGAGAGTGCACAATGATGTATAAAATTGTTGCCAGATTTAGAAGTTTATAGTTATGATGAGAGATTGCACAAACTAGGGTTGTTATCTTTGGAAGAGAGAGGGAGGAATATAATTGAGTTTTGTAAAACTATTGAATAGAGGTGGTTTATATCTCTTAGCAGAAGATCAAATACCAATGGGCATAGATTTATAAGTAATTTATGGAATTACTCAGAGGGTAATGGTGATCTGCAATGGGTAGTAAGAGCAGAAACCCTCATCAAATTTATTTGGATGTGTATGTAATGAACTTTGACCTGCAAAGTGTGATTAAGTACGGTAGCTCTTTTTCAACCGCTATACTCATGTTCGGCTAATGGAGGGCTCTCATACCATAAATGTTCTTGATATCTCCTGTAATATTATTGCCACCTCAAAATAGCAAGTAAAGGAATCTCTCCTGTTTGTAAATGAAGGGTTTGAGGGTCGGCACAACATTGTGGGCTGAAGGGCCTGTAATGTGCTGTACTTTTCTATGTTCTATGAAGTACCAAAAGTCACGGAGGGTTGCTTAAGAAAACAAATGTATCAAGGAAAGAAAAAACTAGAGTAAGCTGCCTGCTATTCCCAGTGTCAAATTGTCTACATGCTTTATAAATGTGTCATATTAGTCTAGAGGATTAATATTGTTGGAGAACAAAATAAAAGCTGTTGGTTTTGCTGGAAAATGCCGGCTGTTCCTCATCAAACCAATATCAATTATCAGATTGGGTACTTGTAAGTTTTACACACTCTGTCACCAGACACCACCTTGTAGTCTGGCAGCGGAGCTATGGCCTGATACAACTCCATGAAACTTGCTAAACAGCAAGTTCACACTGGAGATTGTGTTCTTGGATCATATTCCTGCTTGGAGCTAGTGCAGAAAATGCAAGCCAATGGATTTTTAAGTGGTTTAGGTGTTTCAAAGTTTACTATGGAGAAGATCACTTTTAATTGGTTGTAATTTCTTTAGTGCACTAGTTAATGTTTTTGGTTTGTATTTTCAGATTATATTAATATTTTTCATTAAGGTGTTTTCTTTTTACTTGTTTTAAGATGCTTAACATTTGAACACCATGATAGTTTTTTTTAGCAAGTAAAGCAAAGTTTAGAACCTGGCCAACTTTTGAATACTTTCAAAAGAGTTTTGAGAGCAGGACTTGTTCCAGGCCACCCACAATGCTCCTTTTGTATATAAGCAGCCTTACTTCAACCCAGCATCTTCACTTCAACCCAGTATCTTCACTTCAACCCAGTATCTTCTCAGTAAACAGTAGGAAACTGCATCAGCCTAATAGGGTGTCCAAATTTGGATTTGGCAAGTATGGGAGAGCAGGAATGTCAGGCCATAGAGCCATGCCACTGTAACATAATGAAATCTTCCAGAGAACTGGCTACCACACGAGTGATAGTTCAGAAATTAAACCATATATTTTCAACTTAGCTGTTCAAAATAGAATCTAGAACAAGAGATTATGGTCATCTTTATTGACCATGATCTTTGTTTTCACTCGTGTGAATGGTTGTTTTAGGTAAAAAATTAAACAAGATGTCCTTTCTTTATGGAAAGTTAGACTCAATAGAAGGAATAAAAAATTTTAGTCGCAGAAAAGAAAAATCCAGTTGAGTAGCAAATCAGAGTATAAGAATTATGGGTATCAGAAACTGAGTACAAAATGGGCTTCATCTTGATTATTATTAAAATAGGATTTTATTGGATTTAATGCTGGTAATAACAAAGTTGACAGAGTAGCAATGGACATCATTGTCAATGTAATATATTCATGGAATACTTAACATCATATTCTTACAAGAAATATAATAGCAACGCAGTAAATATTTTTATTGACTGACAGAAAATAGAATTAGATGTGTTGCTTACAAAAGTTAACGTACTAACATATGCCCATAATTTCAATACTGAACAATTTAGTACTGCTCGTTGTAGCTATAATTATGACACTGGGCCCAGCTCAGTTCTCATATTTGTTCACTTCTTGCCAAGCTTTTCCATAGACTCTTGCCAGTGAAGAAGTGAAAACAGCAATTAAATCAATACACAGTAGCAAAGCGAGCAAAATGTGTTACTTTTGCAGTATTTAATTGCTTCAAGTGTGGCTGATTTTAATTAGCAACTGACAGAAAAATAGATGGTTGAGGTTTAATTGAACTGCTATACTGACAAGAAAAGATGGTTCGACATTGTGAATGCCAGTACTTGCCACTATGGTAAAGCAATATTTGTTCATCCTCAAAGACCCAGGTAAAACTACATCAGAATAGAACTTAAGCAACAATGAAAAGGTCTAAGAAATAAATCAGGATTTGAAATTCATTAAAGAATGGTACAGCAATGTTGTGGAGAATGAAGGGCTTTTGAAATTCACTTGTAATAAATAACCTGTGCGATATTATTGTACAATTACAATAGTGTACAAAGGCTTTGATTGATTGCCAAACTTCAGGATGATGCATTCAATACAGAGTAGAAATCAGCCCTGAAATAGGCACTGGTCTCCCGAGAAGGTTGATTTGTGGCCTTTCCTAGCTTCAGGAAAAGTATTAATATAAAAAAGTCCTCACTGCTTTAATAGGCTCAGATGCACCTAAGATGTATGGGCCGTCATATCACTCCACCTGTCATTGTTGTTCCTGATTGACGATCATTAGACAAGTACAATGACATTAAACCTCTTACAACCCCCATGATGGTCGGGGGTTCATTGTGAATAAAGGGAGCAAAACAGAAATGGCACTGAGCAAGGTCCTGGAACACTTTACTGTGTTTTCCCATAAACTGAGGGTTGATCATGTTGAAGGCATTCCCTATGTTTCAATGTTTCTGTTTGTATCCCACAGGAATGTTAATGAACATCCATAAATCTTTGTGTCTTTGGTACCTTTTTACAACTGCATGAAGTTCAGAGGAGTTTAAGATTAAGGAGAATTGCTTTTGTAGTCTGGGTTATGGAGGTGAATGCACAGAAAGAGTACAATTGTAGCTAAGGGATACATGACAACAGATTTTCTTGATGGATTGAGAGAATTTCTCACTCTTCAAAAGATTCTATGGAATCTTATGCATTCAATGAAGCAGGAAAATTACATTATTTAATGTCGAGACTAAACCTTGTCACTGAAAACATCAAAGCACTCCTTCTGTAAGTGCAGCTTACATGATACATCAAGTCTTGGAATGAGGTTTGAAAACAAGACCTTCATACCATAGGGTAAGACAATTCTATATGATTGAAACCCATGCCAATTCTTGTGCAACCCATCCTTTGAACTCCTAAGTGGTTTGTTCTTAGTCTCATTCACTAGCAAAATAAAAGAGCATATGGTTGCAGTTCTGTTAGCTCAATTATTTAAGACTGTAAGTGGACATTAGAAACATAACTCTGTGACATTCATTCTTAAATATCATTGAGAAACTGGTGGGTTTATTTTGAAGCTGAAGTAATTTTTAAATTTTGATCCCTTCTACAATGAATTTTTGGAACCCTTCTCAATGGTAGGGTTGAGCGGAATGTAATATGGCAGTAAGTATTGTTCTTTCAAGATGTAATAAAATATATTTTGTTTAATGTTTTAAAATTCAATCATGATAATGGAAAATAAGTAAAATAGTTACTTCAGTGCGATCAGAGTAAGTGATCCTTGTAAGTGGAGTAACTTGTCTTTCATCTTTCATACCATCAAACTCATCATTTGTATGCATCAATTCCACAGCAATTAGACAAAAATACCACAAGTGATTTGGAAATAGCGTCAGTGTGAGCCAAAGTGTATTTCTCTGATGTTTTCTAATTATTTAGATTCATTTCTAATGCACTGCAGCATTAATCTTTGGATTATTTCATTCAAGATAGTATTGTGCCAGAGAAATAATTGGTCTGGTTTTAGTATTTGGAAGGAATCTGGCAGGACTGGATTGGCAGATTTTAACTGTTGGCCCTCATTTGCCAGATAGATGCATGATGAATTTGGAGAGATATAGTGAGAACTGTAGTGGCCAGCAGGGGATTGAAACTGAGATCGGATTCTACCTATGGGGCCTGCAAAACTGCAAGCCCTTATTTAGGGAGAGGCTTGCGTTACTGCTCTTGTGATTTTAGGAATGGGGAGGGTGGAGACAAGGAAAACAGGGTGGCCAAAGTAGCAAGAGCCTAAACTTGTGATTGAAACTTTTTCTGAGGTCTAGATGCACTTGATCCTGCCTGGAAAGTCTTGGAGTTCCTGGTTTCTTAACAGCTTCAGCCAATGGGCTGGCTATTCCAGAGTTGTTTGACGTGGAAATTCTGCACAAGATGCAGTTTTGCATTTATTTCCAGAGTTCCTGGTCATATCAAGCAAATTACATTACGCTCAAATGGAAAGTTGAGAATGGAAATTTTTAACTTCTGTGCTCCATTCTCACTGTGGGTGTAAGTTAAGATTTCTCCAAAAATTTCTCCAATTATACAAAATGTTGAGAGGTTTTTGGTAAGAGATGCTCTATGATGATTGTTATACAAAAGTAATTACTTAGAGACACAAGGGATTGCAAGTCTGGAATTGGGAGCAGAAGTAAACACCCATCCATTTCCTCCTTGCAGGTAAATTCCGTCATAGAGCTTCAATACTTCACAAACTGGCCAAAAACAAATGCAAGGTGGATGATGGTGAGAAGCCTAATAGCACTCCTAATCACACAGGTAAGGCTTTGCAATGTGTGCTACTGCAATTCTGTTTATTAATTTGAATTCCTATTCCCATTCTTGTTCTGACATGTTGGTCCACGACCCCCACCCCCACCCCCATCTTTTGCCACGATGATGCCACTCTCAGAGTGGAGGTGCAGCACCTTATATTCTGTCCAGGGAGCCTTCAGCCTGATGCCATGAGCTTTGTTATCTCCTTCCAGTATTTGTTTTCATTCCCCTTCCCCCTTTCCTCTTCTTCTGTTCTCTGCTTTTGCCTCTTACCTCTCCTCCTCACCTGCCTATCACCTCCCTTCCTCCTTCCCTTTCTGTATGGTCTGCTGTTGTCTCTTTTCAGTTTCCTTCTTCTCCATGCCTTTACCTTTCCCACCCACCTGGCTTCACCAATCAGCTTCTCACTTTTCCTTCTTCCTCACCCCCACCTTTTCATTCTGACACCTTCCCCCCCTTCCTTTACTTCCTTTTGTTCTTTTACATAGATGTTGCCTGACCTGAGTTTCTCCAGCATTTTGTGTGTGTTGTTGTGGTCTATATATGAGGGGCCAACAGGTCAGTTTCTATGCTTCATGACTTTCCTGCTGTAGGAATGTATGATCTGAATCTGCAATATAAACACAGTAGGAATCAGAGTTCTATTATAACATTAGAAACATGCTTGTCATCTGTGGATTCTTCTTTTGGAAATAATTATTTCCTGGAAATCAACAAATATATCAAATAATAACAGTCAAGTTAGTGTTAAATTTCAGCATGTATATTGATTTGGTGCAATATGTTTTGGACATGCATCCAAGAGTACAATGGGCTATAGATCAGCTGAGCTGTAAATGTAGTGTGTCTGCAAAGGACTTCCCTCAGATATAAAGAAGAGTCATTTTGTGGGTCCCACTAAAATATTTGCATATGATGAAGTACTTTGTCTCCTTACCTGCCCATCAGAGGTAGGCAGTGTCGATCCCAGGGGATGATGGGTTTGTGCCTCTGGTGGACTGTGTCCTCTTCAGGGCGCAAGACTGGGTGGGAAGATTTGAAGAACCGGCTGTTGCCCATGCAGCAGATTCCTGCTCTCCACGTCACTGACGTAGTCCAAGAGAAGGGCAAGTGCGAAACAACTTGGCAACAGTGTCATAGCAGAGGTTGCCAGAGTGAAGTTGTAAACAACATCAAACTGCCTTAGGGACCCCGGCCATGGATTTCTTCCTCGGGGTTTACTCCCGAAGCCTTTCCCATGGGTGGATATGGCCGCAAGGCAGCGGAGTTTTCCTTCTCCTAGACGGGCTGCCATCCAAGGCTGACAAGCCTCACCTGCCTGAAGCAATGGGTTTTGAGGAACCAGTGGTCCACCTTTGCCCCTCCTCTTGTCAGTAGAAACAGCCACACGTGAAGGCCAAGAGTTGGACTTGGTTGTCAGAGGCTATTAGTGACGCACACCATTTGGAGCACTTTATAGGTAATGGGAGCTTATCCCCACTACCACTCCCCCCCCCCACCTATGACAACCTTAGGAACTCCTGCCTATATCCTCCCCCATAGACATTAATAATTCTCCGTCTTAACATCCTCAGACATTCTTACTTAAAAAAGGCATTATATAAATGCAGATCTTAATTATTATTGATGGATGCAGCAAATAGTGGTTATATTATTGGTCTAGCAATCCAAAGGACTATATTACTATCCAGAGACTGTGGCAACTGGAAACTTAACTTCAGTTAATTAATTAAACAAAAATCTGTAAAAAGCTAGTACCAGTAACAGTGACAAGAAGCTAATTGATTGACCTAAAAATCCACCTGGTTCATTAATATCTAGTATATTAAATGCTTCTTCACAATGTGGTATTTTGTATTCTTGCTGTTTTTGTTATATTTACCAAAACTATTTAACATCAATGCATGAATGTCAAGCCTGCTATCCTAATCACCCTGAACAACACTCACCTATCCCTAATGCCTTTCTTCTCAACTTCCACAAAGGGACCATTTTGGTCTTCCATTGATCTACATATCCAGCATGGCCACTTTTTGGAGAAAGGAGAATACCGAAGTATACACCTCTGTATTTGACATTTGAAAAGAAATCATCTCTGGCCAGAAACACTACTTTAAAGTTGCATTATGTGAAATTGTGGTATCAAAAAGTTACAACATTTCGTTGTTTCAGTTATATATTTTGCAAGGAAAACAAAATAGTTTTTTAAAGAAATTGAATCTTTATTTCGGTAAGCACATTTGATCTTTATAGTTGGGATTGATCAACATCATTTTCTGATTTGTTGCATGTTCTTACTATACAGATAAAGTAGAGCTGCCAAATACAGCCAATGTAGAAGTTGAAGTGACACCTCCAAAAGATCCTCCCCCACCATTACAGAATGGAAGCCTACCCAATGGAGCAGAGGCTGCAGTAAGCCAGGTCTGCACAGAAATATTTGCACTGTTTGACAAATGTTATGTTAGTCTACCCACCATCAGACATTTGAACTGGTATCACCTAAATACCAGAATTATATTTGAATTGGAACTTTTGCTAGTTTGTTTATTAAGCAATTACAGATTCATTGACAAATGTTCTTAGCAAACAAAAAGTTTGGAAAGGTATAACTGTGACAAACCAATGAAAGGATTAACACATCCAGTTAAGGAGCATTGCATAAATCTGCCAGCCTGATTTCATATAAATCTTTCTCTTTGGCTTATATTGTCCAGTGATTAAAATAATTTTCCAGAATCCAATACATTGCATTTTATGCTAATAGAAATTAACTATCCTTCCAGTCCAATATTGAAATTCCTATTAATGTCAAACTGCCAATATGAGCTAACGCTCAACATTGATAGTTCCCACATTATCCAGAAAATAATCTTAAGGATTTTTGGAATTGTAAAATCAAGATTTTTGCCCGTACTTAAAAAAAAGGCAAAGTCTTTATTGGTGAAACACCAACAAACAATCTTCCTTTACTAGCAATACAGGCAGGAATTGCAAATGAGTCGTTTGCACCCACCAAACGTGCACAGTCATAAAGAACATTTCACCCAGCTGAGTTGACCAGCATTTGTTCTATTGTTATAAAAGCAATTTAATTAACTCTAAAGAATTTCTTATCATTTGCATCATTCCATGGTTTGATTTCCTAGAAACTAAGTAGGAGTTTTGTTGATTCAGAGTTTATTAAACTCTTATCATTTTGTGTTAATAGACAGATGATTTCAATAGGTTTTGTTATTTTAGAAAACACATTTTGGAAAAATGGTAAAGAATCAAATCATGCTTTGCTTTAAAAGTGTGCTATCTTTATTTCCTTGTTGCAAACAATTCATTTTTAGCAACTGTTTCAATGTCCTAAGAAGAGTAAGCCTGAGTGGAGACAATCATTGTTGTCTGAGAAGATTTTGTAGGCAGGTTTCATACAGCAAGATCTCTGAAACAGCCACCTGAGTGAATAGGCATGTAATCTGTTTTAAAGGCATTTTGGTAACTTCAGCCATTAAATAATGTAGGATATTTTATATTTAAAAACAGGTAAGTGTGAATCACACTATAATAAAATCCTGAAACACATTTTGATTTTCTTTTGCATATTGGTTGTTTGTCAGTCTTTGTTTCTGTGTAGTTTTTCATTGATTCTATTGTATTTCTTTACTTTCCTGTAAATCCCTGCAAAGCAATAATTCTCAACGTAATATATGGTAACATATATGTACTTTGATGATGAATTTACTTTTGACTTTGAATATGCCCTCTACATTGCATTAAATGTAGAAATTATTTTTATTTAATCTTGGGATAACTATCTCAGGGAAGATTAACACTTCCATCTCGAAATTAGCTGCCCTTTACAAGGTGGCAGTGATATATCCCCATCAATCAGTATAGATTTGGAAGTTTTGATCAGTGATAAGGAATGGTGATACTGGTCCAAGGCTGGATGGAACGTAATTCAGAGAACTTGGAACTGAATTCTCCCATGTGATAGCTGTTCTTGTCTTGGACTTTCTTGGTGTTTCTGGTAGAAGTCATGCGTTTGAGAAGTACTGTGTAAAGTTTTGTCAGTAAAATAAATATTCACCACATCCATCGCTCTAACTACGTCAATTTGTTTTGTCACCTCCTCACAAAAGACTGAAATAGGCTCGAAAGGCACAACCTGTTCTTCACAAAGCCATGTTAACTATTCTGAATAAGACCACACTTCTCTAAATATTAATAAATCCTGTCTCTAAGGATCCTCTTCAATAGTTTGCACACTACTGATGCAAAACTCTGGAGTTTATAATTCCCAGGATTTTCCCTATTACATTTCTTGAACAACAAAACAACACCTGCCATCCTCCAATCCTCTGGTACCACTCCTGTGGCTAGGGAGAACACAAATACAATCATCAAAGCTTCCTGTAGTAACCCGGGAAATATCTCACCCATATCTATCTTAATGCTTTTCAGAAGCTCAACACTGTTTCTTTCTTAACCTTGCCATGTCCCAATGCATTAGTCTGTTCTACACTGACCTCACATTTGTCAAATCTCCCTCTCCAGTGTATACTGAAGCAAATTATTCATTAAGGACCTCCCTACTCCTGTGTCCAGCGTCCAGACATGTATTTCCCCTTTTATCCTTGAACGGTTCTACCCTCACTCTAGTCATCCACTTGTTCTTTACATACATCTTTGATGCCTTGGGATTTTCCTCCTTCCTGCTTGTAAAGGGTAGGAATGTTCCCTTCTAGCTCTCAGAAGTCACTTCTTAAGCTCTTTAGCTACCTTACATTTCTCAAGACCCCTGTCTGACTTTTGCTTCCTAAACCTTAAGAAAACTTCCTCCTTCCTTTTGATTAAATGTTCTACCTTGCTTGTCAACCACAATTCCTTTACCATATTTTCCCTGTCTCAGTGGGACAAATCTGTTCAGAGCCTCATGCAGTTAGTCCGTAAACAACCTCCACGTTTCTGCTGTGCACTTCCCTGAGAACCTCTCTTCTCAATTTTCATTCCCATGTTTCTGCCTAATACTATCCGAATTAGCCCATCCCCAATTAAATACTTTCCCACATCGTCTGCTCCTATCCTTGTCCATAGTTATGGTAAAGGTTAGAAGTTGTGGTCACCATCTCCAAACTGCTCACCCATGAAGAGGTATGTCAGCTGACCAGGTTCATTGCCTAGTACCAGATGCAGTGTGAAGTTCACCTGTCCACGTACCATGTCAGGAATATGTCCTGGATGCACAAACAAAATCTGCCCCATTTAAACCCTTCACACTAAGGTGCTGCCAATCAGTGTTAGGGATGTTGTGGTCTCCCACAACAGCAACACTGTTATTTTTGTACCTTTCCAAAATCTGTCAGATGTCCCGGTGGCTATTGGGTGTAGGGGAGGATATAGAATACTCCCTATTTCTGAGTTCTACCCACTGACTCAGTAGATGATGTCCTCCCTGTCTGCAGCTATGACACTATCCCTTATGAGCAAAGCCATTCTCCCCACCCCCTTTTTACCTCCTATCCCTTTTGAAACATTGTACTTCTACATAGAGTTTATACTTGCTTTATTTATTTGCCTGTGGTGGACAATTCCACATAAAGAAACAGCTGAACTCCTGATACAATATTCTGGGGCAGAGGTGGTTGAACTATAAAGGCCACAGCTGTTTTCGTTTAAGAGCGTGCCTCTTGTCACGCTCTTGCCACTGTTCACTTTCACTAGGGTTCCTTGAAACCACAGTCTTGTGGATGTCACCTTTGTTACGAATGAAGGGAGCAAAGTCGCCCCCCCCCCTTTTTGAGAATCGCAAAATCGCTATTATTTCGGGTCTGATACCCGGGAAATGAGAGAGATACACAGAATGTCAGTAATGAAAGAGACACAGGATAACAGCAAAGGCAGTTGTTATAGACAACGCAGAATACACAAGGTGGAATGTCTCCTATTGACAGAGAGAGATTACTGCTATTGTCTCTTGAAGGAGGAATTGTGTATTGAGTACTGTACTATTCATTGAAACCCCTCAGGGGGCAACCAGAGTGGTCTGGTTGATGGATTGCATCATCCCAACCTGATTGGCATCTGAGACCCCGTGAGTGAGGATAAAAGTCGGGTCTGGGGAACACCCCTCAGACCCACCAGGAGAAACGCTACAAGATCGGTGTGGGGCTTGTGTGTGTGTCCATCCTTGCCTGGGTGACGAGTCCTCCACGGAACGGTCTAGCTAAAGGATGGATACGGATCAAGATCGTAACAAGGAAAGTCGGCAAGTTCCTCTCTCTCTCGCTCTCTCTTTCTCGCTCTCTCTCTTCCCCCTCCCTCCCCCCCAAAAAAAATTGCCAAAAGGAGATCAGAAATGACGGCAGCCTGTAGGAACTGAACTGAACTTTATATTTCCATCGGACAATTCATTATCCACTAGACAACGATAGAGCTTATTTCTTATTGATTATTATTATACCCGCACTTTTAGGTTTAGTATTGACAACGTATATTATCTGTATATTTGCATTGATATTATCTTTGTGTATTTTTACTAATAAATACTGTTAAAAATAGTATCATCAGACTTCAATGGCTACTCCTATCTTTGCTGGTATGACACCCAGTTACAGGGTTCGTAACACCTTAATGTTGTGGCACTCACAGTCACCTCAGCTCTGAAATGTAGCTGCTTTGACAAATGTGAGATAGGGGGTTACGTGGTTCCAGTGGAAGCAAAAGGACCGTTAAGAAAGTTCTCCTTGTTGATTGACAGTGGGGTAATAGAATGGAAGTTAGCAGAGTGGTATTTGTACCAACCTTAATGGACAGGGTGTAGTCAGGAAAAGTTTCCACAGTTGTGCTGCTGTACTGGAATAGTTTGGCCTCTGCTGCCTGTACCACTTTCTGTAATCTGTACTCTTCCTGGACATTGGTGCTTCAGTACCAGGCCGTAATGCAACCTGTTAGATTTTCTTCCAAGTGTATCTTATAGAAGTTTGTCAAAATTTTCAGCAACATGCTGAATCTACACCAACCTCTAAAAAAGCAGAGGCATTGCCATGCCTTCTTTGTAATAACACTTACATGCTAGTGCCAGAACAGATCCTCTGATGTGATAATGCCAAGGAATTCAAAGGTACTGACCCTCTCCATCTCTGATCCTCTAATGAGGACTGCCTTGTGGACCTCAGGCTTCTTCCTCCTATAGTCAATGGTTAGTTCTTTGGCTTTGCTGACTGAGAGGTTGTTGTTGTTGTGGTGGCACCACTCAACCAGATTTTGAATCTCCCTCCCAAATGCCAATTCATCACCATCTTTGATTTGGCCAGTAAGAGTGGTGTCGTCAGCAAATTTAAATATGGTATTGGAGCTGTACTTAGCCACACAGTCATAGGTGTAAAGTTATTAAAACAGGGAGCTAAACACGTGTGCTGATGGTGAGTGTGAAGTCTCCCAGTGAGGAAGTCATCCACAGGGTGTAATTTTGGCCAGATCTTGGAGCTTAGTGATGAGTTTTGAGAGGATAATAGTGTTGAGTGCTGAGCTGTGGTCAATGAAGGGCATTCTGATGTAGGCAACTTCATTGTTCAGATGTCCCAGAGCTCAGTGAAGAGCCAATGAAATGGCATTTGCTGTTGACCTGTTGTGACAGTAGGAAAATTGGAGTGGATCCATGTGACTCCTCAGGCAGAAGATGATCTGCTTCATAACCAGCCTTCATTGTAGTGGATGTAAATGCTACTGGAGATGGTCATTAAGACAGGTTTCTGCATTCTTGGGCACCAGAATGATTGAAGCCTGCTTGAAACAGGTGGATACCTCAGACTGCTGAAGTGAGAGATTGAAGTTGTCTGTTAACAGTCCAGCCAGTTGATTAGCACAGGTCTTCAGTACTCAACCAGTTTAACAGTCTGGGCCAGATGCTTTCTGTGGATTCACACTCCTGAAGGATACTTTCACTATGACCTCAGAGACTGAGATCAAGGATCGTTGGGGGACGTGGGTGTTCATGAATGTTCCCCTGTGATCTGTCAGTCAACATGAGCATAAGAGGCATTGAGCTCATCTGGGACTGAAATCTCATTGCCATTTAGGTTACTTGGTTTTGCTTTGTAGGAGGTGATGGCATTCAAGTCCTGCCACAGTTGTGCAGCATCCCTCCGTGATTCAAGTTTAATCCAGAATTACCACTTTGCGTGGGAGATGGCATTCAGGAGGTCATATCTGGACCTCTTGTGCTTTCCTGGATTTTCAGTCCTCAACCCTACCAATCTAGTCCTCAGCTGATTTTGAATCACTTGGTTCATCTAGGGCTTCTGGTTGGGGAAAACTGTGAATGGATTTGTGGAGACACATTTGTCCGTGACGACTTTGCTTTTCATTCAGGTCCTCTGATGAGTCCTTGAACATGGCCTAGACCACAGACTTGAAGCAGTCTCGTAGCCACTATTCTTCTTCACTTGACCACTTTGTGTTGTCCTTTCCTCTGGTGTCTTCCAGTCATCGTAACAGCCTTCATACGGCCTCTTTGAATTCTATCAATCTTTGCTCTAATCAACAAAGAACACTTTATTTTGTTATTCATTTCTGTACCAAGTGGATTTAGTTGGGTTAATAGATTTATGGATATCAATCATTATCTGGTATTTTTACTGAACACCAGCAGCTCAGTCCATCTTCAGGCACCCCAAGCTCTCTGAAGTAATCCTAGACAGGTACCCATGCTGGAAGTTTGGATATTTCTTTGCTGAAGCTCATTGAGGGAGGAGTACACATTTACAGCAAGTTTGTGCTTACTCTTTATGCATGCAGTGTCATCCTCTGAGGGTATGCTCAAAAGATCTTGCCACTGCATTCAGAACACAAGTCTGACCAGATGAACCCTTACTTACATTTTTAATTCAATGCACACCGGTGCATAGAGTGTCCAACTGCTCTAAGGCTCTGAAATTCCCTGCCAAAGATCCTCTGCCTATATAACATCTTCCTTAAGACGATTCTTAAAACATTCCAGACAGCAAGCGTTTGATCACTTAGTCTGGTGTCACACCTTATAACTACTCTCAGTTTTGCCTAAGCACATGCCTCTCAAGATGCTTTATTTTGTTAATACTTACTGTCAACTGGAGAGTTAGAATGTAATATTACTGTGGGGGGGGGGAGATGGTGATAAAATGGACGTAATTGGTGATCCTTTCTGAAACTAATTAAAGAACAACATTTAACAATGGTGTCACAATGTGGCAAGTAGGAATATGTTGTTGTCAATGTCCATGTCCCACGAGCAACCTATAACAACGTACGACATGGCACTTTGCATAGTAATGCATTTTGTCTAAAATAGTTAAATAAAGTAGAAAATAGATCTGCAGTATCCATTTTATAAGCCTATCAAGCATTAATAACCTTATGAAGATTGAGGAGCTATGTCAGTTTGGCACTGGATATATAACTGTATTCATCAAGGATTTTGCCTTAGTTGAACCTTCATTTGGGGAAAAAAAAACATTTGTTAAGGCGAGTCCAAACTTCTACTTCTACCTGTCCTACTTAAATATAAACAAATCTTTACACAGGACCAGGAGAAACAAAAGTCTCTCTATATTAATTAATATACAGCCCTAACATGCTGATTGCTTTTTCCTCTTCCTGTCGTTCACTTCCTTACCATTTTCCTCTGAGTATACCTGTGGGCTGTCATGGCAATTGAGATGGCTGTAAACTAAAGAGTACAGAATGGCAAACTCCTGGGAGATCAGACAATGCTTGTCTTCTTCCAATGGGGTCAAGCTTATGCACCAGAGGTTTGCTTACGTAAGTCTAGTGATCCTTATACACCTGTTTTAGGCTGCCTTCAAATTTAGGCCCCATTAAATCTTCTAAAATTTAAATTTAAATAAGGCATACATTTTTGAAAAAAGAGATTACAAAATATGATATCTGGTAAAGTTGACATTAAGTGTTTAACCTGGCCTCAAATATAATCTCAGTATCTGATTGAATTAGTAAATGACATATTAATATATGGACCCAATTTTTAAAGTTATTTCATAAGTACGTTTTTTTTCCTTCAAACTAATCCATTTAGACTAATTCAGAAGAGGAATAATTGAGCCAGATCATGCAGGTTCCAGCCAACAATTTAGACTCAGGCAGTGGAACTTGAGGGGTGATCCTCTCCTTCTCCATTCCCAACTACATTCTACCACATTGACCTTTGATAGCTCATTGTCAAAAGCCTTTTCAATTGTTTCTAAACATATCTGATAAACCATAACCTTTAGATAGAGTTGAAATATTTAAATAATAATTATTTTTTAATTCTATTAATAAGCAATTTATTTTAAAACACATTAAATTGATATAAATTAACAACATCAGCATTAAAATAAAGAAACAAATTACTTATTTACAGACAAATGTTGTCATGGCCACATTAAAAATCCTTTCAGTTTATCTATTTACCTTGGCAACTCCTACTTAACAGACTGAGACCGCACTAGATGGTTGGTGATCTAGAGCTGAAGGGCTATATACACAGATTCGTCAATACCTCAGTACATCTATGCTAAGCCCACTAGGGGAAGGAGAGGTCTGTTGCACCAGAAATAGATGTCTTGCCCATCCTTCCACTCTGGTGTCCTCAGGCATAGAAATCATTAACATGCCAACCTGTAAGAGCATCTTGCTGGCTGTTATCTTCAAAGGCACCAGTTTAAAGTGTTCTTCAGCCCAACAATCCTAAAGGCTCTGTTAAAGATCGCAAAAGAATGATTGCACTACATTTACAGTGGAAATTGGCTAGTTGATTCTGAGCTTCATAGAAATTATTTTGTACCTAATGAGTTTGTATACTGTATTTTTGTATTATCTTCAAGCAGTTGCTCAATTTGCATGTGAAAATGCAGGTTAATCTATTTGCATCTGTGGTTGCAGAATTCAAGTGCTGTTCACTTGCAGATATGCTGATTTGTAATTATGGTATACACTTGAAAGGGTCTTTACTGCTGCCATGACAACGTTTGTTTCTATAGTTGCCAGTGATTGTTCTATCTTCACACTAGAAGTGATACAAAATTTACTATAATTGTTACAACATTGAATTGTCCAGCTTTATTGTCCACCTTGATAGAAGATCTGAATAAAAAAAATTCCTTAAGAGCCCTGTTTCATTCAAATCGATTAATTATGCACCATATCTACAGGTAAGAATTGATTGAGTAGTAAAAACAAAATATGGGGCTTTGTTTACATTGTAAATGCCAAATGGTCAGCTGTGAGCTTGTTGGCTTGTATTGTTCAAAGTTCAAAATAAAATTTATTATGAGAGTACATGCATGTCACCACGTACAACCCTGAGATTCTTTTTCTCAGTTCATCAATCTCTCAACTTTAAAATTCACATACTTGGACAAAAATAATTCTGCCTTTCTTCCTAACCTCTTGTAGTTCTGTCTCCCACTTAATGGCGATACACTGGTAGAAAGGCAGATAGGTGAATCCCTGAAGTTCTCAGTATTAACTCCAACCCCTTAAACTCTCATGGTAGCAGGTCAGATATCCTCCTGATTATCATTTGGTCTAAACTGATAAATCATTTCTTCTATATAGAAGAAGCACTAAACATCGCAAGAATGTACTTTGAGTGGGGGACTTCAACGTCCACCAAAACTGGCCAAGCCTTGAAGAATGCAGCTGGCAGATTCAATTTGTGATGGTAGAGAGTGACCCAACACAAGAGACAAAGCCTCCTCACAGGTTTACATCAGAACTGATCTGGGGTCTCAAAGCTGGGTACCTCTATCTGTGCCCAACATAATTTTATGTATTTCTATCAAGTTGCCACTCAGCCTCTGACATTCCAAAGAAAACAATCCAAGTTTGTCCAACCTTGCCTTAGAAAAAATACTCTCTAATCCAGGCAACATCCTGGTGAACCTCTTCTTCACCCTCTCCAAAGCTTCTGCATCTTTCCTGTATTACAGCAGTGAGGACTGCTCCAAATATGGCCTATACAGCTACAACATGACATCTCAAATACTTTACTTGCTGCCCCAACCAATAAAGGCAATTATGCTCTTCCCCTTCTTTACCATCTTATATACTGGATTTGCCACCTTCAGCAGCCAATGAACTTGTACCCCAAGACCATCAATTTTGCTGAGAGTCCTGTCATTCCCTTTATTCTTACCTCTTGCATTTGATTTCCCATTTAAGACCTGGACCAACATTGTACCCTGAATAGCCATTGCCCATGTCAGAAGGACATTTCCTTTACATTGTTGCAGAGCTGATGGGATGTATTTTAGAAGGGGAGGGGAACAGGGTTTGGAGCTAGGAGAACACAATGAGCAGCTGATTGGCAGTCAAGATAGGCTGGGATATCTTGTGGCATGTGGATCACTATTGAGTAGGGTTGACAAGTCATGAGGATAGTAGAGAAGGGAGTGGGTTAGCTTGGTAGGGTAAAGTGTGGGAGTTTAGGTGCTCCTAAGTCTGGCCCTGGGGAGGGGTTGTGCAGAAGAGTGGAGGACTCAAGGGACTGTAGGTCTAAATACCAAATATGAGATTAACCAGGTGTGTTGCAGCTCTGGATTCCGGGATGTGGAAACAAACTTTAAGTAACATTGAAACAGGCTTCAGAGTTCAGTTTCTCCTTGCATACCACACAGGTAGCTAGGGGCAAGCATGCCAACTGAGAATTTTGGAAGTGGCGCCTTGTGTGTAGTTGGATGCATTGTGTGTTTGGCCTCTTCCATGTGATGATACAGCAGAAAGATAGAGAACCCAGTCAGAAAATTCCAGACTTCTTGCAAGTTGTTGTAGGTCACTGATGTCCCATTATAACGGATGTTTCATTAAAATTGAACAATGTAGTGCACAAAACATCTGTTGTGCACTGTGATATTCTTCGAAGCAATCATTTTTTTAGTGTTACACCGTAAATCGAAGTGTCAATCCATTGTGCAGAGGAGTCTGAAAAACTCTTGTTAACACTCCAATCTGCCTCGTTTTACTGCTTCAGCTGGCAACTTACCCTGTGTGTGCTGCTTGTCTGAAGACTTATTTTGATGTCACAATCAGAAACTGTGCTATTTACAACCTCAAGTGGTTGAATGGCTCCTCTTATTTTTCCCTCTCTGCTGGTTGTCTGTTTTGTCAGTAGTCTATATATAGTACAGCACACATGATGCTGCAGGAACTACATTCCATTCTATTTGCGTCTGTTTGAAGCCAAATTCTCCCATTGGTCTGGAATGAGGTGGACCAGCCTCATGAGTGCTAATTAGTCCTGAGTGTATGAGACACCATATTTAATTAGATTGACTACAAGCAACAAAGGACTTACTAGTCATTTGCTGCTTGTAGTCAATGTAATTAAATGTTAGCCAAGGCCAAGTGTGATTGACGTTTCTTTTTAGAGCCACTTCACATCAGTGAAGTGTTCAATCTGGTGTTTACAGTCAGCTATCACATACAGCATGCTCCAAGATTTGTATTTTGTCCATCAAGAGATGTGCCAAAACAATGACATAATCATGAATATCAGATTAATATGCAATCACAATATTTGTAACTATATTTGCTTTTTTTACTGCTGGATCTCAGCAATAAAACTAACTTGACCATTTTTTTGGAAAGCAAACATGTGATTAATCCTTGCTCAACTAACCAATATCAGTTGAACATAATATACTGTCACCTAAGTGACTCAGTGACCTTAGCACATCATAGAGTGGCTGGTCGCACCTGTTAGGTTAACCATCCCACACCAGGCAAAATACTTATGAAGCAACTGGAGCTGGAAGTTAGTTCAGCGTAAGGAACTTGCTGAAAGATGTGACCTGACACTGTCAAAACTGGCCACCCAGGTTTTCCAGTTTTAAGTCCAGAGGCATCAATGGAAGAAGCAAGAGAAGGACTGTGTTTCTTGACCCACAAGAGCTCAGCAAGTCTGCCAGGCACAAGTAGAGGGACACTAACTTGAAATAAACAAGAGACTTGAAGCTTCTTTGATTTACATTCTGTGCTGCTAGAAGTTTTGTGACCTCAGAAATATAGTCAAGGACAGCATACGTACCTGAAAACACTATCTGAAAACATCACCTGCTTTCGCACCAGTTTCCAGAGGTTGTGGTCCACATTGGCCCCAATGACACGGGTAGGAGCAATGATGAGGTTCTGCAAAGGGAATTCAGGGAGTTAGGTGCTAAGTTAAAGGACAGGACCTTCAGGGTTGAGATCTCAGGATTGCTATCCGTGCCATGTGCTAATGAGGCCAGAAATCAGTAGGTCATACAGTGTAACACATGGCTGAAGAGGTGGTGCAGGAGGAGGGCTTCAGATTTTTTGGATCAATGAGCTCTCTTCCAGGGAAGATAGGACTTGAACTAGAGGGGGACTAATATCCTATTGGAATGGTTTGCTCGTGCTGCAAGGGACGTGGGGCATTAAAGGAGGGGGAGCCAGAGCACCAGAACAGTTAGTGGAGTGGTTGTAGAGAAAGATGTTGTTAAGTCTGTATGCAAAGTCTGGAATCAAGAGATTGAGCAGAAGTAGGGCTGGCAGCTCAATGTTCCAGGGTTCCATTAGGCTTTATGGCTAGAACTGAGGAATAAAAAGGTATGACTACATTACTGGGATTATATTATAGACCACCCAACAGTCCATGGGATTTAGAGAAGCAAATTTGTAGGGGGATTCTAGACTGCTGCAAGAAACATAAGATTGTGATAGTAAGTGATTTTAACTTTCCACATATTGACTGAGACTTCCATACTATAAAAGGGTTGAATTGGAAAGAGTTTGTCAAATGTGTACAGGAAAGCTTCCTTAATCAATACATAGAGGTCCTAACTAGAGAGAGTACAATACTAGATCTCCTATTAGGGAATGAGACAGGGCAGATAACAGGTTTGTATCGGGGAACACTTCTCATCTAATGATCAAAATGCTGTTGTTTTTTAAATAATTATGGAAAAGGATAGATCTAATCAGGTTGAGATTCTACATTGGAGAAAGGCCAATTTTGATGGTGTCAGAAAGGATCTGGCAAGTGTGGACTGGGATAGGTTGACCTCTGGCAAAGGTGTATTTGGTAAGGGGGAGGCTTTCAAAAGTGAAATTTTGAGTACAGAGTATGTGTGTTCCTGTCAGAATAAAAGGCAAGGGTATTGGGTTTAGGGAACCTTGGTTTTCGAGAGGTATTGAGAGTATGAGATATGAGGCTATGAGAAAAAGGAGTGCATGGCAGGTATAGGCAGATAGGAGCAAGTGAGGTTTTTGAAGAGTATAAGAAATGCAAGAGAACACTTAAGAAGGAAATCAGGAGGACTAAAAGGTATGAGGTTGCTCTAGCAGAAAAGATGAAGGAGAATCGTAAGAGATATATTAAGAGCAAAGGATAGCAAGGGACAAAATTCTTCCTCTGGAAGGTCAAAATGGCAATCTGTGCATGGAGTCAAAAGAGGTGGGGCGATCTTAAGTGGATTTTTTGCATCTGTATTTACTTGGGAGATGGACACAGAGTCTATAGATATGAGGCAAAGCAGCAGCGAGGTTCTGGATCCTATACAGATTCCAGAGGAGGAGGTGTCTGCAGTCTTGATGGAAATTAGAGTGCCTAAATCCCCAGAGCCTGATAATGTGTTTTCTTGGATCCTGTGGGAAGCTGGTGCAGAAATTGCAGGGGCCCTAGCAGAGATATGTCAAACATCCTTAGCCATGGGTGAGGTACCAGAGGATTAGAGTTTAGCTAATGTTGTTCTGTTGTTTACAAGGGGCTCTAAGAATCAGCCAGGAAATTATAGTCTGGTGAGCCTGACACGTAGTGGGAAAGGTATTGGAACGTATCGTAAGGGACTGGATATATAAGTATTTGGATAGCCATGGATTGATTAGGGATAGTCATCATGGCTTGGTGTGTGGCAGGTCGTGTCTAACCAATCTTATAGTGTTTCTCGTGGATTACCTGGAAAGTTGATGAAAGCAAAGCAGTGGATGTTGTCTACATGGACTTCAAAGAGGCCTTTGACAAGGTCCCACATGGGAGATTGGTCAAGAAGGTTCAGTCGCTTTGCATTCAAGATGAGATAGTAAATTGGATTAAACATTGGATTTGCAGAGACTGCTCGTAGATAGTTGCCTCTCTATCTGGATGCCTGTGACTAGTGGTGTGCCACATAGATCAGTGCTGGGCCTGTTGTTGTTTGTCATCTATATCAACAAGCTGGATGCTAATGTGATAAACCTGGATCAGCAAATTTGTGGATGACACCAAGATTAGGGGTGTTGTGGACAGCAAGAAAACCTATCCAAACTTGCAGCAGGATTTGGACCAGCGAGAAAAATGAGCTGAAAATTAGCAGATGGGATCTAATGCAGACAAGTGCAAGGTGTTGCACTTAAGGGGGACCAGCTGGGGTAGGTTATATACAGTAAACTAAGGAGCACTGAGGAGTCTGTAGAACAGAAGGATCTATGAATATAGATCAATAATTCCTTGAAAGTGGCATCACAGATTAATAAGGTCATAAAGAAAGTTTTTGGCATATTAGTCTTTGTAGATCAATGGATATTATGTTGAAATTGTATTAGATGTTGTTGAGGCCAGATTTGGAGTATTATGGTCACCTACCTACAGGAAAGATGTAAATAAGATTGAAAGAATGCTGACAAAATTTACAAGGATATTGACAGGACTTCAGGTCCTGAGTTATATGAAAGGTTAAATAAGATAGGACTTCATTTCCTAGAACATAGAAGATTGAGGAGATATTTAATAGTTATAAAAAATTCTTGAGGAGTATAGATAGGGTAAACGCAAGCAGGCTGTTTCCACTAAGGTTGGGTGAAACTGCAATTAGAGGTCATGGGTTAAGGCTGAAAGGTGAAGTGTTTAAGCAGACATAGGAGGAACTTCTTCACTCAGAGGGTGATAGGAGTGAAACGAGCTGCCAGCGCAAATGATTTAAGAGGAATTTAAAAGAAATTTGGACAGATCCCCAGATGGGAGGGTTATGGAGGGTATGGTCCAAGTGCAGATCGATGGAGCTAGGCAGATTGATGTTTTAGCAACGACTGTTTCTGTTCTGTAGTGTCTATGCCATGCTTCATGCACTGGAGCTCCAACTTTCATAGTACCTGACAAGTTAGAGCTAGGAACTAATGTTCAATTCCCTCACCATACCTTCACACATGCAATAACACTCCAACCATTCCAATGATATCATTCATCTGGCACAGCTGGCTGTATATTTAACCATGACATTCATGCCATCCAAATGCTATTGTGCAAAACACACTATTACACTTACCTCTCCAACAGAGCAAGGTGACAGGTAATCAGTACCAGCAAATTCGAATGAGAAAGGTGATAACACCATATCCCTCCTACTAGAGTCCCCTAAATAGTGCTGATGTCAGCGTGAGTGCCATGATCTTTCCCAATCCATAACTAGCAGTGCCAGCAGATGATTGGTAACAGTGGTGTATGAAGCTCAAAGTTTTCCTTGTATTTTATTTTTCCCTCATCCCACATGCACTTATGATGTGCAAGTTCCAAGTGCTATTAACATATACCTTTTAATCTCCCTGATCTCCATGATATTGCCCTTATATTTCCTCTCTTAAAATAGCCAGTTAGCAGCAGCTGGACAGCAAGAATGCAATGCAAGAAACTTCCATACACTTTATCTTACTCTTGCAGTCACCAGATCAGATATAGGCTCTTCATAAAACATGGAGGTTAACGTAATGGTGAGATTTACATGTGTTATCAGGCAAAGCAGGAGGGAGGAAATGCCATACATTGTACCAGACTCACCCAGGGCAAGTTCTGCTGCAGAGATACTGGATGTGGGTATTGATGGGGGAGGGAGAAGCTGATGGATACGCACAGTGAAATGCTTGGTGCATTGACAGGTGCTGCAAGAAATCTATGTGAAAGTTTATGGACCAGGAAGCCCCAGTCTTGTTCAGAGTTTCGTGTGAAGCCTTGAAACCAACCGTTTCAGCGAATGGATATAGTAGCCATTTTCACTTCCACAGTCGTGAGCCCAATAATCATGGAGTGACGTAGCTTATGTCTTAGATTCTGTTTCACTCGACATCGGAGTGAAAACTGACTGCTGCAACGCAAACCTAGACTGCTGCCATTAAGACTGCAGATATCATTGTCACAGGAGCTTTGTCAATGTCAAGTACACCACACATTACAAGATTTGCTGTGGTACCATGACTGAGGTGACAGTTCTGTTGGGTTTTATCATTTCTGATTTTTCCACTTGCTTTGTACAGTAGAAGATACTGAGATGCAACCTACTATGAATTTGTAACATTTAAGATAGAGCACCAATATATATTTTATGCTCTATACTGCAGGTTGTTTCCATGTAATTTTAATTATTTATGACTAGAGGAATCTGCTTCTTGGTGATATTTCTGTTTTTTCCCATGTTGCAATGACACTTTTCATCTAAGTAAAAATTGCAGAGTAATCCCCCAATGTGCATAGATGCATTGGAAAGTAGATGTGATTTGTTGTGCTGTCAAGTAATCAGAGCAACTGCATATACATCTCACAAAGGCAAGTTACTGTATTAATTGTTTATGTTAACCAGAAAGAAATTGTGGTTAGTGCAATTGACATTGAGTTAGTGAAATACCAGTGCGTAAAAAGAACATGGTAGCTGCCTCAATGACTATCGTCCAGTTGCACTTTACGTCCACTGTGATGGAGTTCTTTGAGAGGTTAGTGATAAAACATATCAACTCTTTCCTGAGAAGCAACTTCGAGCCATTCCAATTTACCTACCATCACAACAGGTCAGCAGCAGATGCTATTTCATTGGCTTTTCACTCAAACCTGGAACATCTAGATGGAATCATCAGAATGCTGTTCATTGACTACAGCTCAGTATTCAATACTAACATCCCCTCAATGCTCATCAATATGCTTTAAGACCTAAGCCTCATTACCTCCTTGTGCAACTGGATCCTCAATTAGCTCACTTGCTTTCCTCACTCAGTTTGGATTGGCAACATCTCCTCCACAATCTCCATCAGCATAAGTGCACCACAAGGCTGTATGTTTAGCACCCTGCTCTACTTGCTTTATATTTATGACTGCAAGGCTAAGCACAGCTCTGTGCCACCACTGTCGTTGGCTGAGTCAAAGGTGGTGACAAATCAGCATATAAGAGAGAGATTGAAAATCTGGCTGAGTGGTGCCACAACAACAACCTCTTAATGTCAGTAAGACCAAGGAGCTGATTATTTACTTCAGGAGGAAACCAGAAGTCCATCACCCAATCCTCAACAGAAGACCAGAGGTGGAGAGGGTCAGCAACATGTCCCAGCATGTTAGTGTCATTATGAAGAAAGCACAGCAATGCCTCTACTTTCTTAGAAGTTTGTGAAGATTTGACATATAATATAAAACTTTGATAAACTTTTATAGATGCATGCTGAAGAGGATATTGACATGGTACATCATGGCCTGGCATGGAAACACTAATGCCCTTGTACGGAAAAGCCTACAATATGTAATAGATAACTTCACTCAACTTCATTCGCTCCATCACTAAACTGTTCCCACAACCTATGGTCTCACTTTCGAGGACACTTAATCTCATTATTTTTGATATTTATTGTTTATTTATTTATTACTGTTATTATTTTTTTCTCTTTATGCATTTACATTGTTTGTTGTCTAGTGTACATTAGTTGTTTGTCCTGTTGGGTGCGGTCTTTCAATGATTCTGTTGTGTTTCTTGTATTTACTGTGATTGCCCACAAGAAAATGTATGTCAGGGTTGTATATGGTGGCATATATGTACTTTTGTGGCGACCCCCTTCCTAGTGCACTCGAACCGGCTCACAAATAGCCAGCGCGCCAGCACAAAGGCCAGTCCCAAAAGGGCGCCAGGTCTGCTTCACCAACAAAGGGAAAAGCCCGCGCAGGACTGTGAATATGAGCCCCCTACAGCATCCGCGCGAGGGGAGGGCGGGATCAGGGAGGCTTTAAAGCGAGGCCGCGAAGTTAGAATAAAATCTTTTTTAACTGCAGTTTATCGACTCCGTGTCGTTATTTCAGCGCTGCGTGTAGCACACCGCTACAATTGGTGATCAGAAACGGCCCAAACGATATTTGGGCCGAAGATGACCAACGCCGCATCTGTTCATGCGGTTTCGTTGAAACTGCCAAGCTTCTGGACGGAGGACACGCGTTACTACTACGTAGTGAGCTCCCTCGACCAGGACACAGCGGCCCAGGTTGAAGAGTTCATACAGTCTCCCCCAGCGGACGGCAAATACACAGACTTCAAAGCCCTGCTCATAAGGACTTTCAGACTCTCACGGCGCGAGCGGGCTGCCCGTTTACTGCACCTGGATGGTTTGGGAGACAGACCTCCATCGGCTTTAATGAATGAGATGTTGTCTCTGGCTGGAGAACACACACCCTGCCTCATGTTTGAGCAAGCATTCCTGGAGCAGCTGCCCGAGGACATATGCCTGCTGCTGTCCGACACGGATTTCAGTGACCCCCGGAAGGTGGCAGCCCGGGCGGACTTGCTAAGGAACGCCAAGAAGGAGAGTGGGGCGTCCGTCACACAGATCACCAGGCCACGCTCCCAGCAGCAAACCAGACCAGGCCCGGCCACAGAGCCCGCTCACCCCAGAGGCAGGGGTGAGGAGACCAACGAACAATGGTGCTTATACCACCAGCGGTGGGGCACAGAAGCCTGCCGCTGTCGCCCGTCCTGCAAGTTCGCGGGAAACGCCAGGGCCAGCCGCCGCTGATGGCTACGGCGGCTGGCCATCGGGATAGCCTCCTGTATGTCTGGGACAAGCGGTTGGGACGCCGCTTTTTGGTCGACACCGGTGCCAAGATCAGCGTCTTACCTCCGACAAGTTACGACACCCGCAACAGGGCACCGGGTCCCACCCTGAGGGCCGTGAATGGCAGCACAGTAAGGACCTATGGCACCCATACGGTGCAGCTACAGTTCGGCTCCAGCCGGTTCACGTGGGACTTCACACTGGCCGCCTTAGCCCAACCGCTTCTGGGTGCGGATTTTTTGCGGTCTCACAGCCTGCTGGTCGACCTGCCGAGGCAGAGACTGGTCCACGCCGAGACCTTTCAGACGTTCTCCCTGCGTGCAGCCCAGTTGCCAGCCCCACACCTCGACTCCATCACGGTGTCCGACAATGACTTCACCAGAGTCCTGGCGGATTTCCCATCGGTTCTGGCACCGCAGTTCACAGCAGCCATGCCCCAACACAGCGTACAGCACCACATCCCGACCCAGGGACCACCCCTCCACGCCCGTGCTCGAAGGCTTCCCCCGGACAAGCTCTGACTGGCGAAGGAGGAGTTCAAGAGGATGGAGGAATTAGGGATCATACGGCGGTCTGACAGCCCATGGGCCTCCCCCCCCCTGCACATGGTGCCCAAAGCGACAGGGGGCTGGAGACCATGCGGCAACTACCGCAGGCTGAACAAGGCTACAATACCGGACCGCTACCCTGTGCCACACATTCAGGACTTTGCAGGAAACCTCCAAGGTGGACCTTGTCTGGGGATACCATCAAATCCCGATGCATCCGGACGACGTCCCCAAAATGGCACTCATCACCCCTTTTGGCCTTTTCGAGTTCCTCCGCATGCCGTTCGGCCTGAAGAATGTCACACAGACATTCCAGCGGTTAATGGATGCAATGGGACGCGACCTGAACTTTGCTTTCATCTATTTGGACGACATCCTCATAGCCAGCAGCAGTCGTCAGGAGCATGTGTCCCACCTCTGTCAACTCTACACCCGACTGAGTGAATACGGTCTAACAATCAACCCGGCCAAATGCTAGTTCGGGCTCGACACCATCAACTTCCTGGGCCACAGGATTACTAAAGACGGGGCAACCCCTCTGCCCGCTAAGGTAGACGCAGTCCGCCATTTTCCCCGACCCACCACAATCAAAGGCCTTCAGGAATTCGTAGGTATGGTAAATTTCTACCACCGCTTCCTCCCTTCAGCTGCCCGAATCATGCCCTGATGTCGGGTCCGGGCAAGGACATTACCTGGGACGAGGAGTCCGCCGCCGCTTTCATTAAAACGAAAGAAGCCTTGGCAAACGCCACGATGCTAGTGCACCCCAGAATGGACATCCCTACCGCCCTCACAGTGGACGCATCTAACATGGTAGTCGGTGGGGTACTGGAGCAACTCATCGCGGGTCGCTGGCAACCCCTGGCGTTTTTCAGCAAGCACCTGTGACCACCCGAGCTCAAATACAGTGCTTTCGACCGGGAACTGTTGGCGCTATACCTGGCAATCCGGCATTTCAGGTACTTTTTAGAAGGTAGGCCCTTCACCGCGTTCACGGACCACAAGCCGCTTACCTTTACGTTCACGAAGGTGTCCGATCCCTGGTTATCCCGCCAGCAGCGCCATCTGTCCTACATCTCTGAATACACGACGGATGTCCAGCACATCTCGGGTAAGGACAATGTCGTGGCGGATGCGCTCTCTCGCCCTAACATTCATGCCCTTTCCCAAGGGGTAGACTTTGAGGCACTGGCAGAGGCGCAGCAGGCAGACGAGGAGATCCCTAGTTACAGAACCGCAGTCTCCTGTTTGCAGCTCCAGGACCTCCCCGTAGGCCCAGGTGAGAGGACCCTACTCTGTGACGTCACCACCGGCCAACCCCGTCCCGTCGTCCCGGCAGCCTGGCGGCGGCGCGTTTTTGACTCCATTCACAACTTAGGGCACCCCTCCATCAGGACAACCATCCGGATGGTCTCCAGCAGGTTCGTTTGGCACGGACTCCGCAAGCAGGTCAGTGAATGGGCCAAAACGTGCATGCACTGCCAGACGGCCAAGGTGCAGCAGCACACCAAAGCTCTGCCGCAGCAGTTCCACCCCACCCACTGGCGTTTCGACCACATTCATGTGGATATCGTGGGCCCCTTGCCAGTGTCGCGCAGAGCGCCGCACCTCCTGACTATCGTGGACCGGTTCACAAGATGGCCAGAGGCGATCCCGCTCACCGACACCACCTCCGAATCTTGCACCCAGGCACTGATCGCCACCTGGGTATCTCGCTTTGGTGTACCGGCCCACATTACCTCCGACAGAGGCACCCAGTTCACCTCCGGCCTGTGGTCAGCTATGGCCAGCCTTTTGGGGACACAGCTGCACCACACAACTGCCTACCACCCACAGTCGAACAGCCTGGTGGAGCGTTTCCACCGTCACCTAAAGTCGGCTCTCATGGCCCGCCTGAGAGGAGCTAACTGGGTGGACGAGCTTCCCTGGGTCCTACTCGGCATCCGCACGGCGCCCAAAGATGATCTGCATGCCTCGTCGGCCGAATTGCTGTACGGCGCACCCCTGGTCATCCCCGGGGAGTTCATACCAGCCCCAAGGGGGCACGAGGAAGAACCCGCAGCAGTCCTGGGCAGACTACGCGAGAGGCTCGGCAACCTGGCCCCCATACCCACTTCGCAGCATGGGCAGAACTCGACCTGCGTACCCAAAGACCTGCAGAACTGTAAGTTTGTGTTTGTACGACGGGGCGGGCATCGGCCACTGCTGCAACGGCCCTACGAGGGCCGTTTACGGTGCTCAGGAACAACAGGTCCTCGCTCGTGCTGGACGTTGGGGGGAGAGCGGAGGTTTTCACGGTGGACCGACTCAAACCGGCCCATGTGGACGTGGCGCAACCGGTCGAGTTCCCGGCACCGCGGCGCAGAGGCCGACCTCCCAAACATGGTCCGGCCCAGACTGTGGACATTGGGGGGTGTATCGCCGGTTCTGGGGGGGGGGGTTATGTGGCGACACACTTCCTAGCACACTCAAACCGGCTCACAAATAGCCAGCGCGCCGGCACAAAGGCCAGTCCCAAAAGGGCGCCAGGTCTGCTTCACCAACAAAGGGAAAAGCCCGCGCAGGACTGTGAATACGTGCCCCCTACAGCATCCGCGCGCGGGACAGGACTGTGAATACGTGCCCCCTACAGCATCCGCGCCCGGGGAGGGCGGGATCAGGGAGGCTTTAAAGCGAGGCCGCGAAGTTCGAATAAAATATTTTTTAACTGCAGTTTACCGACTCCGTGTCATTATTTCAGCGCTGCGTGTAGCACACCGCTACACTGTGATAATAAATTTACTTTGAACTTTGAGCTTTGGAATGGAAATACAGTACACTGTTGTATGAAAGCATTCCTTGAGTGGGACCAAAGATTTGCCAAATGTCCTCTGCTCAATCTGCATGTCTATTTGAAGCATTACTGTATTCCTCACTGCATTCTCAGCAAACTTGACACCAAAAAGAGGTGTTGAGCATAGGTGTAAAACGGGCTTGATTTGTGCAGAATGCTAGTAGTTTGAGGCAGTATGGAAACTGGACATCTGCAGATAGGAAGTCTACAATAGGTCATCAAAACTGCTCATTGCATCACTGGTACCAGCCTACCCACCATCAAGGACACATATACAGAAAGTGCAGTGAAGGGGCCTGTAACATCATGTAAAATCCCACCCACCTTGCCCATGGATTGTTTGTCCCAATCCCATCAGGGAGGAAGCTACATGGCAAACAATCCAGACCCATTACTCTCCCCAAGCAGTAAGGCTGCTGAACACCTCCACCCAGCAACCCATCCAGCCACACACCCCAACACCACTACTTTATCATTTCCGTAAGGTCAGAGTCACCTTATGTACAGACGTTTCTGTGTCTGGCATCCCTTCATGGACATATAATCACTATGTGTATAAGCTGTCTTATGTATTAATATTTATTGTGCTCTTTATCTCATTGTGTTTATTCGTGTCTCAGGTGATCCAGAGTAACAATTATTTTGTTCTCCTTTACACTAGTGTACTGGAAATTACATTAAACAGTCTTGAACCGCTTGAAACCCTTGGACTTTTGCTCAAATGATACTTAGTCAACTTTCAATTTTGATGCCGATTCTTGTTAAGCGGTTAAGTTTATGCTTTTTGATTTCCAGCAACACTCCTTGTGATCATAAAATGAAAGCAACCATTTTAATTCCGAAAATATTGTTTTGAGGCCTGTGTTGCTTTCCATCCTACTTTATCATCAATGACCTTCATCACCAATTAGGCTGGGGTGATCTTTGGGGAATTGTTAGTATCCCCAACAAATACTAGGTGAGAGCTAGCAGTGTAATTGTGCCCAATAGTTCATTATAGTTATTGAGCAGTCCAACCCACGTTAATATAGGACTTCATTCTAATGCTATGGGTGCTCACCAGTCAGCTACATTTTCCATTCCCTTCCCCATCCCACCCCTGCAACCAAGAACTCTGCTTGTCCTTTTAAAATAATATACAGTATATATATACACATACACACATAAACAGCTGGAAGCAGTTCATTTAACAGTATCTGGTCACTCTTTTCCAGATCCTAATCAAAAGAGTACAACCAATGGACCTCAAATATTTTGTCCTATCTAAGTATGTAATTGAACCTCTGTATACATATGTACGTGTCCCCCACCCTTTTCAACTTAGCCTCCTGAAACAGACAGAGATATTGACTCATCATCATGAATATCCTAAACAAACTGATTACTGGTGATCAGCAAAAAGGCAGTAATTTAGCCTTGACATCACCATCTAAAAACAGAAAATTGGCCTCAAGGTGTCTGTTTTATGTCATTGAACAGTATATTTTGGGTCAATTACCTTTGAAAATCAGGCTGTGCTGTAAATGATGAAGAACAAAAAGCTGTTATATCAATTCACAAAAGATTTCACTCAATTATGTATGTAAAACCTAGAACATAGAATCTCATTGCATGAGATTCTCAAGTGATGAGCTGTGACCCCAGCTCCAAAGATAAACAAATGCAATGAACTATTGTAATATTATAAGAGGAGTTTTAAGATTTATTGTTTATAATTCATGATTATTTATACAGGAGCTTGAAAATAGGGAAAACTGTGATTTCAACTTGTATTTGTAATAAACAAAATTATTGATAGTTAAGTTAGAATCAATTGATCTGATTGTCCTTGTTAATATGATCTGTTGAAGTAGTCATTAATTAACTTAAATAAATTGGACTTATGAAGTAGGTTTAAATTTTTCTTGAAAAATTCGGAACCGTGTGAATATTTTGACATCAGAAGTTTCTTGATTACTCCATTGAAATCCCAGATTAATCATGAGTATTTTCCATTTCTCAATCAGTGCACAGTTTTGATTTTTAACAATCTTTGCTTATCCACATGAATGCAGAGCTGTTTTATTTTTCTTCTGCCAACCAAACAATTGCTCAGTTTTGATGATCAATGGCAGAGAGTCTGGTAAAGGGAAGATGCTAGACATTGTCTAAATAGACTTCATCAAGGCCTTAGACAAAATCCCACATGGGAGGCTGCTCTTGACATTCAGGATGAAGTACCCAATTGGATTCAGCATTGGCCTAGCAGGAAAAGCCACAGAGTGGAAGTAGATAGTTTGTCTCCCTGACTGGAGAACTATGATTTGTGGTGTGCCACAGGGATCAGTGCTGGGTCTATTTTTTTTTTCACCTTTATTAATGATATAGATGATAATATGGTATAACAAAGAGACCTAGGAATAAGAATCCAAAGCTCTTTGAAGGTGGCGTCACTGGCAGATGGTCATAAAGAGAGCTTTTGTCACATGGGCCTTGAGTACAGGAGTTGGGATGTTATATTTAAGTTGTCCAAGATGGCAGTGAGGCCAAATACGGGATACTGTATAGTGTGAAGTTCTCATCTACATAGAGGAAAAATATCAGTAAGTTCAACAGACTGAAGAGAAAATGTATAAGGGCGCTGCTGAGACTTGAGGACCTGAGTTATAGGGAAGGTTGAATAGGTTAGGACTATTCCTTGGAGCGCAGGGTGATGCAGGGAGTTCTTGTAGAGGTGTACAAAATTGAGGGGTGTAGATGCGAACAGGCTTTTCCCCTCAGGTTGAATGAGACTAAATTAGAGGTCATAGTTTTAAGGTGAAATATTTAAGGGGTATCTAAGGAGTAAATTCTTCACTCAGTGGGTAGTGCAAGTGTGGAATGAGCTGCCAGCAGAAGTGGATTGTCTTGTAACACTTGAGGAAGTTTGGATAGGTATTTGGATGAGGGGGATTTGGAAGGAGAGGTGCAAGAATTGTAAGGGATATAGTTAAGGTAGATAATCACAGTCTTTTTCCTAGAGTAGGGGAGTCTAAAACTAAAGGGCTTAGATTAAAGGAGGAGGGGTGAGTTTAAAAAGTGACCTGAGAGTCAACTTGGTTACAAAGAGTGTGGTAAGTAAGTAGAAAAAGCAGTCAGAGGAATTGGTACAAAGTTTAAGGCATTTTGACAGAGACTTTTAAAGGGATATGGGACTTGCTTAGGTAGACAACTTGGGCAAAATGGACGAGTAGGGATGAAGGGCCTGTTTCCACACAGTATAACTCTGTGATAAGAAAAATCAATTTTTCCAGAAATCATAATGTCGGTGTCACATGCCTGCATTAAATATTAAATCACGGTCCCATCCTTTTTTTGTAGGCTGAAGTTACCACACAGAATGAAGATGAAGATAAGCCACTTAGTTTGGCCTGGCCAGATACAACACGTAAACGAATTATCTTTCTAGTTATACTGCCTATTGTGTCCCTATTGTGGTTAACCTTGCCTGACGTTAGGAAGAAGGTAAGCATCTGTACAGATTTTCTTTTCTCAGTGTTTTAATGCATGCACAGTACTGGGAAACTGCATCTGCAACAATGAAACAAATGAAAGTGGAGAGCAAGAATGAAGCTGAGGAAAAGGAGGCAAACAGGTCTCTAAAACTTAATAGTAGAGAGACAGGGTCAGGTTCATTTGTTTAAACACATAGATTGAATAAAAGCTCAGTTCCATTGTCTCTTTAATACATACAACATAAAATTAATTTTATATTTAATTTAATTTCTACACCAAAGAAATCTTTAGAAGTAATTGTTAGAAGTTTTATCCTGTGCAAGACTATTAATCTCAAGGGAAAGGGGAAGGAGAAATTATGCTTTTAGGCAGGAACTAAATTGGGAATGGATGTGCTCAGGAAAATGCATAACAAGAATGTGGAGGTTGCTTATAGGAAACACTTGAGATTCTGGATAGGTTTGTCCCATTGATGGAGGGAAAGGGAGGTGAAGGAACCATAATTGACAAAAGATGTGGGATATCTAGTCAAGAACCTTCGTCAAAGTTTAGGAAGCAAAGATCAGACAGAGCTCTAGAGAGTTACAAGATGCCCAGGAAGGATCGGCAGAATGGATTTAGAAGAACTAGAAGGAGGCATAAGGAGGCAAAGATGAGTAAGATTAAGGAACCCCCCCCCCCCCAAGGCATTCTACATGCACGTGAAGAAGAGAAGGATGGCTAGAGTGATGGTAGAACCAATCGGAATAGTAGAGGAAGCCTGCATGAAGTTGGAGGAGGTTGGGAGGCCCTTAATGAATACATTGCTTCAGTATTTACTAGCGAGAGGAACCTTGACATTTGTGAGGACAGTGTAAAACAGGTTGATATGCTAGAACATGTCAATGTTAAGAAAGCGTATGTGCTGGAATTTTTGAAAAAACAATAGGATTGATAAATCCCTGGAACTGGATGGGATATACCCCAGGTTATTATGGGAAGCATGGGAGGTGATTGCTGCATCTTTGGTGATGATCTTCACATCCTCACTGGCACAGGTGTAGTACCAGATGATTGGAGGGTGGCAAATGTAATTCCTTTGTCCAAGAAAGAGTGTAAGGATAACCATGGGATTACAGACCAATGAGCTCTATAAAACCTTGGTTAGACTACTCTTCAAACATTGTGTTCAGAAAGATGTGCAAGATATAGAGAGAGTGCAGAGGATATTTACTAAGATGTTGCCGGGACTGAAGAGCATGTCTTATAAGGATAGGTTGAGCAAGCTAGGGCTTTTCTCTTTGGAGCAAAGAAGGATTAGAAGTGATTTGATAGAGATATGCAAGATGATAAGAGGCATAGATCAAGTGGATAGACAATGGTTTTCTCAGGCCAGAAATGGCTAATAAGAGGAGGCATAATTTTAAGGTGATTGGAGGAAAATATAGAGGGAATGTCAGAGATAAATCTTTAAAAAGGAATGGTGAATGCATGGAATGCTCTGCCAGGGCTGGTGTTAGAGGCAGATA
Source organism: Hemitrygon akajei (assembly GCF_048418815.1). Lineage (NCBI taxonomy): Eukaryota > Metazoa > Chordata > Chondrichthyes > Myliobatiformes > Dasyatidae > Hemitrygon > Hemitrygon akajei. The sequence goes on from NC_133125.1 coordinate 61,239,473, forward strand.
CATTAGGGCTATTTAAGAAACTCATAGATAGGATGATAGAAAAATGGAGAGCTATGTAGGAGGGAAGGTTTAGATTGACCTTAGTATAGGTTAAAATGTTGGCACAACTTCGTGGGCTGAAGGACCTGTACTGTGCTGTCATGTTCTGTATTCTGTGTTCTAAAGAAATAAAATAATGGGATATTGAACATTTCTTGTAAGAGAAATTACAATTCCATCACTCATTATGAAACTTATTTATTAGCAAACATAATGATTAAATATGGGTAAATATTGATCCTCTGATTGCTGGATGGAGAAGCAAATGCCATGTGTGTTAGAATAAAAGGAAGCATTGCAGATGCCTCAAGTATCATTCAGAGAATTTGAGGGGAAATTTAGAATTGATGATTGCAGCATTATTCATTTTATGAATTTCATAATGTATTTAGGACAAATCAAATAGAACTTGTGATATACCTAATTTGATCCTACTTAAGACTGGAAGATTTATGATCAGTATGTTCAGTGGAAGTATTTTCTTATAACCCAATTTCTTTTTATACAACCTCTATCATAACACTGAGATAATGAAGATGCTAGATGAAGCATTAGTGTGATTTGGTGTAAAGGAAAGTGGGAATTATGTGGAAAGCTTGTTTGTTAAAGAAATAATCCATTCCCACTCCAGAGATATAAATAACTCCATAAAAACAAGCTGTTTTGCTGGTTAACAAAATAATTTACTATTACTGGAAAATTGCTTGTACATTTAAAGTTACATAAGTTGATACCCAAGTTTATTTTGAGTTGTGCTGATTTAGGAGTGTACACTCAAAAATTACACACGCTTTTCTCATGTTGCAGAGCTCCAGGAAATTTTTTGTAATTTCCTTCTTTGGATCAATCACCTGGATTGCAGGCTTTTCCTATCTAATGGTCTGGTGGGCTCACCAGGTAAGTACGTTCATTTCTAGTAATTATGAACCATTGTTTTATTCCTTGTTTCATTAAGTAGTTATCGGATAGAGAATCTTAATATCTTTAATCCTTTAACCTAAGAGAAAGTCAGCCCCCTGTTGTAAGTAAACTAGAAGAATGTATGTACAGTACATAAGGCTCATATTCTGAAATCTGGAAACTAATTTTGAAAGTAAATCTTGACACACTTTACTGCATCACATGTTTAGTTATTGTATACAAAAGGATGAATCTTTACAACAGGGACATCCTCTGAGGTGATTGACAAAGTCTATAAAATCTACACCAGGGATTCCCAACCAGTTGATGGTAGAGGTCCATGGCAAACAAAATTTGGGAACCCCTGATCTAGACCATAGATGTCTCGAGATAAATAAATACAACTGTAGAATGAAAACACCAAAATGCTAATTAAAATCATGGGATTCCTTTGTATTTTAAAAGGGTATGTTTGTATTGGTCATTATAAAAGTGATTATTTATCAACCTGAGTAATTAGATACATTATAACTAAAACAAATTCTCTGTCTATTTTTCAGGTGAAAAAAATCAAATAAAATTAATTAATTGCATATGCATTTGCCACATTAGTAAAGGTTAAATTCCAGGTAACATAGGTAGTTATCCTGAACAAATTTTAGCCTTTGAAGATGTTAATTAGATGTCTAGTGTCAATGTAAGAATGTTAGGCTTACTGTACTCCATTTTGTTTCTACATTATGTCAATGGCATGTTGTGCCGTGGCAAGAACTAGCACTGCAGTTGAATCTGGAAGCTGCTTTCAATTACTCTTTCCCTTTCCATCCTGGGACTTGCCTGAGAGCCACTACTCTGCAGAAATTAACCAACACTTCTCCCTTGCATTTGCTGAGCATGACCCCATTTTCCCACTGAGTTGAGTGGTGAGGCTTGAAATTTAGACCCAGTCTGAGGAAAAAGTAAGGAAGCAATAGTCCACGATGGTCAAAAATTAAAAGGTAATATTACTTGCTAGTCACTAAATGACCAGAGATTTGACTTCTCTTTGATGCAGTGTTATTTTCAAAAATTGCTTTTTAAAGGATTAATACTTTTTCCAATGTTTCCTGATGTTTGCTCAATGTTCAATTTTATTCACAATTCCTCAGTGAATGAAGCAGTCCTTGCCTGCATGCAGCAAAACCTGAACAATACACTGATCACTGGGAAGTAATATTCATCCTGAGCAATGACCTTTTCAAACACCTAACCTTGACAATCAGTGGCATTTCCCACAATTAATATCCGGGAGTCATCGTTGATCAGAAACTCAACGAGACCCAGCCACGTGAGGCTAGAAATCCAGCACTGAGTGACTCATGCCCTGCCATCCTAAGGTCTTCCCACAACCTGCAAGACACAAGTCAGGAGCATGACAGAATAATCTCCACTCACCTGATTTAGTGCAGTGCCAATAACTCTCAGGAATTCTAACACAATCCAGAACAAAGCAGCCTGCTTGATTGCCTGGTCAGCACCCATTAACCAGTCTGTAATTCATACACCACCAGCTGCAGTGTGTTCCTCCTTGCGGCATGGTAGCTTAGTGGTTAGCACAACCTTCACAGTGCAGATGACCGGGGTTCAATTCCCACCGCAGTCTGTAAGGATTTTGTACATTCTCCCGGTGACCACATGGGTTTCCTCTGGGTGCTCCGATTTCCTCCCACAGTCCAAAGATGTACTGGTTGGCAGGTTAATTGATCATTGTAAATTATCCTGCGATTAGACTAGGGTTAAATAAGGGGGTTGCTAGCCATTGTGGCTCAAAGGGCTCTACGCTGTATCTCAATAAATAAATAATTAGCATCCAGTAACTATGGTATCAATTAGCTTATTATGTAATTCTCAGAGCCAGAAAACTAGAAAAACAAATAATATAACATAAATAACCTAAATTTATAAATAACATTAAACATTAAATACTTGCTTGGATATGTGCAGGCATAAGCTTGACACCATTCAGTTCAAAATCATCCACTAATTGCTGTTGCATCCACTACCCTAATTCGTTCCTTCCATTACCAGCATGCAGAGGACTGCAGGGTATCTCTAATACAAACTTCATTGCAGTTACTCCCCCAGGTGACTCCAAAAACACCTCCCAAACCTGTATTTGCTATTGTCAATAAGGAAAAGGGTTTCAGATACATGACACACCATTACCTATATCTCCCCTCTATGCTGCAGACCATCTTGAATTAGAAATATACCACCATTTTTTCACCATTGCTTGGTCAAAATCACGTAATCTCAACCCAAGAATACCTTCACTAGGAAGAATGTTTTTAAATCTACAAAAAAATAGTATTGTGATTGGTAAAACTGGTAAAAACCAAAGTTAGATCGCATTCAAGGCTCCATTTTTTTTCTTGCAAATCGATTTAAGTTTTAGCTACTAAACATAACAGTGGCGATTAGGTATTTTTAAAACAAACAGAAGATGGCTACCTTCCTGTTAAAACACAGAGAGATATTTGAGTTTTAAAAAGCAAGTGCAGCTAGAAACAATCAAGTTTAAGAAAAAGTGCAGCATGTTTTTTTTTCCCTTTCAAGCAGCATGCTTCCTTCGCAAAAGGAAAGATGATTGTGTTTTTTTTAAATAGGCAGAAAATGGAAGAATTCTTGGGTTCATAAGCAGCGAGTACTGGGTGATGATAATCACATAAAAAAGAGCCAAATTGGCTGACTACATTGAAAAGATTGGCATGTTTGATTACACAAGAGATAACTGGATATTGTATACTGAGTGGATTGAGCAGTATTTTATAGCAAACACAATAACTGATGAGAAGTGAATGCCAATTTTGCTGAGTGTATTGGATTTAAAGGCATACAGTTTGCTTTGAAGTTTAACTGCTCTATCTAAACCAGCCAAAAAGAGCTTTGCTGATATCATGAAAGTAATTCAGGAACAATTAGAACCAAAGCCTTTGTTGACTGCAGGAAGTTTTAGGTTCTATAAGAGGAATCAAAATGAAGGGGAGTCCCTTCCAGCGTACATGGTTGATTTGAAGAGATTGAGCATTGTCAGTTCTATAATGGGCTTAATGATGTACTGAGAGGTTACTTTAATTTGTGGAATCTAAAAGAAAGCATTCAAAAATGGTTCCTAACTGAAAGCACAACTTACATTTGTTACGTACCCCGTAACTGGGTCACTTACCAGCAAAGATAGAGAGGTCCATTGAAGTCTGATGGTACTATTTTTAAAAGTCTTTATTTATAAAGGGGCACAGAAATAAGGTTAATACAAACATTCAGATAATATACGTCGTCAATACTCAATCTAAAGCGCGGGTATAGTAATAATCATCAATAAGAAGTCGCTCTATCATTTGTCTAGGGGATAAAAGATTGTCCGATGGAAATATAAAAGTCACTCAGTTTCTGCAGGCTTCAGCCTTTGGGGACTGCTGATTTTCACTTGTTGGAGAGAGAGAGATTTGTGAGAAAAGAAACTTGCCCGGGTCTTTTGATGAGGCCAATCCGTTGAGTCGCGGGAGTTGGTTCCCCGTTGTTAGTTCAAGAAAAATCGTTTCTGTGGTGCCCGCCACCGGCTCCCAGGCAAGGGAACCGAACGCACGTGGCTTCCTTCAAATGGCTGCCCGCTATTACGGGATCGCTAGCGTGTCTTCTGGTGCGTCTGAGGGGCCATCTCTACAGCCCCCCCTTTTATCTTGACTCGCAGGGTAGTAGATGTCAATCAGGTTGGGGGTGATGCAATCTCTCTCTCAACCCGCCCACTTTGCCCGAGGGCTTGCACGTATACTAGTCCCGAATCCACAAATGTGTCTCCAAGAGACAATGGCCAATGTCGTGTTAATTTGCATCGCTGGGGACGAGGCACCCGGCACGTCTCTCTCCCATTTCCTGGGTCCACTGACCTCCCCCCCCCCCCCCAGTGCTCTTGCGATTCTTGCAAAGGAGGGGGCTGCGGGCATAACACCTGCGATTCTCACAAAGGAGGGGGCTGCGGTCATAACACATTTAAAAGAGCAGTTCAAATAGCTGTATCAATGGAAACATCAACAGAGATGCAATTGAGTTGCAGTCAGTAATGAAAGTGAGGTAAATGAAATTGCAATGTCTAAATAGAAACCTATTTGTCTGAACATATAGTGTTACCATTGTGGCAGGGGCTCACGTACACCAGACCAATGCAGGTTTAAAGGTAAAATGTGCAGAAAATGCAACAAAGTAGGACACATACAAAGAGCAGACATAAGTAAATGGAATGCACAGGAAAAGAAAAGGCTAAAAAATAAAGTTGCAGTTTCAGAAAGAGCACTAATCTATGTGCTGTTGATGGAAAATTTGATAATGATGAAAGTGACACAAGACTGGATAACCTTGTCATTTACAATGTGAAAACTGACCATAGCTTACACCAGAAGTGAACAGAAAATTAATTGGACACTGGCTTGGATGTTTCAGTCATTCCACAAAGTAAGTTTGAATGACATTTTAAAGATACAGAACTGAAGTCTGCAGGTATCCAATTAAGAATTTGTAACGGAGAAAAGATAACTCTGGTGAGAATGACATTAGTAACAGTGTAATAACCAACCAACAAGCCACACTTGGCTTGGTTATGGTGAAAACAGCAGGACCAGCATTGTCAGGACACAATTGACTGAGACAACTACAACTTGGTTGGAGATCCATCCATCATTTGCATGCCACACCCTCTGCGATGAAGTCATCTGAAAGGTACTGAATGATGCCACGACTGTCTAAATTGAGTGTTGGTGCCAACCACTTGGACTCTGGTAGGAAAGTTTATTGGATCAAGGAAGGACCATGCTGCTCAGAGGAAGCATGAAAGTGACAAAAGCAGTTGTCTGACTACAATTGTTTTTGTAGGCAACATATCTGAGAAAGCTTCTGATTATGTTAATCAGGTAGTTACTTGTGAAATGTGACTTGATTTTAAGCTGGAAGAGAATTCAAGAAGCTTCAGGAAAGTTGCAAGCATTTGGCTTTTGTGAGTATAGAGAGCCAGAACCTATTCTGCATGCATTAAGATTATAGTATCAACTTCAAATGGGAGACAAAAAGCTGCTTGTAAAAGTAGATGCAAAGACCAAAGCCTAGACGGATGAGTGGAAGGCCAAAGCAAAAGGAGTCAATGGAAATAGGAAAACAGAGGATTCATCAGATGATGTTGTGGATGAGGAACCCAAGAGATGTCAGATCATAAAGGGAGCAATAGAAGGATTATTAAGAGAATAGTCCAGTGAACTAAATGCTCCTTCCCAGGATCAAGATGCACAATCTAGAAAGAAGAAAAAGGAAAAGAAAGAGGAGGTGACATAAGTGCTATGGAAATGGAAGAGAATAAACGACACCTAACCTCTCAAGAAATTAGCAAATTCAGAGATACTCAAAAAGGAAGGCGAGAAAAAGAAAGACAAGAAACTAAAAAAGGGAAAGGGCACAAAAAGAGCGTGAATGAGAAAGGAAAAGGCATAAAGGAGAGAAGGAACATGAGAAAGAAAAAAAAGCAGGATAAAGAGAGAGAAAGAAGCTGAGAATATGAAGGAAGCAAGGATCAAAATAGATCCATAGAGGAAAGCCAAGAAAAGGAGAAGAGAGGTGTCCATAGCTGACCGAACCACTTCCTGCAGTCCCAGATTAAATTCCTACAGCCACCACGGAGGAGGCATCAGAAACAGAGATTGTTCCACAGCCTCGTCTCTCCTGCCAAGCAGAGTGACCCCACCCCCCCACCCACCTCGTCAAGAAAGGCATTGTCCCACTAGAGTAAGATCATCTACACAGTGATTAAATCTCCAGGCCTGAATGAGACTACTTAAAATTTACAAAGCTGTGAATGTCTATATAATAGTTTTATTAAGTATACTGTTTATATTGTATATGTTTATAAATTGGGATGCATTTGACCTTGAGTTGGGGTTTATAGTTAAGCAGGAAGGAGTGTTGTATAATTAATATTTGAGTAATGTACATACATTGTTTGATTAAGCATTCTTTATTGTAAACATAATGGATTGTGTGTTATGTGTAAGAGTAATTGAATTGTATACGTCATGAAGCTATCCCATGATAAGTGCACACCTTTCTTAAAGTTAAAAAAAAGTTAGACATGCATTACAAGCTCTGTCACTTTCAAAATTGTCCAGCTAATCCAGCGTTTCTATGGTAACTTCACCTACACAGTTGAGGTCTGCAATTTGAGCTTTGAAGTCAAGACAGGAGTCAGGCAAGGCCGTGTAATGTCAGTAATATTATTTAACCTGGTGATTGACTGTGTTATGAGGCAAACAATGAATGATAAGCAGCGAGGTATTAGGTGGACTCTATTCTCTACTTTAGAAAACCTTGACCTTGTGGATGACCTCACATTACTATCACATACACGCCAGTACATGTAAGAGAAAACTCAGCACTTTAGTGGACAGGTTGGACTCAAAGTCAGCCAGAGAAAGACTGAGACCATGACCTTCAGTGTGGAATTTCTTCCTCCCATCAAGGCATATGACATCAACTGGCAGATTCACCTACCTGGGGACGTTCGTTCAGCAGAATGTTGGGACCAAGGACGACATCCAGTGCTGACTCAGCAAAGCTAGAAACGTTTTCAGATCGATGAGCAACACATACGGATCAACCAAGTATAGTGTCTACACCAAGGTGAAGCTGTACCAGAGATGGGTTCTGTCCACAGAATGCTGGCACATGACACAGAACAATCGTCATTCCACACCATGAGCCTCCAGAAGATCCTCTACATTTTCTGGCCAAGGAAGATCTCCAAGCACGCCCTACTCCTTCAGTGTCACCAAGAGGACATGGCCACAATCATCATGAGGAAACGCTGGAGATGGATTGGAAATGTGATGAGAAGAGACACCAGCTCCGTCATCAAAACAGCACTTCATAGGACCCCTGAGGAGCAGAGGCAATGAGGGAGACCACAGACAACTTGGTGCTGTACCATAGAGACAGAAATATGGACCTGAAACAAACCTGGGGCACAATAGAGAAAATGGCCATGAATAGAGAGAGATGGAGGATCTTCATTGCCGCCCTAAATGTCAGGGACGTAACAGGCAGTAACTATCTCCCTAAATAGATTTATGTTTTGGAGTTACAAGCCATAACAGTAGAATTTGTCAAAATTGGTGCTTAGTGGTCAGTGTAGATTCAGTGGCCAAGGGGACTGTTTCTGTGCTTTGTGACTATCGCATTTATCTATTGGAGAGAGAAATAGGTTAGTCCACAGAGAATCTCTGACAACCTCCATTAATCTGATCATCTTCTCTTCCTTCAAATTGATATATTAATTTGAATTATCAGACAATTAAGGTACTAAATGTTCAGAATTGCTTTGTTACATGTAGTACAGTCAACCCTCCTTATCCACAGGGGATTGGTTCTGGGACCCCACCCGTTGATACAAAAAAACGCAGATGCTCAAGTCCCTTATTTAACCTGTCTCAGTGTGGGTGGACTTTAGGACACGGGGGAGCTCAGACCTGCCGCCCGCGGCTGCTGCTGAATCCGCAGTGTTTCTGTTCTGTTGACGGAAAACAATCACGATTGAAAATAAAGTGGAAATAATAAAGCGATCGGAAAGAGGTGAAGCGCCATTGGTCATTGGAAAAGCATTAGGCTACAGTCAGTCAACAATCAGAACATATTTAAAGGATAAAGTGAGAATAATGGAGCATGTGAAAGGTCCTGCCCCGATGATAACTACAATTATTACTAAGCAACACAGTGGTTTAATTATTGAAATATATACATTTCTTAAGTGTTTTATATGCATAGAAAGGTAAAATATATTCTATTTAATAAGACAAGCATTTGACTAACTGACGCTAAATAATACCGGATGTACCTGTTTCGACTTACGTACAAATCCGACGTAAAGACTGCCTGTACTTTAAATCATCTCTAGCTTATAGTACCTAATACAATGTAAATGCTATGTAAATAGTTGTTATACTGTTTTGTTTAGGGAATAATGCCGAAAAAAAATTCTGTACATGCTCAAACAACGAGTGCTGGAGAGAGAACTTCCGGGTTTTCCCGATCCGCGGTTGGTTGAATCCATGCACGCGGAACCGGGGGATAAGGAGGGCTGACTGTATCTATGAAAAAGAAGTTGTGGGATGATCTCAACAAAAAATCTTGCCATGATCCTTTGTGATCAGTGATCATTTTCTCAAGCTATGATTTTTTTATGGAAATTCTTTTTATTCTCTGCTTGTAGTCAAATCTGTATACAATACTGTATCCAGAAAATGATTTAAGATTCTTAATATTTCACATATGCTGAGTTAATCCTTTTCTCCAGGAATTGTTTAAGTCAATTAAATTGATTTAGAGTGGTGATCTTTATGAATGAATCCCGATATAGTTGCAAGCTTTTCTTCTACTGGTGTCACATAAATCAATATTTATTCATTTAATTCTATAGGTTGGGGAGACTATTGGGATCACCGAAGAGATCATGGGATTGACGATTTTAGCAGCAGGCACTTCAATTCCTGACCTAATCACAAGTGTAATTGTTGCGCGGAAGGGACTTGGTGATATGGCAGTGTCCAGCTCAGTTGGAAGCAATATATTTGACATTACAGTTGGGTAAGTTCATATAAAGGAATTTTGACCTTGCCATCTATGTCAAACAGAATGCTTTCAGAATTGTGCCCAATTTTCTGTCATTTGTTGCATTTGTGCCCTTTCTATTGACCCCATATATACCAGCTGGCCACCGGATAACCAACTGGCCAACTCGCAGATCTGTTGCATTGTTCACTTGACTGTGTTTAAACATATTTATGTTTAAGTTCTCCCCTCTTCTATTATCTGAGGTAGCCATTCTATTTATAAGCCCAAGCAGTAAATGACATCATGGTGCTCAGTAGGGAGCAGAGGTGATTTACCATCATCATCACTGACCTCACAGATTATTAGGGGTGCACAAATGATCGCTGGTTTTAGCACTGACACGTACATCCATCAACTCAATTAGAGTATTAATTAACAGAAGGCATTGAAGCTGTATTATATCCTGTTTTCAGCTTCTCAAACAAATAGTCTCTTACACATTCAATCCCTGACATGCCAGTCCTGTAGCTTCCCTGCTACCTACCCAGACCAACTCTTACTTATCTCATTCTCTTTCCATTCAACTCCTAACCCTTTTCCTCCCCTTCCAGATCCATAATGCTTCCCTCTCCATAACACCTCTGAAAACCAACCTTTGGGTTCTCATCAACTAGGCCTCTATTTCTATCTGAATGTCTTTAAAAAGTTCTCAGCACCACACGGAACTAACTTGAATCCTTTCATTTTGCACTTTCTCAGCAGAATGCAAACATGAGTACAATGTTGTTAAATTATTGTGCTATTCAATGAAAGAACTATTACTTTCTAAATGATTCCAGCTTGGCACAGTGGTACTGCTCAAACCTCTGCGACAGCAGGCTGAGTTTAACCCCCTTCCAGAATTTGACACATTGACCCTTTGCTGTAGTGCAATGGGATGCTGCATTTTAGTTAAGAGATGTTCTTCAAAGCGAGGTGTTTAACCCTATCCAGCTGAATCTAAAAGATCCCATGACTCTTTGGAGGACTTTTCGGTGCCTTGATAAGATTGACTGATAAGTATGCGCTCTACACCAGTACTTGATGTGAAAGGCATGGTCTCTTTTTGGGGCCTTGCTGTTGCTTGCATGGTGGGTGGTGAGAATGCTGATGCTTTATGCCAGAATAAGTAGGAGGAGGGAGGAGGGTTGCTGTTGCTTGTGTGAGGGAGGAGGGGGCTTTGGGATTCTTAAGATTTTTTTCTGTCATTTGTTCTTTGGGGTTTTTCTTCTGTTTCGAGGATGTCTGTGAAGAGTGAGAATGTCAGGTTGTATATTGGATGCGTTCTCTGATATTAAATGAAACCACTGCACCATTGAAACATCAGTTTCTTTATTCTTAGATAAAATATACATCTATCTTTGCAATAACATCAAACTCTGCATTTGTAGTAGAGCTTAACTCTAAATGATTAATGAAAGAAGTAATGGTTCAATATGCTGCTTCAGAAATCTTTGAAGTCTATTTTCCTTCATCTTTTTTCAGCTTGCCCCTGCCGTGGCTCCTGAAAGCCTTCACCACCAACTTTCGCCCTGTCCAAGTCAGCAGCAATGGCTTGTTCTGTGCTATTGTCCTTCTTTTCATCATGCTCCTCTTCGTCATCCTTTCAATTGGAGCCTGCAAATGGAAAATGAATAAAGCTCTTGGTTTGATAATGTTTGGACTATACATTGTGTTTCTGATCGTCTCTGTTCTGTTGGAAAAGAAGATCATTGAGTGCCCTGTTACAGTGTGAGCTTCACAACTGCACACATTTTCTCAATTAGAGGTACAGATGGGAAAATGATAACTCATTTTGCTCGCTGCAGTTTTGTTTTATTTTCCAGACCGACTCAGCTGTAATTTAATGGTGAATGAAAAAGTAATACTAAAAGTTAGTAACTTTTTTTTACTTGATTGGTTGACTTTCTGACCTCATTTCAAGCAAATGAATAAAGTTGATGTTTGTGTCTTGGAGAGATTTACACTTTCTGGGATTTCACTGAATTACTCTGATGTCTACGGAAAGACTACTGCCCAATTTGGTTAAAGACCCCTTAAGAAGATTTATTTGAATGTCTTTTTTGTTGTTACATGAAATTCAGTGGGAGATTTTTTCTGCCAGATTTTCAATATTGAAAAAATATCACATTAATATTTCAAAATGAGTGGTGTGAATTAATTTATTTTTGAAAAGAAAATGGTGCATTAAACTGATTTTGAGGGTGTCTTCTGGGTTTTGGGGGTTCTTCTAGACAGTTAGCCAAATTTGCCTGTTCTTCAGGTACTACAAATCAGATTAGTGCTGGAGATGTAATGATTGCTACAGTCACTTCAGTAAGTCTTAGATTTTTTTTTGCACATCTATTAAGCCATTACATAATTTTATGTTTTAATTTTTAATATATTTTTTCTGTAGCTTAGCACCACATTTCTAATCACCAGTACAATTTATGAATAAAATAATGAAGCTGCTATAGATTGAATTTGCTTTCAAGTACCTGAATCAGATGTGAACAGCAAGATTAAGGTCATAGAGCTATTAATCTGGTGTTAAGGTTGTAGCTATTTATCCATTATATATAACATTATTGCTTTGCTGCTTTGACTCAAACCAAAATCAAGTCGCTGACATTCTGCCATATTGTGGAAGTAACACCTTAGGGCCTGTAGATTATTTCTGCACTTTACTTAAACAATTACAGATGGACATTATTGTATGTTTTCTTTATCCATTATGCTTCTTTTTTTAAGACCATGATATAGATTCAAATTAAACCTGATGTGTAGTTAGTTAAAATGCCTTTCATTGAGTTAGATATTTTAGTTCAATCCCTAAATGTGTCTGTTTAAAAAAAAGTCTACATTCCTCTGTACTTGTAATTAGGTTTCATATGCATCAGCAAAGCACAAGTGCAGTAATGAATTGAGTTGCTAATGCATTACAAAAGAGTTTTCTGTGTAAGATCTTTGTACAGATCTCCACATTTTCCTCTCACTGTATAAGCTTTGTGCAGTATTTACAGGGAAATTCGAACACTGGTGAAAGGTGTGGCATGCCAATCAGCATTGTGCCCTCATGACTTCACATCTAATATAGGTCTTCACTCTTAATGCTACTGTTTCCAGCTTTATATAATATGGTCAATATACAGATTGAGTAAATGGGGAAATATTATAAAGGTGTGTTTTTTAATAAATCTATATATAAATATACAGTATAAATATATATATAAATATTTAATTATCTAGGGCTTTTTAATGTTAACGTTCAGCAGATATTCAAATAGTATTCAATAGATTTATTTACAGCTGTCAATAAAAATTAATACAGCAATAATCTCACTTGGATGGATACTTAAGTCCATGCTTGAACTGATGATGGCCATAATGAATGTAATGAAATGACATAGGATTATTGTCAATCTTGGGACAATATGTGCAATGTGATGTTTGTCTGATGTTCTTGCAGGCAAAAGAAGCTGTGTGTACTCTTCAAAAGCATTAATCAAAACAATGATTATTTAAACATGAATGTAGATAAAACACAAGAGAAATAACAAATATACACTCATATTTTCATTGATTATATTTATTAAACTCTTAACATTTAGTCTTAACATAATAGCTTCTGATTACCTATTTCAAACTACAGAGACCGGTGCTCACTTTGTCCTGTCAATGGTACTTAGCTGCCACCATGACAAAAACAAGATGGAAGTGAAAAAGAGGATATTTTACTGTACCCTTAGACAGCTATGGCATGTTACTTTAATATTCTTGTGGTTAGAGGTGATTTTTAAAACAATTTCAGGAGGTTATATCACTAGAATCTATTGCTGAGATCAAATTAATCATTCTTATGTGATAGTAAAAGGGAATTAAAATTATCCACTGTGATTATGAACTTTGTTGTGTTTTCGGCAGGAATCTCAATTCTATAAACTTTGTCTTTATTTATTTATTTTATACCCTTGACCACCTCTTGTGATTGATTTCACCCATTTGGGTTCATTATTGGGAGTAGTAATATTCTGTGGCCTCTCAATCTTCATTTCTGTGCTAAAAAGATAACACAGTACCACAACAGTGATTATACTCCCATGCTGTGAAGTCCATATTCCTCTTTCTAGTAACTCCTCTTCAGGTGCCCTACAGTTGAAACAGCTTTTTAAGTTCATATTTTATGCAAACACAGGTAGAAATTTCTGTAGGCTTGTTTTAGTTATCAGGTGTGCATCTTAACCAAGAGATGCAAGACCAATAAAAATTGAACCTCAGTCCTCTCAATTCAGTGAATCTATTTTAAGAGAAGAAATAATATTATTCAATAGCTTCACCAGCAGTAGTAAATTCCAATTCTTAAGGATAGTGGGAATGAAAAAAAGATAATCTAACTTCTGTCAAGATAGTAATACATTCCAATATTTAAATGTATATTTCAGTAACATATGCCAACAAAAAATATCCTGGTTTGAACAGGTCTGGCTTGTCACTATCAATTTTCTGTCACAGAATCATTGAATGAAGAATGGCTTTTTTATTTGTATATTTAAGAAAAACGTTTCTTATAGGTGGCTGTCATGGTTACCTGAAAAAATAATCCAGACTAAATGTCTTTAGGCTTACTTTGTACATAGTAATACAATCCCCAGATTGGCACTCAATGCAGCCATTTTACACCTTGCATTGTAAACCAAATTCTTCCTCACTTCACTTTATTACTTTATTTAGGCAATAAGTAGATAATGTTCATAAATATTATGAGAGCTCACTTCACGTCATCTCACAAACCCTTTCATTAGGTAGAGTTTTACCAGTTGATTGAATTATAAAAGGATTTAAAATTATTCAAAAGATAAAAGTTATCCAAATAATAACATGCTAAAAGAAGCTGGAATTAAATTATTTCATGAATGCAGATTTTTATTCTATTAGTTCTCTCTCCTTCAGAGTATCTCTGCCACCTGCCCCACCAAAGTCCCTTATCCAGTCACTATTTATTTCAGGCTCCACAGAAAATTATGGCCACGGGACTTGGCAGATTGCATCATTTAAATGCTGCATGGGGCCAGTTAATAAGAGACTGGAGAAATGGCTCAACCATTGCTCCATGTGCAAGGTCTTTGTCTAATGACTCCTCTAAGTAATAAGCCCGAGATTGTGAACTCATCAGTGTGCAAACACACATCTGATTTTATTAGCAATGTAGTTCAATTGCATGGTTCTTTATAAAAATTGCATATTATTTTAGGTACTTGTAGGCAGCAAAATCAGTGAATCAAAAATCATTGAATCAGAAACTATGCTCTCTTGATCAAACTTAATATTTAATACTTTAAAGGCTCTATAGTTGAGGACTGTCTACAGTGAGATACTTGCAAATATTATGAGGGGTTTCACTGATTACAAACAAGATGCACTCAGTGGGTGGTGGTCAGCACAAATCAGTCCAAAATGTTTTAAATCACTGTGAAGATGCAACTGATTAAATGCTATAATTACTTTTTTTTGCAACTTTGTGATCATTTCCTCCTTTACCTCAATAAATAAGAGCCTTTTATGAGCTTGGACTTGGTTAAGTGAATCACTGATTCTATAAAGATTGCATTGCTTGGGTTGACAATATTAAATTAATTATTTATTGACAGCAGTAAATTAACAGAACAGAAATAAGCTAACAATGACATAAATACTTTGAATCTCTTACATTACCCCACAGTAATTTTTGGCAAACCAGTAATTATTATATCGGCTGCTTGTTAATGTTTCCAAATAGATTTCAACCTCTGCGTCTGACCACTCACTTGTATTTTTGAATGTACTGCATGAAAATTAAATAGTGACGTTTAACAAAACCATTTCTGCACAGAATGACCTTTCTAAATGAAGAATATGTGATGCAAATTTCATCCATCAAACTTCAATATATAGTGTCTGGATTTATTATAAACTCCTTATCTTTGTGCCAGGACACCAGTGGGTACAGTGTGAGTTATGAAGGATCAGTTCCAAATTCAATAGGTAGAGTAACCGCAGATCTCACCATACTTGAAAAGAACTCCATTAGAATTTGTATCATGTTTGCATACTAACAATATGGCATGTAAGCAATGGGTCCTCTGAACAGTCACCAAGAATTTTAAATATGTTTTGAAATATAATAAATGGGTAAAGATTTGAAAATGCTGTGATCTAATGTCTGGTGGAAAACCTTACAAATGTGTTTTAAAGGTAACTACTACTTATAGAGGCACATAAATAACCTTTATTAAGCACTGTAGAGCACTTATGTAAAAAGATAAGTTGGGCTGAAATGTGCATGTCTTTTTAATGATGCATACATCAGTTTGGGGAATTAAAACATTATAATGTTTCATTAGGAAAACTCATCGGTGTTGTGCATCAATGAAAAATGTTTCAAATTTGCTTCTCCTATATCTGAAGCAAAGCAATATTTGACTGCAATATTTTAATGGTAACTGTTCTCATATAGTCAATACATCAGTGAGTATCTGCCAATATGCCTGGAGATTATCGCTAATCTATAGGTTTAAGATTTTATTTTTCTCATTAATACATGAGTCATATAGAAGATATATTTCTCCTTTAATAATAATAAATAACAATCTGTAAATGCTGAAAACCTGAAACAAGTTTTGAAATATGCAGCAACTGAAAAGACAGGTTTATGTTACAAGTGGATGATTTCCATCCACAAGGGTCTCCAATATAAACATTAATTCGTCTTTTTTTTCTCAAATTGCTGATTATGCTGTGTTATTTGCTTTTTTTTTTGTCACAAGTTATATTTACCTCATTGGGAAGTTATACAAACAGGCCAGAGTTCCTAGCAATGCCAAAAGTAACAAAGTATGATACCCCTTTTGACACTTATTAGCTACCTGATTGTTTTGTAACCAGAGGAAAGATTATATCTGTTATAACACAAAGTTTAGCATCCTATTTTTTTAATGTACACAAATAGTACAGCAACATGTGCACTCCCTTCTGTTTACTTGCCTCATAAATTGCCTTGTAGTGCAATTTCTTAAACAACCTTTAACCTTTGATTCTGTCTCAACACCCTGTAATCTTCCCTAATATTAATTATAAATGCTCTGCACGTTGGCTTTGCAGTAACCAATGCAACTTGAGTTAATATTCAAATATTGATTACTAACAACGGGATGTGACATGCATAATTTCAAAATACTGACTAAAGCATAGGCTAGAAGTCAAATGTACTGTACTGTGTATTGATGTAGTCCTCATTACCAAGCTCATTAACAGTAGTGCATAACTGTATATAGTAAGAAAATATTTGTACATAATCTATTTAAAATGTATCTTAATGGCTTTCTGATCAGAACTTTGTTCTTGCACTATTGTTATTGTTATCGCTGTGTCTGTAAGGTTTCTCCACTTAAAGGCAATCTATTTAAATTGTGTCTCTTTCTGTAAGATATAATAAGTGTGGAAATAAAAATTACAAATGAATATTGTTGGTCATTCTTGAAATCCAGAGTCATTTCACCATAAACATTTTGGAAACCATTCATTGGGGTAAAGTTCACACAGGCTTTCAGATATGTTACCACGGTGGAATATGCAAGATTGAAACCATTATCATTTTTAAAGCAGTGCTTTTATGGTATTACTTTATCCTTCCGCTCACTTGAAAAGCTAAAATATCACATGATTAGAAGTTGGAAAAACATGCATGTATGTGAAGCAGTGAATGAATCTTTTGAATGACTATCTTCATTTATCTCAATTAAATCAAATCAACTCAACTTTCAATTTGAATACTAATGTTCAAGTTAAAATACTGGTTGCAGTTTCATAATTTTAAAAAATGTACCTTAAAATTATTAGCCTAAAAGAATCATTAAAATTATATTTATATTATTATATGATTTTGTATAGCACTTCAGTACAGAGTTCAGCCATTTAAATTGATTTTTTAAATTAATTTTCTTAAGGGATTAAGTGCTCATATTCTAGTCCACTGTTCAGTCATATTAGCAATAGTTTGGTTTAGAATATCAAACAATGCAGAGAGTGGATGTGCATTGGGTATCTTCAGAATATATATCAGTAGCAAGGCAGGTTATGTTGTTAAACAGCATGCATTGTTGATTTGATCTCAGCACTGCCATTTTGGGGCTCAGTGGTTCAGCAAATCCTTCTGTTAAACACTGACAGCAGAGCACACATTCAGGAAAGATTTCCTCACCATTGAATTTTTTAAAAATCACTTTCTATCTACTGGTCGCTTGGTTACTGGGAGATTTCCTGTATCTACTGCTGCTTTCCAGACTGGCTTCATGTCTACTGAGAGAGATATGCCAGACGAAAGACTTATTCTAGATTTTGGGCTTCTACACAAACCACTTGTTCCCAGCTCTGTCGCGATACACTTATCACCTGTTCCTTCCCCCACACTGATGCTGAAAGTAGTCCACTGTTTGGACTGAAGCCAGGAGTGTATATAACATGGAGCTTGAGCACCCTAGACAGCAACCTGTGTTGGATGGCTGGTGTTCAGCTTGTTTGCTTAGATGGCAGAACAATAAGTCTGCTGTCTGAGGAAAGAAGACTTTGGATTTAAATTAGTTTTGAAGTGGTAGATCATAGCAAAAATATTCAATGGCATCCTCCATGTAATTGGATATTCAACACTTCTGACAGTGTGTTAAATATTTTCTGGTCTCCAGAAAAATGAATGTTTGCTCAGAATTATGCAGATCGTGCACACTGCAAGGGGTTCTGAGTCTTGTTTCAGAGCCAAACCAAAATGTAATCAATCATTGACATATATCCATGCCCACATTGTACTGAGGAAGGCTAGAAGTTCAAGGTAAATTTGTTTTCAAAGTATATATATGGCACCATATACAACGCCGAGATTCATTTTCTTGTGGGTAATCACAGTAAATACATGAATCAATAAAAGGCCACACCCAACAGGGCAAATAACAATGTGCAAAAAAATCTGAAAACACACATAGAGAAAAAATAAATAAGCAATAAATATCCAGAACTTGAGATGATGAATCCTTGAAAGTGACCCCAGTTCAGTGGGAATATTTTGTGATGGGGAGAGTGAAGTTATCCCCTCTGGTTCAAGACCTGAATGTTTAGGGGTAATAACTGTTCCTGAACCTGTTGGCGTGGGTCCTGAGGATCCTGATAGCAGCAGAGAGAAGAGATCATGACCTGGGTGGTGGGGGTCCCTGATTATGGATGCTGCTTTCCTGTGACAATGCTTCGTGTAGATGAGCTCAATGGTGGGGAAGCTTTAACTGTGATGGACTGAGCCGTATCCATAACTTTTCACAGGCTTTTCCATATAAGGACATCGGTGTTTCCTTACCAGTGAATGTGCCCTCCACCACACACCTACAGAAGTTTGACACAGTTTTAGATGGCATGCTGAAACTATGCAAACTTGTAAGGAAGTAGAGGTGCTGCCGTGATTCCTTCTAATGGCACATACTAAACCCAGGGTAAATCCTCTGAAAAGATAACGCGGAAATTTAAAGTCACTGACCCTCTGATGCCCCCAATGAGGGCTGGCCTTTGGTTTCCTCCTCCTGAAATCAATAATCATCTCCTTGGCCTTGCATCTTATTTTAGGAGGATATCTTACTATATAATATGTGATCCCTTTTTGTCATGAATGAGAATCTGTGCCTTCCATCAAGAGAACTAAACTTCTCCATTTGATAGAAGGCTCAATTAATTAGTTTGCTTCAATGGAAGATAGTTGCTGGGATAAATAAACCCTTTTCTGCATTATGTGATGCATAATGCATCTTTCTTGGGGTTTAAGGTTGTAATCAATGCTTCTAACGAACTTCCTGACTGGGTTTCCTGTCTCCGGTGCTGATGGGTGAAGGTTTCTGGATGGTGAAACAGCTAGCAAGGAATGCAGAACATGAAAAGCTGGAACAGATGTAGAGAGAGGCTTAAGTTCGGAATGACTGAGTTTGCCATATCAAACCCAAATAATCAGTCACAGAATTGTTGTGTGATAGTGGGCCGAACACAAAGCCATGTTATGGACCTTAAGTAGCCAACAAAGATCCATGCTTTCGTGAGGAAATCTGTAGATGCTGGAAATTCAAGCAACACACACAAAATGCTGGTGGAACGCAGCAGGCCAAGCAGCATCTATAGGGAGAAGCACTGTCGACGTTTCGGGCCAAGACCCTTCATCAGGACTAAATTCCTGCTGCATTCCACTGATGTCCTGAGAAAGGGTCTCAGCCCAAAACATCGACAGTGCTTCTCCCTATAGATGCTGCCTGGCCTGCTGCGTTCCACCAGCATTTTGTGTGCCCATGCATTCTGGTGGTTTGTCACTTAATATTGGCTGTGGAGCCTGCAATCAGAGAGTTACTAAACTGCAGACCTTTTTTACATGCTATTTCCAAATCAGTGCCTGTTATACCAAGCAGTGGAGGTGCACAGGTTTCCATTACGAGCACGTAGTTGTTACCAAGAGTTAATTTTATTATTACCTTTGTTAAAATTGTAAATATAAAAGCAATGATTAACCACCTAACTTTTGGTACCCAAGTCCTTCTGAATCCCACCCACCCCCATTTGTTTTCCTTTATCTCTCTGTCCTCTTTGCCCTCTCCTGTCCTCGGATTGCCTACATCTTCTTCCCACAGTTTACCCAGCCCCCTCCCTTTCTACTGTCCTCTCCTGTCAGGTTTCTCTTTCTTTGAAGTGGACCTTTACCTCTTCCATCTATCACCTCTCAGCTTCATGCATGTCCCCCCTCCGCCACCTTCCTACCTTCCCCTCCCCCCACCTGGATTCAACTATCACCGACAGGCTCATGCTCCCCCCCCCCCCCAACCCTTTTATTCTGACTTCTGCTTCCTTTCCAGTTCTGATGGAGGTTCTCGACCCAAAACATTGACTGTTTTCTCAGATGCTGCTTGACCTGTTGAGATTTCCCAGTGTTTGGCATGTGTTGCTCCAGCTTTCCAGCATCTTTTGTGTCTCCATCTGTAAGAAGAAACAGATTTCTACTCGATTTTCATTGTCATGTTGGATATGCAGAGATCAGGTTGCCATGCTTCTCACATAGAGAGCATTAACAGGTTAATGAACAGAGAGTGTCAACTCGGTGTGAGTGACTAGAGGTAGATTTCCATCATGCCCTTCAATTCATGAATTCGAAAAACTCCCATTCTCATTAAGTAGCAGTGATGATATAAAGAAGCACATTCTGAGAGAACTTTCAAACACTGAATGGCTGGCATCAGTGATTACTGTTGTAAAGATAAACCTGCTGTCAGAAAAGGTGACCCATCTGGTCTACTGTACTGCAGTTCACTTCTCAATAATCCACAGGTGCCAGATGGGCTTTGGTCAGCCATTTGTGACACACTGAGCTTCCCCTGAAGCTTTTCAGTCGACAAGCATTTCTTGAAACAAATCCTAGGATTTGTCTATCCTCGTTATGTAGATCAGACCCAACCTTCCAACCATTGTTACAATACTGAATTAGGTTATAGACTAGAAAACAGTACAGAGCAGTGCAGGTCCTTTGCCCTCAATGTTGTCCCATCCTTTGAACCTTCTCTACGATCAATCTAACCCTTCCCTCCCACATAGCCCTCCATTTTTCGTTCAACAGCATGCCTATATAAAGATTTCTTAAAATGTCTCTAGTGTATCTGCCTCTATCATCACCCGGGCAAAGTGTTCTGTGCACTTTCAGCACTGTAAAAAAAAACCTACCTCTGATGTAACCCCCACCCCACCCCCCATACTTTTCTCCAAAAATTTAAAATTGTGTCATCTTAGCCATTTTGTCTCTGGCTGTCCACTCCATCTATGCCTCTTGTTACCTTACACACCTCTATCAAGTCACCTCTTTTACTCCAAAGAGAGAAGCCCGGTCAAATGCTTTACTGAGATCCATATAAGCTACATCCATTGCTCTACCTTCATCAGTTTGTTTCATCATTTTCTCAAAGGGTTTGTCCGTTGTCCTCAAGACCACATGTGTTTCGTCCAGGTGCTCTGCTCTCCACCTGTATTCCAAGGACGTACGTTTAGGGTTACTGAGTTGTGGGCATTCTATGTTGGTGCCAGAAGTGTGGTAACACTTGTGGACTGCCTCCAGCACAATCCTCAGACTGTGTTGGTCTTTACATGTGATAAATGAAGCTAATCTTTCTATCTTTTGTTTTATTGAGGTACAGCATGGAGTAGGTATTTCCACCCCTTCGAGCTGTGCTACCCAGCAACCCTCCAACTTAAACCTGGCCTAATCATGGGTGTGGGAGTTTTCCTTAATCTCACTCAGCAAGTGAGATTACTCAGCAAGGAAAACTCAGCAAGCCCTTCTGAAGTCCTGTTCTAGCTTTTGTAAATCCCTTCTCAGTATAATGAAATCTATTTCTGGGTTCCTCAAAAAATTAATCACATTTTCTATCTAGTGAATGGTGCACCAAGTTAATCTAAAGAATGGCACTGTATGACAAAAACTGAGGCTTACTGCTCGTTGACCAATGCCCCAAGATATAGGCCTACAACTTAAGTGTGGGCAGCTCTGGGACATTGCTCACAGGTACCAGTGATTTCTTTCATGTGAATGCCTAACATACCCGTTTATTGCAGTAATGCTGGCAAATTCAGTTGACTGCATCTTTCATTAAGTTGACTCCAAGTATTACGGAGGAAATTGAACTTGGATATTTGGATGAGGAAGTGGAAGGTTGGGTTAATAAGTTTTACACGAAGGGTGGTGGTGTTGTGTATCGTGTAAATGTTGCTGTATGTTACAGTGGGACATTGACAGGATGCAATGCTGGGCTGAGAAGAGGCAGGTGGAGTTCAATCCAGAAAAGTGGGAAGTTATATGCTTTGGAAGGTTGGACTTGAAGGTAGAATACAGGGTTAATTGCAAGGTTCTTCACAGTCTGGAGAACCAGAGAGATCTTGTGGTACATGTCCAAAGATCTCTCAAAGTTGTCACACACGTTGATACAGTGGTTAAGAAGGTGTGCTGGCCCTCATTACTCATGAAGTTGAGTTCAAGAGCCATGAGGTAATGTTGCAGCTCTGTAAAATTCCCATTAGACCACACTTAGAATATTGTGTTCAGTTCTGGTCACCTCCTTACAGAAAAGATGTGGAAGATTTAGATAGTGTAGAGAAGATTTACCAGGATGATGCCTGGATTAGAAAACATGTCTTATGACAATTCTTTGAGTAAGCTGGGGCTTTTCTCTTCGGAGAGAGGAGAATGAGAGGTGACTTGATAGAGGTGTATAAGAGGCATAGGTAGAGTGCACAGCCCTGGATGGAAATAGCATAATTTTAAGGTGACTGGAGGAAAGCATAAGTGGGATATCAGAGGTAGTTTTTTGATATATACAGAGTGTGGTGGGTGCATGATACACACTGCCAGAGTGGTAGTAGAGGCAGATGCATTAGGGACGTTTAAGAGACTCTTAAATCAGCTCATGAGTGAAAGAAAAATGGAAGTTTATGTGGGAGGATAGGCTTAGATTGCATAACCTCATGGGCCAAAGAGCCTGTTCTGTGCTGCATTGCTCTCTATCTATGTTCTATGTTCAAAGTAAATTTTATTATCAAAGTACATAAACGTCACCATTTATAACACTGAGATTCACTTTCTTGTGGACAGACTCAATAAATCCATTATAGAATAGTAACCATAATAGAATCAATGAAAGATCGCACCAACTTGTGCATTCAACCAGTGTGCAAAAGACAGCAAATACAAAAAGAAAGAAATAATAAAAATAAATAATTAAGCAGTAACTATCCAGAACAAAAGATGAAAAGTCTGCTAAATTGAGTCCATTGGTTGTGGGAACATTTCAGTGATGGGGCAAGTGAAGTTGAGTAAAGTTACCTCTTCTGGTTCAAGAGCCTGATGGTTGAGGGGTATAGCTGCTCCTGAAGCTGGTGCTGTGGGTCCTGAGGCTCCTGTACCTCCTTCCCACTGACAACAGTGAGAAGAAAGCACGGCCTGAGTGGTGGAGGTCTCTCATGACGGACACTGTTTTACTGCAACAACACTCCATGCAGATGTGCTCAGTGGTGGGGAGGGCTTTACCTGTGATGGACTGGGTCGTGTCAGCTGCTTTTTTGTAGGTTTTTCCATTCAAGGTCATTGGTGTTTCCATGCCAGACTGAAATGCATTCAGTCAATACACTCTCCGCTACACATCTTCAGAAGTTTGTCAGAGTTTTAGATGTCATACCAAATCTTCACAAATTCCTAAGGAAGTAAAGGCATTGCCATGCCTTCTTCATATCGCTAGGTCCAGACAGGTCCTCCAAAATGATAACCGTAAGGAGTTTAAAGTTGCTGACCCTCTCCACCTCTGATCCTGCGATGAGGACTCAATCATAGACTTCTGGTTTCCTCCTCCTGAAGTCTATAATCAGCTTCTTGGTCTTGCTGACATTGAGTAAGAGGTTGTTGTTATGGCAACACTCAAAGAGATTTTCAATCTCCCTCCTATATGCAGATTCATCACCACATTTGATTTGGCCAACAGCAGTGTGGTCATCAGCAAACTTAAATATATGGCATTGGAGCTGTGCTAACTCATATAGTCATAAGTGTAAAGTGAGTAGAGCAGGGTGCTAAACATACAGCCTTAAGGTGTACCTACGTTGATGGAGATTGTGGAGGAGATTTTGTTGCCAATCTGAACTGACTGCAGTCTGCAAGTGACTAAATCGAGGATTCAAATACACATAGAGGTACCAAGGCCAAGGTCTTGAAGCTTATTGATTAGTTTTGAGGAGATGGTGGTATGAATGCCAAGCTGTGGTCAATAGAGTCCATCCTGATGTTTGCATCTTTGCTGTCCAGTTGTTCCAGAGTTGATTGAAGAGCCAATGAGATGGCATCTGCTGTGGACCTGTTGCTCTGGTAGGTAATTTGGAGCAGATCCAAGTTACTTCTCAGGCATCACCAACCTCTCAAAACATTTCACCACTGTGGATGTAAGTGCTACTGGATGATAGTCATTGAGGCAGGTTACCACATTCTTCTCAGGCACCAGTTTAAGTCTGCTTGAAGCAGGTGTGTACCTCAGACTGCTGAAGTGAGAGGTTAAAGACCTCAGTAAATACTCCAGCACAGGTCTTTAGTACTTGGCCAGGTACCCCGTCTGGGCTGAATGGTTTCCATGGGTTCAACCTCCTGAAGGCTGCTCATACATTGGTCTCAGAAACTGAAATCACAGGATCATGGCATGTTATATTACAGTATATATACACACACACTTTACTTTAGCCACAATGATACACTTACATATCCCATACTTTAACCCTGATTTTTTGATTTACAAAATTACAACACAATGTGAATTGAGATAATTCCCTTTACCACGTTCACATTCCTGCCATTGTCTCAGGTATATCGCCATTGGGAACACTGGAAAATCTAGAGACAGTTCTGGTTGGCCTAACCAGTATGCTCCTTGACCAAGTTCATAATGAGGTGTCAATCTCCACTTTGCAGGAAAATCTGTGCAATTATTTCTGAATGCAGACTCATTTAGAGTTTGGATATTTGTAGAGTTAGAGCAGGATAGCTGAAATGTTCCACAGTAGGTGGGATTTTGAGGCAAAAATCATCAGGCAATGAAATGTAAGAGGCAGGAATCGGAGCATATCTTTTGTTCATTATAGCAGATAGAACTCCTTGCATCCTTACAGAGATTAACAGTGGTAGAGAAGACTGGCGAGGTCACCTTGACAAGCAAGAGCTTGCTGAGACGCAACATCTTTAATTTAATTTACAATAATGGCCATGTGAATGCCTGGTGGAAACAATTTGCTGTTTGAAAACAAGGAATAGTTAAGATTTACCTTTCGATGGAAATCATGCCCCATTGGACAGTGACCATTACTTTCCTCGATGAAGTTGAATGAACTGGAATAATTTTGCAGATACATCAAAATATGTGAACATCCCTGAAGAGAATGTGTTTAACTTTGAAAATAGCACGGATGGATTTGTAGATAGGGCAGAGAAGTGCAGGCTGAAATACAATTCAAACAACGTACAGTAATCCATTTTGTAATGAAGAATGACAAGGTGTGAACACTGAAGTGCTAACAGGGTTATAAGAACAAAAGAAATAAAAAGGTATAGATATCCATTTCATTAAGTGTCAGAATAAATTGATAAAACTGTGTGTGAAAATGTGTATGTTCAGTTCTATAGATAGTTAACCAGAATGAAAAAATATCAAACCTGCTCATTACTTATTTAGTTACATTTAGATTTATTGTTCCTCTCCACACGTTATAACGTATCAGGCGGAAGCCTTGCCATATCTTTAGCCCTTGTCTGTTTTTACGAGGCCAAGTTGCTAGTTCGATGCTTAACCCAGCACGGATGGAAAGCGTGCAAGGAGCCAGTCGGATTCGAACCCAGGACTATTTGACTTGAAGTCCAGGGCGGATGCCACTACCCACTGGCTGGCGTTACAGTTGAATATGTTTGAATGTTGAATCCTAATTTGACAACCCAATTAGACACAGTACTCTTGGAATAATAAACTTAAATTAGCTTTGGGGTCTCTAAAGGCTTGGCACTAAGGGAAGCCTAGTGCAAGGAAGTATAAGGATTTCTTTGGAGTCCTGTGAAATTCCTTCTGGTTGTTTAGATGCTTAGAAAGGAATTTTAAAAAGCTTTGCTGAGCCTTCCCTGACAGGATCCCTGTCTGCTTGTAACATCAGCATCAGGTGTCACAATTACAATTCTCTGTTCAAACTCATCCATTATTGGATGTAGACACTTTAGTAGTAATGACTCTCCACTTACTTATAGGGAGCAGACTTGGGCTGGTTGAAAAATTGGAGATGAAACAGGAGGTGGGTGGGGGTGAATTCAGTAGATATTACTTGATGGTTAATCTGGACAATCTCTAACCCTCCTCCATCAGCCCCCACCCAACACCTTTCCTTCCAGGCCATCTAGACTGAAACCAAGGCTGAAATGTGGGAAATAGTAACCATGGCAAGACTGGGCAAGTGTCCAGAAACTTTGCATCCTTGAGCAACCATTGTTCACTGACTGTGAAACTTCCAAAGATTATAACCCACCAGTCCACATCTTCCATTTCTGATCAAATAAACCATACCAATCATTATCTAATTGAATCTAATTTTGTGATTAATCCTTTAAATTATAATTCAGTGAAAGCTATTTGTTATATTGTTGAATTCCAACTGTTGTCTCTGGGAATCACTTGTTTTCATTTCAAAGGTGAGGATTATTACTGTTGATGAACTGCCTGCTGTGTTTTGAAGCTTAGTTATCCTAGATATTCATTTCAGGCTCCAGTACACCCTGTGTGACACCAAAACCCTATTAATATTGTTATCATTTGCTGCCATCCCAACCTAACGACAAAACCCTATGAAGAATATTCTGCTCTTTTCTTTGAAAATTTGAATAATGACACATCCATCAAGAGCCTTTCAGAGCCAGTTTCACGAAAGTAAAACTTCAGCCTCCTGCTTAATACACAAATCAGCCTCCTCCAATCTGCTATCCTACCTTATTCTAATCATTTAATCTACAACCCAAATATGACTGAGATTGAAAATCTCCAACTTATCTTGTTGCAAGTGATTTGATGTGTTATCCTTGTAATTTTCAGCGGTCTCTTGTTGCCACGGTTTAATATTAAAGACCAACCTGCTGTTAACTCAAGTGGGTCTGTAAGGGTATTACAGCAGAGTCTGAATCAATCCTGACCTTTCAAGGTAAACAAGGGAATGTTCCTGCAGTTTTGAACAGCAATGAGGGTGGTTTTGAATCATGTTTCCAGTGGCAACATGAATTCAATAGTAATTGCAGGCCCAATCAAACAATAGTCTTAAAGCCAATTGTTCATGTTTTTTGCCTGTAGAAGAGAAGGATTAACAGGGAGCATTATGTTTAAGGTAAGATGGGTGTCCTTTTCAAGAATGTAAGGCATAGTTCTGGTCGCCTCACTATAGGAAGGATGTGGAAGCATTGGAAAGGGTATAGAGGAGATTTACCAGGATGCTGCCTGGTTTAGAGAGTATGCATTATGATCAGAGATTAAGGGAGCTAGGGCTTTACTCTTTGGAGAGAAGGAGGATGAGAGGAGACATGATAGAGGTGTACAAGATATTAAGAGGAATAGACAGAGTGGACAGCCAGTGCCTCTTCCCCAGGGCACCACTGCTCAGTACAAGAGGACATGGCTTTAAGGTGAGGGGAGGGAAGTTCAAGGGGGATATTAGAGGAAGGTTTTTCACTTAGAGAGTGGTTGGTGCATGGAATGCAGTGCCTGAGTCAGTGGTGGAGGCAGATACACCAGTGAAGTTTAAGAGACTACTAGACAGGTATATGGAGGAATTTAAGGTGGGGGGTTATATGGGAGGCAGGGTTTGAGGGTCGGCACAACATTGTGGGCTGAAGGGCCTGTAATGTGCTGTTCTATTCTATATTCTGTACAAATATCTTGATTTTAGAACCTACAAAATCATAGGTATGTGTTAACAGTGCAATCATTAGTTCTTAGAGAAGGTTTAGGAGAAGAGGAGTAAAAAATAAATCTTCCTCTAAATGGCAGTTCTAATTCCTCTATTACAGGAAGGCTGTGGGGAATTTGGACAGGAGCACAGAAGGATTTTACCAGGATGTTGCCTAGATTTGAGGGTATGAGCTACAAGGAGAGGTTGAACAAGCTTGTGTTGTTTCTCTGGATCATTGAAAGCATTGAGAAGTTGATAAATTTATGAGAGCTTTAGATAGGGTAGAGAGTCAGAATCTTTTTCTCAGAGTAGAAATGTCAAGTATTAGAGGATGTGCATTTAAAGTGAGAAGAGGAAAGTTTAAAGGAGATTTGAAGACTATGTCTTTCTTTAAAAAGACAATGGTGAGTGTCTGGAACAGGCTGCCAAGGGTAGTGGTGGAAGCAAATACAACAAATGGTATTTAGGAGACCATAGGATGGGCATATGGAAAAGCAGGAAATGCAGTGATACCGATCAGAAGAGATTTGACTTAGTTTGGCATCGTATTTGGCATGGATATCATGGACTGAAGGGGATGTTCCTGTTGTACCAGAGGGTTCTTTTTACCTGCAGACAGGCTGATCATTTGAAACATTCACATCAAATCTTCCATAGGAAGGCTTTTCAGGCATTTCTCAATCACTGGAGAAGCTGGTACCCTCCCAAGATGCAACCGTAAGTTGTTCAGCTGTTTTAAAATACAGCATTTGCAAATGCCATGTGAGCAATTCTGATCATTTTCAGTAGTCTATGATATAAACAACAGTGTAAAGTGAACAGGGTTGTGTCTTTTGCTGCCAGACAAATGAACGTTGCCTGGAGCGAATGTGTTGAGTTATAAAGGGAGATTGGGCAGGCTGGGACAGCTGTCCCTGGAGTAGAGGAAGATGAGAGGTGACCATGTAGAGGTTATTAAAATTATGAGAGATATAGAAAGGGTAGAGAGTCACAGTCTTTTCCCCAGGGTAAGACCATCTTAAATTATAGGGTGTAGGTTTAAGGTGAAAGGTGAAAGATTTGAAGTTAACACATACAAAACACAGGAGGAGCTCAGCAGGATATTGGACTGCTGGAAAATAATGCTGGAGAGTTAGTAATGGTATTTTATACTAACTCAATAGGTATACTAATACTCAATAGGTATTTTGAATTGGTCTTCACTGTGGAAGACACTTGCAGTGTGCCAGAAATTTGAGTGTCAGAGGGCAGAAGTGAGTGTAGTTACTATTACTAAGAAGAAGGTGCTTAGGAAGCTGAAAGGTCTAAAATTTGATAAGGCATCTGTACCAGATGGACTACACCTCAGGGTTCTGAAAGAGGCGGCTGAAGAGATTGAGGAGGCATTAGTAATGATCTTTCACGATTTCAACTGGTTCCGGAATGGTTCCAGAGGACTGAAAAATTGCAAATGTCACTCCACTCTTTAAGAAGGGAGGGAGGCAGAAGGAAGGAAAATATAGGCCAGTTAGCCTGTTGGAATTCTTTGAGAAAGTAACAGGCAGGATAGACAAAAGAGAGTCAGAGGATAATGTTTACCTGGATTTTCAGAAGGCCTTTGACAAGGTGCCACACATGGGGCTACCTAGCATGGTATTACAGGAAGATTGGCTGACTGGCAGGAGGCAAAGGTCAGAATAAAAGGGACCTGTGCTGTTTGGTTGCCAGTGACTAGTTGAGCTCCACAGGGGTCAGTATTATGACCACTTCTTTTCATATTATATGCAAAGATTTGGATGATAGAACTGATGGCTTTTCAGCCAAGTTTGTGGATGATACAAAGGTAGGTGGAGGGGCAGATAGTGTTGAGGAAGCAGGGAGTCTGCAGAAGGACTGGGACAGATTGGGAGAATGGGCAAAGAAGTGGAAGATGGAATATAGTGCAGGGAAGTGTATGATCATGCACTTTGGTAGAGGAATAAAGTCATAGAATATTTTCTAAAAGTGGAGAAAATTTAAAAATCTGAAATTCTTCTTCTCCACAAAACCAAGAAAGAAAAGAACAGCATCACACTCATTAACACCCCCCAAAACCCATCCTCTCCACACAAAAAAAAAAACAAACAAAAATTAACAGGCAAATTTTCCTGTCCTCTCGGATTCTATCCTTTTCCCTGATAATGCTAAAGGTCAGGGAGCAGTGATCACTGTCCCCCAGATGCACACCCACTGACAGATCTGTGACCTGACCCCATTTGTTACTAGATACTAGATCTAGTATGGCATTCCCTCTAGTCGGCCTCTCAACATACTATGACAGGAATCCATCCTGGACACACTTAACAAACTCTGCCCCGTCTAAACCCTTGGAACTAAACAAGTGCCAATCAATATTAGGGAAGTTAAAGTCACCCATGACAACAACCCTGCTAGTTTTGCACCTTTCCAAAATCTGCCTCCCAATCTGTTCCTCGGTATCTCTGCTGCTACCAGGGGGCCTGGTAGCACTTATAACACTGGTAAAAATTATAAAAGTACGTAAAAATCTGGTCTTCTGCAACTGCTTATGTATATATCTGGCTGAGATTTTTCCTTGTTATGGCTTACTGTTTACATGAATACAGATGACTTCCACTTCTAACCCTTGATCTCCCTCACTAACCTCATCCAGTATATTATTAGAAGTAATGAACTCATCATCTTATCCAGGGTTCTATCTGTTTCCCACTTTAAGTGCAGCTCTTCAGTATACTGCTCAACCTCCATCTTCATCAATAATGATCCTACTGATTAGTAAGTGATAAGAAATCTAATTCTGATTCTGAACCTGATTCTAGTACATCTCCACATCCTGTATCTTTGTCCCTATTTGTCACAGTTTGATGCCAAGATCTAACTCCAGCTTCATCATTTTAAATTTAGATCGCCAACATTTTCAAGTCGAGTCAAGCTGTGTTCATTGTCATAAGCACAAGCACAGTAGGGTGCAGGTACAATGAGAATCTTGCCTGTAAGAGCACCACAGATACGTAGGTATAAAGACAAGGAATGTAAATTATACACAAATTATGGTCAAAAAGTCTGCAAAACAAGACATTAATGCAAAAAACATAGTCGGAAACAAGTCCACAGTAGTGCAAGAGGTCCATAGTGTTCTGTTGCTGAGGTCAGATTAGGATTGTGCAGGTCAATTCAAAATCCTAATGGTTGTAGGAAAGTACGCAACTGTTCCTCAACTAGTGGTGTCTGACTTCAGGACTTCTGTCTAACTTTCTTTGTGAATCTCCTCCCTCACCCATGACCCTCAAGTCATCTGAAACCTCTATGGGCCTACAGTTTTGTCACATCAAGGCCCTACTTGATGTGGGGCCTTGAAGGCCCAAGAAAGGGAGCTTGTCGAATGCCTCCAAGCTGGATTCTTAGAGCAGCTTGTACTGGAGCCTACCAGGGAGAAGGCAGTTTTGGATTTAGTGTTGTGTAATGAACCAGACTTGATAAGGGAACTCAAGGTAAAGGAGCTATTAGGAGGTAGTGACCATAATATGATAAGTTTTAATCTACAATTTGAGAGGGAGAAGGGAAAATCGGAAGTGTCAGTATTACAGTTGAACAAAGGGTACTATGGAGCCATGAGCGAGGAGCTGGCCAAAGTTGACTGGAAAGATACCTTGACAGGGATGACAGTGGAACAACAATGGCAGGTATTTCTGGGAATAATACAGAAGGTGCAGGATCAGTTCATTCCAAAAAGGAAGAAAGATTTTAAGGGGAGTGATTGGTGACCGTGGCTGACAAGGGAAATCAAGGACAGTATAAAAATAAAAGATATAAGATAAAAGATATATATAACTTAGCAAAGATGAGCGGGAAGCCAGAGGATTGGGAATTTTTTAAGGGGCATCAGAAGATAACTAATAAAGGCAATACGGGGAGAAAAGATGAGGTACAAAGGTAAGCTAGCCAAGAATATAAAGCAGGATAGTAAAAGCTTCTTTAGGTATGCGAAGAGGAAAAAAATTAGTTAAAACCAAAATTGTGCCCTTGAAGATTGAAATGGGTGAATTTATCACGGGGGGGCAAAGAAATGGCAGACGAATTGAACAGGTACTTTGGATCTGTCTTCACTATGGAAGACACAGACAGTCTCCCAGATGTAATAGTGACCAGAGGAACTAGAGTAACGGTGGAACTGAAGGAAATTCACATTAGGCAGAAAATGATGTTGGGTAGACTGATGGGACTGAAGGCTGATAAATCCCCAGGGCCTGATGGTCTGCATCCCAGGGTACTTAAGGAGGTGGCTCTAGAAATCATGTAAGCATTGGTAATCATTTTCCAATGTTCTATAGATTCAGAATCATTTCCTGTGGATTGGAGGGTAGCTAATGTTATCCCGCTTTTTAAGAAAGGAGGGAGAGAGCAAATAGGGAATTATAGACCAGTTAGCCTGACATCAGTGGTGGGGAAGATGCTGGAGTCAATTATAAAAGATGAAATAGCAGCACATTTGGATGGCAGTAACAGGATCAGTCCGAGTCAGCATGGATTTACAAAGGGAAAATCATGCTTGACTAATCTTTTGAGGATGTAACAATGAAAATGGACAAGGGAGAGCCAGTGGATGTAGTGTACCTGGACTTTCAGAAAGCCTTTGATAAGGTCCCACATAGGAGATTAGTGGGCAAAATTAGAGCACATGGTATTGTGGGTAGAGTACTGACATGGATAGAAAAATGGTTGGCAAAGAGTAGGGACTAACAGGTCCCTTTCAGAATGGCAGGCAGTGACTAGTGGGGTACCACAAGGCTTGGTGCTGGGATCACAGCTATTTACAATATACAAACGTACATTAATGATTTAGATGAAGGGATTAAAAGTAACATTAGCAAATTTGCAGATGACACAAAGCTGGGTGGCAGTGTGAAATGTAAGGAGGATGTTATGAGAATGCTGGGTGACTTGGACAGACTAGGTGAGTGGGCAAATGTATGGCAGATGCAGTTTAATGTGGATAAATGTGAGGTTATCCACTTTGGTGGCAAGAACAAGAAGGCAGATTACTATCTGAATGGTGTCATGTTAGGAAAAGGGGAAGTACAACGAGATCTAGGTGTCCTTGTTCATCAGTCACTGGAAGTAAGCATGCAGGTACAGCAAGCAGTGAAGAAAGCTAATGGCATGTTGGCCTTCATAACAAGGGGAGTTGAGTATAGGAGCAAAGAGGTCCTTCTGCAGTTGTACAGGGCCCTGGTGAGACCCCACCTGAAGTACTATGTGCAGGTTTGGTCTCCAAATTTGAGAAAGGACATTCTTGCTATTGAGGGAGTGCAGCGTAGGTTCACGAGGTTAATTCCCAGGATGGCAGGACTGTCATATGTTGAAAGATTAGAATGACTGGGCTTGTATACACTGGAATTTAGAAGGATGAGAGGGGATCTGATTGAAACATATAAGATTATTAAGGGATTGGACACACTAGAGGCAGGAAACATGTTTCCGATGTTGGGGGAGTCCAGAACCAAAGGCCACAGTTTAAAAATAAGGGTTAGGTCATTTAGAACGGAGTTCAGGAAAAACTTTTTCACCCAGGGAGTTGTGGATCTGTGGAATGCTCTGCCTCAGAAGGCAGTGGAGGCCAATTCTCTGAATGCTTTCAAGAACGAGTTAGCTAGAGCTCTTAAAGATAGTGGAGTCAAGGGATATGGGGAGAAGGCAGGAGCGGGGTACTGATTGTGGATGATCAGCCATGATCACATTGAATGGCGGTGCTGGCTCGAAGGGCCGAATGGCCTACTCCTGCACCCATTGTCTATTGTCTATTGTCTACTCTCTCATCACCCCTGTTCCTGAAAGGCTCTACTGGTTTCTAATGTCCCTCAGCTTCAAGGCCCTGCACAACTTCAAGCTGCATCGAACTCCGTGATGATCTTAAGGCTTACATCCTGCATCCAGCTGCAGTTTAAGAAGCACTATCAGTCAGTAGCTCTATCTTGTCTCATTTATTTTTATTTAAGTTGTCAGAGATGAACATCATTAAATGGAAATTCGCTAGCCTCCTAACCTTCCACTTCCACTCAGTATCCCCCACTGGGTAAAACGTAGTGTGTGCGTCTCAGAAATGTCAGTAATGCTCTATGTTAAAATATCCTTATAAAAAGGATCTACACAGTTCCCTCACACTCAAACATCACTGATGCAATTGACACGGGGAGGAAACCACGAAGCACCTTGTAGCAATGTTGAGTCTTGTCCGTTCAGGCAGCTCCTGGCAAGTGTCACCAGTATCTTTCATCGTTACTGTGCTATGACCATTACTGTCTCAGTACTATGGCTCTAGTCAAGGAAAGGAAAAGGGAATGAGAGGAAGAACCAGAAGTCTAGCTCAGCATCTAACTATGAAGGAACATAGATCAAAGGTACTGAGAACTTGGATATTGTCTTAACCAATGGATGAGAGCACAAGTTACAACAAAGGCTATGAGGCAAGGCAAAAGTCCATCAATAGAACTGAAGCACCGTACTTGAGAATTAGCTGGATGGGACCGCATTCAAGCATGGGGTTAATAGCAAGTCACATTTGTACTACTAAAGTGCCAGGCAAGCATCCTGTCAGGGGTAGGTGGTTACCAGCAACATTTAATGGTATTAACATTGTGGAGTCCTCTACCATATCTATTGACCAGAAACTCAACTGCACCGTGGCTGCAACAGGGGTTAGAGTTGGATATCCAGTGGTGAGTGACTCATATACTAAGGCTTTTCCATAATCCACCAGGCACATGTCAGGAGCATAACATAATATTCTGGATGCGTGCAATGCCAGTAATACTAAACAAGATTGATATTGATTATAAAGCACCCCGTCGTCTAACTTAAATATTAATTCTCAACCTTTTCGTCACCAATTTACCTCTGGCAGATACTTGCATCCCCAACAGCATTGATAGGAGTGACCTCTGCACAGTGCTTGGGGAGGCAAAGTCGCATCATTGCACTTAATACAGTCTCCAACGTGTTGTGGGGCACTGCAGACATAATAAATGCAACAGACTCAGGGCAGATCTGGCAATGCCAAGCCTGGGCATCCTGGAGGCATTGTGAACCATCGTTAGGATGAGAAGTATATGCCAGCACAGTCTGTTTCCTCGTGACCCATTATGTCCCTCATCATGCCATAACCAACCAGTGAATTAACGTTGACTTTATGGGAAATGTAGAAGAGTGTTCATTGTGTACAAAGAAGGAAGAAATTATCTGCATCTAAAGGGGAAAGTTACCATACAAATGACTAAGCCAAATGATTTCATAGTCAATGGATCAGATTAAAGCTCAGAAATCTTAACACATTTAATCATAAATGGCAGTGGACAGCTAAAGAGCAAACAGGACAAAGAGATTCCAATAATGCCCCATCCTCAAAGATCACACAGGTTAGCATCTGAGTCCTAAAGAGAAGGTTGAAGCATTAATGTTCAGCCAGAAATGTTGAGAGGATGGTGTATCTCATCTTCATCCTGAGATCCCGCCATCATTGAGGTCAACCATTAGCTGATTCAGTTCAATTCACATGACGTCAGTAAACAGCTGACAGGTAAGAATAGGATGATTTGGCAGATAAGTGCATGGCTGAGGAACAGGTGTAGGGCGCAGGCTTTCAGATTTCTGGATCATTGTGATCACTTCTGGGGAAGGTATGACCTGTTCAAAAGGGATGGGTTACACCTGAACCCCAGGGGGACCAGTGATGGGTGATACCTGAACCCAAAGGGGACTAATGTCCTTGTGGGCACGTTTGCTAGAACCTTTGGGGAGGATTTAAACTAATTTGGCAGGGGGATGGAAAACTAAGTGA
Organism: Hemitrygon akajei; assembly: GCF_048418815.1. NCBI lineage: Eukaryota > Metazoa > Chordata > Chondrichthyes > Myliobatiformes > Dasyatidae > Hemitrygon > Hemitrygon akajei. Next base: position 61,275,423 of record NC_133125.1, read on the forward strand.
TTGGGCTGAAGTTGGGACAATTGGTATACAATGTAAGGCAGTGTGCAGGGAGACCATCAGGAAGGACAGGCAGATGATAGGGCAAAATTACAGTCAGTGGGGTGAGTTGCAATGTATAAGGGAGTCAAAATTGAAAAGGGTGAAGAATACAAGACTGAAGGTATTATATATGAACGCACCTAATATATGGAATAAGGCAGGTGAACTTGAAGCACAGTTACAGATTGATATTGTGGGCATCTATAAATTTGCTGATGACACAACCGTTGTTGGCAGAATTTCAGGAGGTTTCGAGAGGGAGTACATGAGTGAGTTATACCAGCTAGTGCAGTGGTGCTGCAGCAACAACCTTGCACTCAACGTCAGCAAGGCCAAAGAACTGATTGTGGACTTCAGAAAGGGTAAGATGAGCAAACATGAATCAACCCTCATAGAGGGATCAGAAGTGGAGACGCTGAGCAATTTCAAGTTCCTGGGTGTCAATAGCTCTCAAGATCTATCCTGGTGTATTGCACTTTGGAAGGAAAAACCAAGGTAGAACATACAAGGTAAATGGTAGGGCACTGAGGAGTGCAATAGAACAGAGGGATCTGGGAATACAGATACAAAATTCCCTAAAAGTTGCGTCACAGGTAGATAGGGTAGTAAAAAGAGCTTTTGGTACATTGTCCTTTATAAATCAAAGTATAGAGTATAAGAGTTGGAATGTTATGGTGAGGTTGTATAAGGCATTGGTGAGGCTGAATTTGGAGTATTGTGTGCAGTTTTGGTCACCGAATTACAGGAAGGATATTAATGAGGTTGAAAGAGTGCAGGGAAGGTTTACAAGGATGTTGCCGGGACTTGAGAAACTGAGTTACAGAGAATGGTTGAATAGGTTAGGACTTTATTCCCTGGAGAGTAGAAGAATGAGGGGAGATTTGATAGAGGTATATAAAATTATGATGGGTATAGATAGAATGAATGCAAGCAGGCTTTTTCCACTGAGGCTAGAGGAGAAAAACACCAGAGGACATGGGTTAAGGGTGAAGGGGGAAAAGTTTAAAGGGAACATTGGGGGCACTTCTTCACACAGAGAGTGGTGGGCTTGTGCAATGAGCTGCCAGGTGAAGTGGTAAATGTGAGCTCACTTTTAACGTTTAAGAAAAATTTGGACAGGTACATGGATGAGAGGTGTATGCAGGGATATGGGCCAGGTTCAGGTCAGTGGGACTAGGCAGAAAAATGGTTTGGCACAGCCAAGAAGGGCCAAAAGGCCTGTTTCTGTGCTGTAGTGTTCTATGGTTCTATTGTTCTATGGATGCAACATATTGATGCAGCTATAAAGAAGGCAAGACAGTGGCTATATTTCATTAAGAGTTTGAGGAGATCAGGTTTGTCGACTAAAACATTTGAAAACTTTTACAAATGCACCATGGAGAGCATTCTGACTGGCAGCATCACCATCTGCCAGTGATGGGGGGATGGAGGCTACTGCACAAGATTGAAGTAAGTTGTAGAAACTTGTAAAAAATTAGTCGGCTCCATCATGGGTACTAGCCTCCGTAGTATGCAAGACATCTTCAAGGAGCAGTGCCTTAGGAAGGAGGTGATATTAAGGATCTCCATCACCCAGAACATGCTCTCTCTTCTCATTGTTACCGTCAGGATGGAGGTACAGGAGCCTGAAGGCACACTCAGTGATTCAGAAACAGTTTCTTCCCCTCTGCCATCTGATTTCTAAACATACATTAAACACTACATGACCACTTTTTTACTTCAGTTTTTTTACAATATTTATTTTAACTTAACTATTTAATAGACATATATATACTTAGTGTAATTCATTTTTTTCTCTATATTTATCGTGTATTTCATTGCATTGCTGCGGTAAAGTTAACAAATTTCATGTCATATGCTGGTGATGTTAGGACAAATTTTATTAGTCAATAAGACATAGGAACAGAATTAGGCCATTCAGCCCATCGAGTCTGCTCCGCCATTCCATCATGGTTGATCCCAGATCCCACTCAACCCCATACACTTGCCTTCTTGCCATATCCTTTGATACCCTGGCCAATCAGGAAACGATCAACTTCTGCCTTAAATATACCCACGGACTTGGCCTCCATTGCAGTCTGTGGCAGAGCATTCCACAGATTCACCACTCTCTAGCTAAAAAAAAAATTCCTCCTTGCCTCTATTCTAAAGGGTCACCCCTCAATTTTGAGGGTGCGCTCTCTAGTTCTGGATACCTCTGACATGGGAAACATCCTCTCCACATCCACCCTATCTGGTCCTTTCAACATTTGGTGGGTTTCAATGAGATACCTCCACATTCTTCCAAATTCCAGTGAGTACAGGCCCAAAGCTGCCAAATGCCCTCATATGTTAGCCCCTTCATTCCCAGAGTCATCCTCGTGAACCTCCTCTGGACTCTCTCCAATGACAACACATCCTTTCTGAGATATGGGACCCAAAACTGTTGACAATATTCTAAGTGTGGCCTGACTAGTGTCTTATTAAGGCTCAGAATTATCTCCTTGCTTTTATATTATATTCCCCTTGAAATAAATTCCAACATTGCATTTTCCTTCTTTACCACAGACTCTAACTGTAAATTAACTTTCTGGGAGTCTTGCACGAGGACTCCTAAGTCCCTCTGCACTTCTGATGTTCGAACCATCTTCCCAGTTAGATAATAGTCCACACTATTGTTCCTTTTACCAAGATGCATTATCATACATTTCCCAACACCGTATTCCAGCTGCCACTTTTTGCCCATTCTTCCAAATTGTCTAAGTTCTGCTGCAATCACATTACTTCCTCAGCATTGCCTACAGCTCCACCTATCTTTGTATAATCTGCGAAGTTTGCCACAAAGTCATCCATTCCATTATCCAAATCATTGTCAAATGATGTGAAAAGAAGTAGTCCCAATACTGACCCCTGAGGAACACCACTAGTCATGGGCAGCCAACCAGGAAAGGCCCCTTTTATTCCCACTCACTGCCTCTTGCCTGTCCGCCATTCCCCTATCCATCCCAGTATCTTTCCTGTAATGCCATAGGACTTCATCTTGTTAAGCAGCATCAAGTGTGGCACCTATCACACGACTTCTGAAAATCCAAATAAATTATATCCTCTGCCTCTCCTTTGTCCACCCTGCTTGTTACTTCCTCAACGAATTCTAACAGATTTATCAGGCAAGATTTCCCTTTACAAAAACCATGCTGACTTTGACTTATTTTATCATTAGTCTCCAAGTACCTCAAAACCTCATCCATAATAATATAGTCCAACACTTTCCCAACCACGAGGTTTGGCTAACTGGCCTGTAATTTCCTTTTTTTTTTGCCTTTCTCCCTTCCTAAAGAGTGGAGTGGCATTTGCAATTTTCCAGTCCTCCAGAACCATGCCATAATCAAGTGATTCTTGAAAGATCATGACCAATGCATCTGTTATCTCTCAGGACTCTGTGATGTAATCCATTTGACTCAGATGACTTATCTACCTTAAGACCTTTATGTTTGCCTAGCACTTTTTCCTTTGTAACAGCAAAATATCCCTGACACTCATGGACCTCTGGCACACTGCTAGTGTCTTCCACAGTGAAGACTGATGCAAAGTATCCATTAAGTTCATGTCTTTGTCCCCCATTACTACCTCATCAGCATCATTTTCCAGTGGTTCAATATTAACTCTCGCCTTATTTTACTCTTTATATAACTGAAAAAACTTTTGGCATCCTGCTTTATATTATTGGCTAGTCTAACCTCATATTTCATCTTTTCTCTTGTGATAACTTTTTTTAGTTGTCTTTTGTTGGATTTTAAAAACTTCCCAATCATCCAACTTCCCACTCACTTTTGCTACCTTATATACCCTTTCCTTCGCTTTTATGCAGTCCTTAACTGCCCTTGTCAGCCACAGTTGCCTACCCCTGCCTTTTGAGAACTTCTTTCTCTGTGGAATATATCTATCCTGCACTTTGTGAACTATTTCCAGAAACTTCAGCCATCTCTGCTCTGCCATCATCCCTGCCAGTATCCTCCTCCAATCCACCTGGGCAAGCTCCTCTCTCATGCCTCTGTAATTCCCTTTATTCCATTGTGATACTGATACATGTGAGTCATGCTTCTCCCTCTCAAGTTGCAGTATGGATTCAATCATATTATGATCACTGCCTTCTGAGGGTTCCTTCACATTACGCTCCCTATTAAGATCTGGGTTATTACACAACACTCAAACTAAGATAGCCTTTCCCTGTGTAGGCTCTGAAAAGCCATCTTATAGGCATTCAACAAATTCCCTTTCTTGCAATCCAACACCAAACTGATTTTCCCAATCCCCTTGCATATTGAAGTCCCCCATCACAATTCTGTCATTACCCTTATTACATGCCTCTACCAGCTCCCTTTGCAACCTCAATCCTACATCTTGGCTACTATTTGGAGGCCTATATACGATTCCCATAACATTTTTTAACCTTGCAATTTCTTATCTCCTCTCACAAAGTTTCAACGTTCTCTGATCCTATGTCACCTCTTTCTAAAGGTGTAATTCAATCTCTTACCAACAGATCTACACCACTGCCTATGCCTTCTTGCCTCTCTTTTTGATACAAATTACATCCTTTGATGTTGCGCTCCCAACTATGGCCTTCTTTCAGCCACAACTAAGTGATACCCACAATGTCATACTGACCAATCTGTAATTGAACCACGAGTTCATCCACTTTATTACACACAGCTCGAACCATATCATCAAGTTCGCCGATGACACGACCGTGGTGGGTCTCATCAGCAAGAACGACGAGTCAGCTTACAGAGAGGAGATGTAGTGGCTAACGGACTGGTGCAGAGCCAACGACCTGTCTCTTAATGTGAACAAAACAAAAGAGATGGTTGTTGACTTCAGGAGGGCACGGAGCGACCATTCCCCGCTGAGCATTGACGGCTCCTCGGTAGAGATCGTAAAGAGCACCAAATTTCTTGGTGTTCACCTGACGGAAAATCTCACCTGGTCCCTCAACACCAGCTCCATAGCAAAGAAAGCCCAGCAGCATCTCTACTTTCCGTGAAGGCTGAGGAAAGTCCATCTCCCACCCCCCATCCTCATCACATTCTACAGGGGTTGTATTGAGAGCATCCTGAGCAGCTGCATCACTGCCTGGTTCGGAAATTGCACCATCTCGGATTGCAAGACCCTGCAGTGGATAGTGAGGTCAGCTGAGAAGATCATCGGGGTCCCTCTTCCCGCCATCATGGACATTTACACTACAAGCTGCATCCGCAAAGGAAACAGCATTATGAAGGACCCCATGCACCCCTCAAACAATCTCTTCTCCCTCCTGCCGTCTGGGAAAAGGCTCCGAAGCATTTGGACTCTCACGACCAGACTATGTAACCGTTTCTTCCCCCAAGCTATCAGACTTCTCAATACCCGAAGCCTGGATTGACACCTTGCTCTACTGTCCTGTTTATTATTTATTGTAATGCCTGCACTGTTTTGTGCACTTTATGTAGTCCTGTGTAGGTCTGTAGTCTAGTGTAGCTTTCTCTGTGTTTTTTTATACATAGTTCAGCCTAGTTTTTGTACTGTGTCATGTAACACCATGGTCCTGAAAAACGTTGTCTCATTTTTACTGTGTACTGTACCAGCAGTTATGGTCGAAATGACAATAAAAGTGACTTGACTTGACTTGACTTGACTTGACTTGAATGCATCCATCCTCTACTTGTAAACCTTCTGGCTCATCCTCAGCTCTATCATACTGATTTTGGGTTCCAAGAGAGAGAATTTGTAAAATGCCTATGAGATGGCTTTTTAAAGCAATGCATAGTTGAGCCCACTAGGGGATCAGCTATTCTGGAATGGGTGTATGTAAAGAACTGGATTTGATTAGGGAGCTTATGGTAAAGGAACCCTTATAAATCAGTGATTATGATATGTTCGAACTTGCCTCGCAATTTGAGAGGGAGAAGCCAAATGTATCACTATTACAGAGGAGTAAAGAGAATTGCAGAGGCATGAGAGAGGTACTGGCCAAAGTTGATAGGAAGGGGACACTAGCAGGAATGATGGCAGAGTAGCAATGGCTGGAGTTTCTGGGAGCAATTCAGAAGGCATGTGGTAGATACATCCCAGAGAAGAAGTATTCTAAAGGAAGGATGAGACAACTGTGGCTGATAAAGGAAGTCAAAGCCAGCATAAAAGCAAAAGTGAGTACATGGAGCAAAAATTGGTGACAAGTTAGAGGTTTGGGAAGCTTTTAAAACCAACAGAAGGCAACTTAAAAAACACAAGGAGTGAAAAGATGAAATATGAAGGTAAGCTAGCCAATAATATTTAAAGAGTAAAAGAGAAGTGAAAGTAAATATCGGACCACTGGAAAATGATGCTGAAGAGGTTGTAATGATGTTAAGGAAATAGCGGATGAAGTGAATAAGTATTTTGCATCAATCTTCACTGTGAAGGACAATAGTATGTTGGAAGTTTGAAAGTGTCAGGGGGCAGAAGTAAGTGCAATTGCTCTCACTACGGAGGTCTTGAGCAACTGAAAGGTCTGAAGTCACCCAGACTAGATACACCCCAGGGTTCTAAAAGAGGCAGCTCAAGAGATTGTAGTGTAATTAATAGTGACCTTTCAAGAATCACTAGACATTGGCGTGGTTATGAAGAACTGAAAAATTGCAAATATCATTCCAGTCTTCAAGAAGGGAAGAAAGCAGAAGAAAGTTAATTATAGGCCAGTTAGCCTGACCTCAGTGGTTTGGGAAGATGTTGGTATCGATTCTTAAGGATGAGGTTTCAGGGTACTTGGAGGCACATGGTAAAATAGCCCAAAGTCAGCATGGTTTCCTTAAGGGAAAATCTTGCCTGACAAATCTGTTTGAACTCTTTGAGGAAATAACAAGCAGAATAGACAAGGAGAATTGATTGTTGTTGTTTACTTGGATTTTCAGAAGGCCTTTGACAAGTTGCCACACATGAGGATACTTTACAAGCTATGAACCCATGGTATTACAGGAAAGATCCTAGCATTGATAAAACAGTGGCTGATTGGCAGGAGACAAAGAGTGGGAATAAAGGGAGCCTGTTCTGGTTGGCTGACAGTGACTAGTAGTGTTCCACAGGGGTCTGTGTTGGGACCGATTCTTTTTACGTTATACATCAATGATTTGGATGATGTAATTGATAGCTTTGTTGCAGATGATATGAAGATAGATGGAGGGGCAGAAGGACAGATAGATTAGGAGAATGAACAAAGGAGTGGCAGATGGAATACTGTGTCAGGAAGTGTATGGTCATGTAATTTGGAAAAAAAAATAAAAACATAGACTATTTTCTAATCAGGGAGAAATTTCAAAAGTCCAAGGTGCAAAGGGTCTTGGGAGTCCCCATGCCAAATTCCCTAAAGGTTAACTTGCAGTTAGAGCCGGTGGTGAGGAAGGCAGATACAATGTTAGCATTCATTTCGAAAGAACTGGAATATAAAAACAAGGGTGTAATGCTGAGGCTTTATAAAGCACTGATGAGGACTCACTCAGAGCATTGTGAGCAGTTTTGGGCTCCTTATCTAAGAAAGGATGTTCTGACATTGGAGAGGCTTTAAAGGAGATTCACATAGATGATTCTGGGAATGAAAGGCTTATCGTATGAGGAGCCTTTGATGTTTCTGGGTCTGTACTCACTGAAATGTAGTAGAATGGGGGAGGATCTCATTGAAACCCATTGAATGATGAAAGGACTAGATGGTGTAGATGTGGAGAGGATGTTTCCTACAGTGGGGGATCTAGGACCAGAGGGCACAACCTCAGAATAGAGGGATGCCCATTTAGAATGGAGATCAGAGGAATTTCTTTAGCCAGAGGGTGTTGAATCTTGGAGTCATTGCCACAAGCGGCTGTGGAGGCCAGATCACTGGCGGATTTAAGGCGGAGGTTGATAGATTCTTGGGGAGAAGATGGGAGAATGGGGTTCAGAACAAAATGGATTAGGCATCAATTGGTGGCGCAGACTCAATGAGCCAAATGGCCTAACTCTTCTCCTCTATTTTATGGTCTCATTCCAGATCGAGACATGCATTTTAGCCAAATCATGTCAGCACAATTACAACATGTCATTTACCCAAAGCTGCCCAGGTCCACTTAAAGAAGGACAAATCTATTCTGGCCAGCCACAACAAAGTCTGTTGTCAATCATCATCAAAATGTTGGAAACTCTTGTGACAATGTGTGAACAATAACCTACTCATTGAAACTGGGACTGCTCAATTACAGACCTGATTCAAATGAAGACTAAAGAGTTAAATCCCAGAGCTGAGGTGAGAGTGATGACCTTTGACATCAAGGCAACTTTTGACCAAGAGTGTTTTCAAGATTCAGACTCAGAATCAGGTTTATAATCACTGAAATATAGTCATGAAATTTGTTGTTTTGTGGCAACATAGTATCCTTTCTCCTTGGTAATAGCAATTACATTCACTTTTGGCCCTGACACTCGAATTTCTGGCATACTGCTAGTGTCATGCACAGTAAATTCTGATGCAAAGTACTTATTGAGTTCTTCTGCCAATTCTACCTCTCCAGTGTCACATTCCAGCAGTCCAATATCCACTCTCACCTCTCTTTTAGTCTTTTGTTTGTTCGTTATGTGCCATTTCATATGACATGGGTTATCATGGTCTACCCATGACCATAATTATCCTTGTCACATTATTCTACAGAAGTGGTTTGCCATTGCCTTCTTTGTGCAGCGTTTTTACAAGATGGTTGACCCCCCGCCCCCAGCCATTATTAATACTCTTTAGATATTGTCTGCCTGGTGTCAGTGTTCACATAACCAGGACTTGTGATCATAAAACAGCTGCTCATACGACCACCTGCTCCTATGGCTTCACGTGACCCTGATTGGGAGCTAAGCAGGTGCTACACCTTGCCCAAGAGTCACCTGAGGCTAGAGGAGAGAAGGAGTGCCTTAAACCTCCTTTGGTTGAGATATGCCTACACCCTGCTACCCACTTTTACTCTTTATATATCAGGAAAAAATTGGAATCTTCTTTAATATTATTGGCTAGCTTACCTTCATCTTTTTTCTCCTTACTGCTCTGTTGCCTTCTATTGATTTTTAAAATCTTCCCAATCCTCTATCTTTCCATTAATTTTTGCTATATTATATACCCTCACTTTTGCTTTTAGCTGGCTTTGACTTCCCTTGGTCAGTTACTGTTGCCTCATTTTCCCTTTAGAATGCTTCTCTTCATCTTTGGGATGAACCAATTCTGTCTCTTCTGAATTTCTTCCTGATACTCCAGCCATTGCTGAACTCTCGTCATCCCTGCTAGTCCCCCTTTCTAATCAACTTTGGCCGGCTCCTCTCTCATGCCACTGCAATTCCCTTTACTCCACCATAATACTGATATATCTGATTTTATCTTCTCACTCTCAAACTGCAGCGTGAATTCTACAATATTATGATCACTGCCTCCTAAAGGGTCCTTTATGTTAAGCTCCCTAATTAAGTCTGGTTCATTACACAATGCCAAACCCAGAATTGCCTTTTCCCTCATGGGCTCAACCACAAGCTGCTCTACAAAGTCTTCTCATAGGCAGTCTACAAATTCTTTCTCTTTGGATCCAGCGCTAATATGATTTTTGCAATCTACCTGCATATAAAAATCTTCCATGACCATTGTAACATCGCTCTCTTTAACATACTTTTTCTGACTCCCCTTATAATTTGTACACCACATCCTGGCTAATGTCCGGAGGCCTGTATATACAGTAACTCCCATCAGAGTATTTTTACCCTTGCAGTACAAGGATTCTATATAACCTCATCTTTCATCACTTCTTTGAAAAGATTTGGTTTCATATTTTACCAACAGAGTTTCCCAACTGCCAGTCTTTTCAATAAGCACAAAATGCTGAAGGAACTCAGCAGGCCAGGCAACATCTACAGAAAAAATATACTGCCTAGCCTGCTGAGTTCCTCCAGCATTTTGTGTGTGTTGCTTGGATCTCCAGCATCTGCAGATTTTCTCTTGTTTGTCTTTTTGATACAAGGTGCATCCTTGGGTGTTAAGCTCCCAACTGTGATCTTCTTTCAGCCACGACTCAGTGATGCCTATACAGTCATACCTACCAATTCCTAACCGTGCTACAAGGTCATCTACTTTTTTCATGTATTTTGTGCATTCAAATATAAAATCTTCACCACCCTTTCCAAATTTGTCTCCACATTAGCAGAAATTAAATTCTTATTACTTTCTAAACTTTTTGTCTTGTTTTATTCTGGAGACTTCTGTAACCTCTTGGGCACTCTCATTCCCTTTTATTTTATCCCAGCCCCTATCGTTTAGTTTTAAGCCCTGTCCAAAGCTCCAGTTATGGGATTTGCCAGGACCATGGTCCCAGCATGCTTCAGGCACATAGAACACAAAAATTTACAGCACATTACAGCCCCTTCAGCCCACAATGTTGTGCCAAGTATTTAACCTACTCTAGAGTCCGTCCTGTTGGAACAGCTTTCTCCTTCTCCAATACCTACCAATTCAAACCCACTGCTCCCTCACTAATCTTTGAGCCAGGCGTTTAGTTCTCAGATCTTATTAACCTTGTGCCATGAGGCTCAGGTAGGTCATCCCATTCCCAGGACATAACTTGAGGAGTTGCTCAGGTTGGTGTCCTACGACCAACCACCTACAGTTATTCCATCATTGACCTTCTATTCATGTGAAACACTCTGGTTCCGTTCGCTGTGTAAGTCTAGAGAAGACAATCTCTGGCCCCGTCAAACAGATGAGATTGAGGTGTGACCCCCCCCCCCCATGAAACACCCTGCTTGTGTGGACGCTGCGTGACTTGAAACAGTCTAACATGCACAAGTTGGAGCTCATGGTCTCCCCTTCGTCAGTCCTCCTTCGATCTCCCCGAGCTTCGTCGGATCCTGGCCTCGCTCCAGGTCGAGTCCTACGACCTCTTCTCTCTGGCGTTTTCCCCCTTCATCTCCCACCGAACCAAAGACCCCACTCACCCCAGTGTCGGGCACACAACACAAAAACACCCCCCCACCCTCATTGGATGGCTCACATTCCAAAGCACCCATTATCTCTAACCATAACCCAAACACTGCTTCTACAGAAAGACCGTTACAGTGAACCCTTTCCCAGGATGTTACACATGGTACAGTTGGAGGTGGCGCTCATCAATGATGATTGCACAATACTCATTTCCATTTTCTGCTTATCTGCATGCAAAGTGTTTTGATTTGTACTTCAGGGAGCACGAAGCACAGAATCAAATATCGCTGTGATGATTGTATTGTTACGTATTCAGGCAACAATAATTATAGATGAGTTAGACGAAGGGTTTTATAACAAATAACACGTTTATTAAACACTGATAACAAACCCCCTTCAAATGTAAACAAACCCAAACAATGATCCGAGCTCAGCTGCTCAAACAGTCCTTAATAGCGTTGCAGTCCCAAACAGTCTTTAAAACAGTATTGAAAAGAACTCAGTTCTCTAAAGCGATATGCCGACAGTTCAAAAGCTCACGGTATTTTTAAAAAGGAGAGACTTTTTTAAAACGATGTAAATTCTCTTCCACGTCGATGTCCTTCGATTCCCAGCGTCGAACTCCCACGTCGAATTTTATTAAATATAACAGCTTAAAGTGACTGACCTTCCTTCCATAATATTCTCAATCTCCCGCTTTTTCCAGCGGAGACTATCATGAGAATAGTAAACGAAATCCTTCCGAATGAGGATCACACAAGGTCGAAGTCAATCCATCGAAAATCGATTTTTCTCGATCTCCATTTTCCAAACTTCTCTTCACTCTCCACTAGCAAAGAAACCATTGGCTCTGACCTTTTAAACTTTAGGCATTATATAAAACTTCATTTTTAACTAAACTGCGTCATCACATTAAATCACACAGTGATATGAAGTCATCTTGGCAAATCCAGCCACGAACTGCCCCACCTGACAGGGTGGGTCTCCCTTTTATACCCTGTAGAAAAAAACCTGTCACATGACCTCTACTGGCGGGAAAATGACATCACTCCACCATTACCTCATGTCCAGTATAACTTCAACCCCAGTCACGTGACAAGGGTACCACTGTCACGTGTCACGTGTACGTAACAGTATGCTCTAGTATCAATTGTTTGATGACAATAAAGTAAAGTAAAGTAAACTACAGACAGCTGGATGTAAATGACATACAAGTACAGGCTGGTAAATGGTAAACAATTCCACACCAAGAGTGCCAGGCAATGACCATCTCCAACAAGAGAGAACCTAACCATCTACTCTTAACACCATGGCATTACCATCACCGAATCTCCATGGACGGAGAATCCTAAGAATGAGGCCAGAGATCCCTAATGTCAGGGGTTTCTAGGATTGGAGGTCAAAACCCAGAGGTTAGCAATTCCAGAGGCCGGGGCCCCGATGTCAATGAGTCTGGAGGTCGAGGCCCGGAGGTCAAAGTCCCATGATTGGCAAGTCCTCGGTTCAATACCCAGAGGTCAGCAGTGTCCAGAGTTCAAAGCCAGAGGTCAAAGTACAGAGAGTAGTGAGCTCAGAGGTCGAGGCCTGAGGGTCAAAGACAATAGGTTGGCTTTGGACAACAATCTGTCTTGGAGTGTGTGTGTGTGTGTGTGTGTGTGTGTGTGTGTGTGTGTGTGTGTGTGTGTGTGTGTGTGTGTGTGTGTGTGTGTGTGTGTGTGTGTGTGTGTTAAGAGGAGGTTTGCCTTTGTTTTGTTGTTGTAGGCATGCTGTGTTGATGCCAGAATGTGTAGCAACACTTGCGGGATGCTCCCAGTACATCCTTAGGTTGTGTTGGTTTGTGGTAGATGTTCTTGGTTTATGCTAACCATGCTTTCTAACATCGCTTTCTATGCTTTCCAACATCGCTGCCACTTATAAGATCAAAAACAGTTGACAGTAATGTTACAACTAGCGGTTTGTTTAATTTCTGGCAATAAATGGGAGTCAGTCTAGTTTTTAAAATGTAAGTGGAAAGCAGTGAAAACAGCTTGAAATTAAAAGCACAACTTTGCAAACAAGCTCTGTAATTTGCAAATGCTCTGTCTGTGGCAAGGAGATGCTAGACATTACACCTGCTTTATTATTGCTCAAGAGATACAGTATAAGACAATGGATTGTTTAATTTAGATTATTTCAAACAGCAAGCTGACTCTTAGGTTGCTTAGTTCAAGGAAGCTTGCAGAATAGATGGATAATATTATTTAGCACTTCAATAACTGATGTGTTTATAGTTGGGAGTTTTATGTTAGCTTTACATTAAGCTGAGGTCTACATCTCCAAAGATACTTTTAAATCATTCTGTTAAAAGGATATTTGAGGAAATATCATATGCTTGTGAAGTCACCCAAGGGGGAGAAAAAAAGGGTATAGATGCAGAGAGCAGTTCAGGTATATTAGGAACAGGGTAAAGAACATCAGGAAGCCATGAAAGAAACATGTGGTGAATGTGAATCCATTCCTCCAGCTTCAATTTCTGTGACAAATGAACATGTATCACTGAAAATAAATGAACTGTGTTTTAAACTACTTTGTTAGCTAAAAGTATCTTCTCCTTGGTAGGGAGAGGGGATTCACTGCTCGAATCGCGAGTATTGTCAGCTAATCTCATCATGGAGAATAAACAGGGAAATGAACTTGTTGTTGAAGATTGTGTAGTTACAGTATAACCTTCCTTCAGTGCAAGTACTGGTGGCTATTTATATCCAATAGAGCTTAAAGTTTTCGTTTGAGGTTAAAACTTTGCGACCAGCGAACCCAATACCATCACAGGTTGTTAATGCAGACTACACATTTCACTGGATGTTTTATGTATGTGTGATGAGAAGTAAATAAACCTGAATCTGGGCCTCGTCCAGAAACCCCAATGAACATAAATACCATGACGACAAGGATTGGGTATCCTGTAGCATGTGATTCACATCCTGACGTTCTATTTATTCAAACACTCTACTCCAACGCCCTGTCTCAAACCTGCAACCTCTGCCTTCAGCAAGAGCAGCTGGTACTCCTGACCCTTCATTGTTTGTGGGCCTGATTCCTGGACCTCCATGCCAACAGCACAGTGGGAAGGTTTGCAAAAGCTCACAAAGGCACTGCACCACCACCAAAAATTAGGACTAGGCAGAAAATTCTAGCCTTGCCAATTACATCTCAAAAAATGATAAATGAAAATAGCAATTCTTATTCGGTCCTCTACAAAACACATTGAGACAACTGAAGGTATTCAAACTTCTTCTGCACCACTGATGTATCAACAATGCCACATTCAGGAAACAGTGAGTATCTATCCTTTAGCAAGTGGCCATGGTAATTCTCCTGCTAGAGGTTAAGAAGATATAGCAAAGAATACAGTGCAGATACAAGTCCTTGGATTCAAGGTGTTTGTGCTGACATAATCCCATCTGTCTGGAAATGATCCATATCTCAACATCCTTCAGGCATGTCCGTGTGTCTGTCTAGGTGCCTGTTAAGCATCACTATCATAGCTCTGTCAGTAAAGGAACCTTTCTTTGGCAATGGCTGATACTAATGTAAAGCTGAGCACTACTGTAGTGTCAGCAAGAGTAAGGTCACTCACGCCTGTAAGCTCAGAGGGCTCAGGGAGGTGATGTTATTTGGTCAATCAAAATAGAGAACGTCTAATGTGGGGCTGTTTGTAAATGTTCAGAATGGATTTTTCCAGTTCAGAGAAAAATTCTTTGTGCCAATAACAAGTTGTAATTATTGGGATTTTGATTAGTCATTTACAGGCAATATTGATGAGAATGTGCACTTACTAAATAACTGCACTCTTTGTTGAACAAAAACACTGAGCTAGTTTAACATTTAGTGGATCATCTTGTATCTAGCCCACTGATTCAGTCCATTATCCCCACATCCTTTCACTCTCCCACACCCCTTCAAAGCTCACTAAACCTAGTTTCTCCAGACAGAAACGGCTTCTGACTCAGCACTGTTAAAGGCATTAGAACTGTTTACAAACATCCCTGATAAAGGCATTTCAAAATGTGGCTCAGGCACATCTATGTGAAGCACTGTCATAGGAAAACATCATCCATCATTGGAGGTCCCCACCACCCAGGCCATGCCTCAGGACTCACACCACCAGGTTCAAGAACAGTTACTACCCCTCAACAATCATGTTCTTGAACAAAAAGGGGTAACTACACTAAACTTCACATGCCCCATCACTGAAATGTTCCAACAATCAATTATCTCACTTTCAAGGACTCTTTATCTCATGTTCTCATTATTTATTGCTATTTATTTATATTTCCATTTGCAGTTTGTTGTCTTCTGCACTCTGGTTGATCTTTCATTGATCCTGTTATAGTTACTATTCTATAGATTTGCTGAGTATGTCCAGAAGAAACTGAATCCCAGGGTTGTATATGGTGACATATATATACTTTGATAATAAAATTTACTTTGAACTTTGAACTATGCTCTCTGCGTAGAGTCCCCACATTTACCCTGTGACGGCAAGGGCTTCCTACATACACTCCAGTTTCCTCCCACCTCCCATAGATTGGGTGGTTGGGAGGTTAAAGAGCCACTGTATATTTCCCCTAATGTAGGTGAGTGGAAGAATTTGGGGCAGAGGGGGAAGTTGACGAGAATGTGAGGAGAATTATTAAAGGAATGAATGAATGATTATTGAAAATAATTGGTTGGTGTGGTACAGTGACCAGCTGCAACAAGATCCAGACCTTTCTCAACAAATGCCTCCGGCAGATCCTCCGCCTCAAGTGGTACGACAGAGTGTCAAACCTAGACCTATGGAAGAGAGCAAACCAAGAGCCCATTGTATGCCAGATAAGGAGGAGGAAGTGGAGATGGGTCGGCCACACCTTGAGGAAGAGCCAGTCGAATGTCACTCGACAATCACTCGAATGGAATCCACAAGGGAAGAGAAGAAGAGGTCGCCCAAAGCAAACCTGGAGGCATAGGCTTTTGGATGAACTGAAAGCCGCCGGTCAAACTTGGGAGACTGCAAAAACATCTGCTAGAGATCGCAGGAAGTGGAGGACTTTTGTTGAGGCCCTATGCTCCATAAGGAGCGAAAAGGATTAAAGAGTGGAGACAGTGGGTTAAAGGTCATGACTCTGTACTTTATCTCTATTACTCTATGACAAAGCTAAATAATTAATTCCTGAAAATGGACTACCTCCATCTGTCAAGGATATTCTTAGCAATAAATATTTCTCTCATTTTGATTAAATCCCATAGCCTTGGCATTTAATCAGTAAGGAAGCTCTTTATTACATTTTGTACACTGACAAATGGAACTTATTGTGCAATCTATTCAATATTTAATCATCAGAATTTATCAAACAATTACAATTGTGGTGCAAAGGTTGATATAATCACTTCCTGTTAGAAGATGTCCAGTTATTGTTCTGAGAGCCTGTGCAGCCTCTACTTTCAGAGTGCCACAGCTAATCACATTGTGCGTCCAACAAGTACAACGTAGAGGAAGTTATCTTTGCACCAGGCAGCAGTACCTGGCAAGGAGTTCCTGCCATACTAACCAGGGCTTGTGTTCACTAGACAAAAATTGTCAATGTGGAACCTCATTTTAACTCCACGCATGTTTGAATAAATGGAAGATGTAATATATTTCAATGATGCAAGTTCAAAAGATTGCAGAGGAAAGTATCAATAGAAATATAGTCCCCAGAATCACTGATCAGAATTAGTCCACTGCAGGACTCGATACCTTTAGATTCTAGTCCAGTTCCTTGGAATCTTATTGTAGTTCCAACAAGTCTTTCTTCATCTTCTGGAAGTCTTGAATATACTGTGATAGGTAGCAACAACAATTTAAATAGTAGTTGACGTCCTGGCAATTTAACTTGAGGAGTTCTGCACATGAACTTTGTTCAAGAGGAAACATTTCCAGGTATCAGAAAGGCAGTGTAGATAACATTTCACTGCTCATCTTCTATATGGACTTTTGATAACATACAGAAGGTTCGGCAAAAATAGTGTGGCAAGTTTCAATTTCTACTTGAAGTATTATATTTCTTCACACGGCTGCATTTAGTAGCATTCACCCTGTTCCCAATCAGAATAGAGATATTTAGATAATTCAGCTGTAAATCAGGCCTAATTACCACATCATTTGTACAATGGTGCTGAGACACATCCTAGGATGCACTGGGACACATCATCAGTGATGTAACCTGGGGCCAATGGGTGTTCGGGTCTTTCAACATCAGACGCTCTCGTCCAGTTGACCCAACCAGGGTTGATCAGACCTTGGCTTGTGTCCCAGCAGCATTGGTCCACGGGTTACACCTCTTGATCCGCAGCCATCTGGAGATTCGCTCTGTGACAGTCCTGATGGCTCTTTATTTTGGAGTCCTTGTAATGCCAAGGGGAGAGTAGGTTCTGAACATCGAGCAGCCAGAAAATCCTCTACACCCCACCTCTAGAGGCTTGCATCGTACCCTCCGCCCCTGTCTCTGGCACTGCTCTACCAGATCCTGGTATTTGGCTTTCTTGCGTATAAACACCTTCTCGATCCAGTCATCCCAAGGAACTGTCAGTTCAACTATGACCACCTACTCCAAGGTTTCTGACAGAATGGCATGTCAGGCCTCAGGGATGATGCTGCGATGAAGTCAGGGAACTCTACTTGCTTGCCAAGTTTGTCTTTCAGTCGCCAGTCAAGCACCACGGTGAGCAAACCTGCTGGTGGTCTGGGCTGGGCCTGTGGTTGGTCTCCAGCTTTATACTATTTTCTACAATGAAATTTATGGAGAATTTACCCTGCTTTCATTAGAGGGAGATGATAATTTAATTTGCTTCTGCTGCAATAGACTGCTTTTGGTTGATGTGCAGTAAAAACTGGGAAGCTCGTTGTACACATCCTCAGTGTATGGTTAATAGATACTTGTATGGTTACATTCTGACCAATTAAATCCATTGAATTTATGTGCATTGATAAATTATTGACAACACAAATTAAGAACAGCAAAGGGAAAGGAATTCCAAGAAGCCCTAATTTTTTCATTCCATCTATCTGCTCAAGCTTCTGGAAGGACAGATAGCAATCTATCCGACCACAGAGCACTTCTCCGTTCAGAGAACAAAACTGGCTTTTATTCAGCACTTGAAGGTCATTGTAAATAGTCATCATTACATCTGGTACTTGAACAAAAGATCTTGTGCCAAGAATTCCTATCCAAAATTATTGGTTGAGAAAACAAAACAAACAGAAGAACTATTACCTTCTAAATATATTAATTCTCAACCTTAAATTTAATACTGCATTATGAGTGTGGAGAAGTTATGAAGGGCATACTAATATGAGACCTGAGAACTAATTGTTGGTAGATGAGTCCCAGTGATCAGTGATGTTTGAATTGAGATTAAATATCCACTTTGTAGAGGAAGGAATCTGGTGTGTGTGTGTGTGTGTGTGTGTGTGAGAGAGAGAGTGTGTGTGTGTGTGTGTGTGTGTGTGTGTGTGTGTGTGTTTGATAAACCTAACCCAGCCCACCCCTGATACAAGACTCAGGGGCTGAACTGATCCAGTTGACCTTCACACAGCTACCAATACACAATGTGTCTGGATTGCTTCCTAAAACCCATGTTGAGAGTTAGAAAAGCTCTCTCTTTGCTCCACTTCATCCACTGTCACCTTTTGTGCTGCATCAGAATTTTGGCTTTGACAATCCCATGTACGTTCATCGATACTTTCCATCCAGCTACTAAGACTTCTAGAAGGACTTATTCCACTCTGTCCAACCACAGTCCACTTTCCCTCAGAGGACTAAACTGGCTTTATTCATCACTAATGAACTAGTGCTGATAGTGGCCACTCATTGGGATCTGGGTGATGCACGAATTAACTAGTGCTGACAGTGGCCATGTCTACTCATTGGGATCTGGGTGATGCACTAAGTTGAAACAGATTCATTGTTGATGCCGATTAGTTAACGTCCCTGATAACCAGCAAGCAAAATTAATTTTGTGTCACATGCTCCAATGTCAGACTTCTGTTTCTTCTTCTTCTTCTCGGGTCACACCTTGGGATCCAGGATAATTTATTTCTGTTTTGGTTTTTGAGAGTTTAAGGTGGCTGATGGGGCCAAAGTGAGAGCAGTGAGCTCTTCCACATGGGGCAGGGTGCATTGTGCAGTGATGTGGTCCTTTGACTGTCTACACAGGACCTCTATGTGCAGCTGATGCTCTGATTTAAAGTTCCCTATGTTATTCTGAACATCTCTTCTGCAATTTGAGAAGTCACAGGTCTGGGGTTCCTACAGGTCAGTGGAAATGCTACATTTCTTCTAGAAGGCTTTGAGCACATCAATGTTTTCTTGGGTCTGGCTTGTCATCTGCCCCTGGACGGAGCACGCAGTAGAGTGCCTTGTAAATAATATGGCCTGCCTGAATCAGCCATCTGAGAGCAACAAAGACCTCAGCCATGCTGAGATTGGCCTGGGACAGGAGACTAGCTTGGATTTATTTATCATTTGATGTTTTGGTAATTTTGCAGAGTTCGTATTGATGGTATTTTTCCATTGCCTTTTACAAAATTTACGTAGCCCAGGTCTCGGAAGCATATCCCATCTTTCATTGTATATCAAACAGAGACCAGAAGCATATGGTCTCAGGTCCCCAATGAGATCTCCCATGAGATTTGTGTGAAGTTTGAGGTCTTGATCTTCAAATACCTTTTCCTTAATCAACCATCAGACTAACGCTGTCCAGCACTATTTAACCCTTCCAATGCCTTTTCCCTTGTCAGACATATTAACACACTCCAGAGTGAAGGTCTTCACGTGCTGCTTCTGTCCAGTCTTGTAAAGTTTTAAGACAATACCAATGATTTTAAAACATAGAACAACTGAAATGGACAACAGTACAACGCAGGTACAGGCTATTCTGCCCAGAAAGTCTCTGTCCACCATGATGCCATTGTTAATTAAATGCATGGTCTACATCCCTCCATTAATAGCTTGTTTATGTGCCTGTCAAAATCATCTGAACAGTTGCTATTGCATCTATTTCGACCACTTCCCTGGGGAATGTGTTCCAGTCACCTTCCACTTCCCGTGTAAAAAACCTGCTTTGTAAATCTCCTTTAAGTATTCCCCTTTTCCCCTTCCCTGGAAGTTGGCTGAACTGAGGATTATCAACTATAAGGAGAGATAGTACAAACTAGGGTTAATTCTCTGGAGCATTGGAGGCAGAGGAGGATAGAAATATCCTTTATTAGGTACGGGTATTTGCGTTACTGGTTCATGCAAGTGTCTAATCAGCCATTCATGCAGCAGCAACTCAATGCATAAAACCATGCAATGTGGTAGGATTGGGTTTGGGGAACACAACGTTCTAAACTCAAAGATCTTAAACCCTCTTCAATATAGATAGCTACGGGTACCCACCCTAAAGGGAGATTATACCATAGCCACTTACTCCTCAAAAGCTAGATCAAAAGCTATTTGGATACAATAGGGTCTTTTATGGGACTCCTGGACAGGTACATGCAGCTTAGAAAAATAGAGGGCTATGGGTAACCCAAGGTAATTTCTAAAGTAAGTACATGTTCAGCACAACATTGTGGGCCGAAGGGCCTGTATTGTGCTGTAGGCTTTCTACTTCCCTGTTTATTCTCCATGGCGAGTTTAGCTGCCAATAGCCATTACTTGAGCAGTGGGTCCCCTCTCCCTACCAAGACCATAAGATCATAAGATATAGGAACAGATTTAAGCCATTTGGCCCATTGAGTCTGCTCCGCCTTTTCTCATGGCAAACCCAAACTTCCTCTCAGCTATCAATTACATCATCCAAATCATTGATGTATAATGTAAAAAGAATCTGTCCCAACACAGACCCCTGTGGAACACTACTAGTCACCAGCTGCCAGCCAGAAAAGGCTCCCTTTACTCCCACTCTTTGTCTCCTGCCAATCAGCCATTGTTTTATCAATGCTAGGACCTTTCCTGTAATACCATGGGTTCATAGCTTGTAAAGTAGCCTCATGTGTGGCAACTTGTCAAAGGCCTTCTGAAACTCCAAGTAAACAACATCAACCAATTCCCCTTTGTCTATTCTGCTTGTTACTTCTTCAAAGAATTCCAACAGATTTGTCAAGCGAGATTTTCCCTTGAGGAAACCATGCAGACTACAGTCTATTTTATCATGTGCCTCTAAGTACCCCAAAACTGCATCCTTAATAATTGACTCCAACATCTTCCCAACCACTGCGTTCAGACCAACTAGCCTATAGTTTCCTTTCTTCTGTCTCTCTCTCTTTTTCAAGAGTGGAGTGACATTTGTAATTTTCCATTCTTCCAGAACCATTCCAGAATCCAGTGATTCACGAAAGATCATTAGTAGGTGCCTCCATGATCTCTTCAGTCACCTCTTTCAGAACTCTGAGGTGTAGTCCATCTGGTCCAGGTGACTTGCCTACCTTCAGACCTTTCAGTTTCCCAAGAACCTTCTCTCTAATAATGGTAACTTCACATACTTCTTGACCCCTGACACCTGGAACATTTCTAATGTCTTCCACAGTAAAGACTGATGCAAAATTCAGTTCATCTGCCATTTCGTTATCCTCCATTACTACCTCTCCAGAATCATTTTCCAGTGGTCCAATATCTACTCTCACCTCTCTTCTACACTTTATGTATCTGAAGAAACTTTTGATATCCTCTTTAGTAATATTGGCTAGCTTGCTTTCATACTCCATATTTACCTTTTAATGACTTTTTAGTTGCCTTTTGTTCATTTTTAAAAGCTCCCCAATCCTCTAACTCCTCATTAATTTTTGCTCTATTATATGCCCTCTTTTTGGCTTTTATGTTGGCTTTGACCTTTCTCGTTAACCACAGTTGTGTCATCTTGCCTTTAGAATACATCTTCCTCTTTGAGATATATATATATATACACACTGTATCCTGTGCATTCTGAATTACTTCCAGAAATTCCAGCCATTGCTGCTCTGACATAATCCCTGCCAGTGTTCTTTTCCAATCAATTCTGGCCAACTCCACACTCATACCTCTATAATTCACTTTACTCCACTGTAATACTGATACATCTGACCTTAGCTTCTCCCTTCTCAAATTTCATGGTGAATTCAATCATATTTGACTGTACTTCCTAAGAAGGTTGGCGTCATTCAATGTCTGTAGTGAGATGCTGAAGATGTTCTATAGGTCAGTTGTGGAGAGCGCCCTCTTCTTTGTGGTGGCGTGTTGGGGAGGAAGCATTAAGAAGAGGGACGCCTCACGTCTTAATAAGCTGGTAAGGAAGGCGGGCTCTGTCGTGGGCAAAGTACTGGAGAGTTTAACATCGGTAGCTGAGCGAAGGGCGCTGAGTAGGCTACGGTCAATTATGGATAACTCTGAACATCCTCTACATAGCACCATCCAGAGACAGAGAAGCAGTTTCAGTGACAGGTTACTATCGATGCAATGCTCCTCAGACAGGATGAAGAGGTCAATACTCCCCAATGCCATTAGGCTTTACAATTCTACCGCCAGGACTTAAGAACTTTTTAAAAGCTATTATTAATGCTTTTTGAGATAGTGATTTAGATGCATATCATATTTTTTACTGAGTTAAGTATTGTATGTAATTAGTTTTGCTACAACAAGTGTATGGGACATTGGAAAAAAAGTTGAATTTCCCCATGGGGATGAATAAAGTATCTATCATCATCATCATCATCATCTATTATCATCACTTGACCTTAAGGGTTCTTTCACCTGATGGTCTCTAATCATTTCTGGTTCTTCGTACTACATCCAGTACAGAATAGCTGATCCCCCAGTGGGTTCAACCTTGAGCTGCTCTAAAAATCGATCCTGAATGCAATCTAGAAATTTTCCCTCCAGTAATCCAGCACAAACCTCATTTTCCCAATCTACCTGCATATTGAAATCCCTCATGACTATTGTAATATTGCCCTTTTGGTATGCATTCTCTATCTCCTGTTGTAAGTTCTAGACCACATCCTTACTACAGTTTGGGGGACTGTATACAGCTCCCATCAGGGTCCTTTTACTCTTACAGTTCCTCAGCTCTATCCATAATGATTCAACACCTTCTGAACCTATGTCACCTCTTTCTAATGATTTGATTTCATTTTTTACCAACAGAGCAACACCGCCCCCTCTGTCTTTCTGCCTGTCCCTTCCATACAATATGTACTCTTGAACATTAAGCTCCCAACTATAATCTTCTTTCAGCCATGACTCAGTGATGCCTACACTACCATACCTACCAATCTGCAACTGTCACGGAGGTAGACTCAGTGCCAGAGACCCAACCACTGTGACCTTCCTCTGTTAGGTCATCCCCCCCACCCCACTGCCACCCCAGACAGTATCCAAAGTGGTATACCTGTTGTTGAGGGGGATGGCCACAGGGGTACTCAGTGATGGTTCCTTAACCCCTTTC
Source organism: Hemitrygon akajei (assembly GCF_048418815.1). Taxonomy (NCBI): domain Eukaryota; kingdom Metazoa; phylum Chordata; class Chondrichthyes; order Myliobatiformes; family Dasyatidae; genus Hemitrygon; species Hemitrygon akajei. The sequence continues at coordinate 61,298,893 of NC_133125.1, forward strand.
CCCTTCCTGACTGTCTCCAAGTTTCCAGTGTCCTGCACCTTGGGTGTTACTACCTCTCTATATGTCCTATCTATCAGCCCCTCAGCCTCCCGAATGATCTGGAGTTCATCCAGTTCCAGCTCCAACTCCTTTAAGTAGATTGTTAGAAGCTCCAGCTGAATACACCTCGCAGTTGTAGTCGTCAGGTACACAGGAGGTCTCCCTGCCTTCCCACATCCCGCAAGAGGAGCATTCAGTTATCCTGCCTGGCATCTCTACTGTCCCAGCTGAGCAGATATAAAAAAAGAAAGGAAAAAAATTAACCTAGACCTTTTCTTTTCTTTGCTTTCTCTGACTGAAGCCTCTCTTCATGGAAGCATCAAAGAGCTAAAGCCTCAAGATCACCACTCTGACTCTGCCCACTCAGATGACGGCCGCTCCAACAACGGCCACTGCACTTGCCCCTGCCTTTCTTTAATTTGCTCTTGCTAATCAATGCCCACTGGTCGAATCTTGTTTTCGCTGTACCGACCCGCTGCTGCCTTTTGTACTCAGGCAGTGGATCTCTTCTCAAAATTTCCGTTGTCTGATTGTCTGCTGGAGGAAATACTTCCATCTAGCGATGGAACACAGTTCATTTTTTTTAGTGACATGTTTAAGTCTCGATGCAATTCTTAAAACATATTTAAAACTCACTGTGGATTTCTGTCTTATAAAATATTTCCAAATTATAAAGATTTTAAAGCACAATTAATTTCCAAAACACAAGTACAATTCCTAAAGGCTAAAAACACATACCAGTGAGTGGCAGAAGAACAAGTCATCCATCACAAAAATCGAAGGCAGAGGAATGGATTCTAGGTACCCTGTCTTTCTGTCATTCTTCTTGTTTCTCCTTGACCATTCCTAACAAGCCTACCAGCTCTCTTACATTTATACTGTTTCTCTGCCACAGGTGACCACACAAATGGTCTAAAATCTTCTAGCAACAAAAATGCCAATCACACACAATTACAGATGTGAGGCCTGAGTCTCTGAGTACACAAATCTCCCCTCTACTAATAGATTTGATGTGCTAAGTTATAGTATCAATCTGGTCTACAAGCTTCTTGAACTAAATTATTTAGCCAGTGTTTGGTTTGATGCATGGCCAATTAACATAATTCCACTGCATCTCTTATGCAGTCAGCCCAGGGCTGTGATCCAGCAGTCTGTTCTCAGTAAAGAGTTATCTTTGTTTGCAAAGCTGTCCTTTTAACTTCAGACTGATTGTTGCTTGCAAGTTACATTAAGGACTGAAGACTGGCTCCCACTTATGATGTGGCTGAGCAAAGAATATTGGTTGGAAGTTTAACTTATTCAAAAAGAGCTCCTGGATCCCTGGAAGAGTCAGCAGCTGTTTTAGAAAACTGACTCTGTCAACACTCCAGCCCTGAAAGTGAATATCCATCATGACAGACATAGTCAAGAGGTTGAGTTGTTGTACAAACCAAATTTCAGAATGTGGAAGAAATATGATCTAAGTGACTTTGACAGTTGAATATTTACTGGTTCCAGACGGGGTGGTTTGAGTATCTCAGAAACTGCTGATCTCCTGGGATTTTCATGCACAACAGACTCTAGAGTTTACAGAGAATGGTGTGAAAAACAAAAAAAAATGTCCAGTGAGCTGTAGCTCTGTGTGCAAAAGCACCTTGATAATGAGAGAATTCAGAAGAGAATGACTAGACTGGTTCAAGCTGACAGGAAGGTGACAGTAACTCAAATAACCATACGTGGTGTGCAGAAGAGCATCTCTGAACCCACAACAAGTTGAACCTTGAAGTGGATTCAGAAGACCATGAACATATACTTGGTGGCCTCATTACTAGGTACAGGAAGTAATAATGAGAAGAATAGTTAGGATAGATAGTCAATGTCTTTCCCAGGGTGGATATGGCAAATGCTCAAAGGTATAGCTTTAAGGTGAAGGGCAAGTTTAAAGGAGAATTGCAAGGCAAGTTTTTCACACAGACAGATCTAGATGTTAACGGGGAAGAGGTAGAAGCAGGTACAATAGCAACATTTAAGAGACATTTAGAAAGCCATGCGAACAAGCATGAGATGAAGGTATATAGAATAATGCAGGCAAGTGTGCCATTTAAATTGGCATCATGTTCAGCAGAGTCATCATAGGCCAAAGAACCTGCTCCTGTACTGTATTATTCTATGTTCTATCCTTTAACAGCCTTCCTCACCATCCACAGCTCCACCAGCTTTTACAGATGATTTCTAGCAGTTCCTCACACTCGCCCCTATATAAGTTTACCTATGAAAAGCTGATAGACTCTGATTTGCTGGCAACAAGTTTTTAATTAAGCAGCAGTCGAACTGACCTGAAGGAAAACCAAAACCACTGGTGTTTATGAGGGTGGGGACTTTGAAGAGAGGCATAGTACCTATTCATCCTAAATACTTGCTATAGAAACAGCCAAGGTCAGTAGGAATAGATTTAATTAAGTATGACACATCAATAAATCACTGCAGAGAATGAACAGACAGCTTTTTTTACATAGCCCATAGACTTTAGTGATTGCACTATCCAAATGGTAAAAGCTTTTTTACCCAAGACAAAATCAGTGATGACTTTATAGGACATTAACCAATATCCTTATGGTGCAATGCTGCAGTGGTATAGACTGCATTCCAATTACTGCAGAACTAGGTTTGTCTCTCGACAACTGTTGGATGCTGCCAATAATTTGATGCAACTTGAAGTGCACCTGCAGAATCTGTACCATAAGTAATGCTCTGCAGCACAGAATTTCAATCATATGCCTGTAAATTGTGTTAAACCAGATGGCAATATTCACAACAGCACAGGACTTAGCTCACCATGCCAAGAGCTCACTTGAGAATATGGTGAAAACTAAAGATGAAAATTATCATCTATTTTTATAGTGAATACAATGTCAAACCTCAGAGAAGTGAAATCATTACTCTGAATCTGCAGAATCATCTTAATCACTTACTGAAAGTCATTGATAAGCACTCATAAGTGAAAACTTTCCAACACGTTCCCGAGGAAAAATATTGGTCAGCAAATTCCCAGAAGTAATTATTTTCTGTGGGAATAAAGGGAATTTACAGAACTTCACAAAAAAAGCAGTGGATTTTCTTTTATTGTTGCTGTAACCCAAGTATCAAGAGTCTTACAAATGTGGTAAAAGGTGGGGGGTGGGGGATCTGGCTAACGTGCCAGTGAAACCCTGCAGCAAATAAGGACATCTCCAGACACACAACTAATCCTGTCAAAAAATCAGAGAATGATCAAAGTAGAAAGGATTTTTGGTCAGAAGTGATTAATCTCTCTTATTAGTTGTAAACAAGGCCATTGCAGAAGTTTCAGAGCTCTTGGCAATGCAACAGTGAGAGATGTTTCATATTTTTGTCTCTAGTACTGTCCAATTACTTGGACTTGCCTCGAACGTCCCTGATTATATGCACAGGCAAAGCCTCAGCTCCTATTGAATCTCAAAATGTCAGCTGAAACCTACAAGCCAACAGGCACAAAAACTCTCCAGAGAATATTTATGGAGAATTGGGCATGTACATTTTGTTAACCCTTACTGATTTTTTAAATGTTAAGGAGATGATAGGAAAACTATTAGAATTTCTTAAGGTAAGATATCTTAAGGATAAGATTTCATAGCATTGTGAAAGGCAGAGATTGATTACAGCGAGTCAACGTGGTTTTGTGCATGGAAAATCACACCTCACAAATCTATCTGAGTTTTCTTCAGGAGGATACTGAGAGTATTGTTGAAGGTAGAACAGTAAACAGGCTGGCTTGTGGTGTAGTAGTATTGGCACTGGACTTCAAAGGCAGATGGTCCTGAGTTCAAACCTGGGCAGCAGCAGTATCTGTGTGGCAGAAAGGCCTGGCAACCTACTTCTGTATCTTGCCATGAAAACCCTATGGTTCATGAGGTCAGGAAGAGTCGGACTTGACTTAACGACTGAACAACAACAACAAAATAACAGGAAAAGTGGTATACATGAACTTCAGCAAAGATTTTGACAAAGGTTTTTGCCTCTTGCAATGAGCTACATTATAAGTTAGATGGTTAGTATTTTTCCCTCCTAGCGTAAAGGAGTCTAGAGCACAAAGGTTCGAGGTTAGAGGGGAAACCTGGGAATCGGCTTCTTCACAGTGAAGGTACGGTATATAGAATAACCTGCCAGAGAGATAAGGCCATAAGACAGAGGAGCAGAACTAGGCCACTCAGCCCATTGAGTTTGCCCCACCATGTCATCATTGCTGATTTATTATCTATCTCAACTCCATTCTCCTTCCCTCTCCCCATAACCTTTAATGACCTTATGAACCAAGAACCTACCAACCTCCACTGTAAATACCGTATACTCAATGACTTGGTCTCCATAGCCATCTGTGGCAATTACTTCTTCAGATTCACCACCCACTGGCTGAAGAATGTCCTAATCTCTGTTTTAAATGAACATCTCTCTATTCTGAGGCAGTACCCTTTGATCCTAGACTCATCCAATATAAGAGAGGTCCTCCCCACATCCATTCTATCTAGGTCTTTCAATATTCAGTATGTTTCAATGAGATTCCCCCCATTCTTCCAAATTCCAGCAAGTACAGGCCCAGAGCCATCAAATATTCCTCATATGATAACCCTTTCATTCCCAGAATCATTCTCATGAACCTCCTCTGAACCCTCACCAACGCCAGCACGTTTTCTTAGATAAGGGACCCAAAACTGCTCACAATACCCCAAGTGCAGTCTGATCAATGTCTTATAAAGCCTCGACACCACGTCCTTGCTCTTGTACTATCTCAAAATGAACGCTAATGTTGCATTTGCCTTCGTTACCACTGACTCAACCTGCAAGTTAACTTTAGGGAAGCTTGCACAAGGACTCCCAAGACCCTTTGCACCTCTGTTTTTTTCCCTATTTAGAAAATAATCTGTGCCTTTATTCTTTCTACTAAAATGCATGACCATACATGTCCTTGTACTATATTCCGCCCTCCGCTTCTTTGTCCATTCTCTCACAAACTCTCTGAGTCCTTCTGCAGACTCCCTGCCTCCTCAGTGCTACCTGCCCCTTCACCTATCTCTGTATTGACTGCAAACTTGGCCACAAAGCCATCAATTCTGTCATTCAAATCATTGACGTATAATGTGAAAAGAAGCAGTCACAATACAAACCCCTGTGGAACACTACTAGTCACTAGCTGCCAACAAGAATAGGCCCCCTTTATTCCAACTCTTTGCCTCTTGCCCGCCAGCCAAACTTGTATCCATGCAAGTATCTTTCCTGTAACACCATGGGCACTTATCTTGTTAAGTAGCCTCTTGTACGGCACCTTGTCAACGGCCTTCTGAAAGTCTAAGTAAGCACCATCCACAGACTATTCTTTGTCTATCCTGCCTGATAGTTCCTCAAAGAATTCCAACAGGTTTATCAAGCAAGATTTCCCTGTAAGGAAACCTTGTTGACTTTGGCCTACTTTATCAGGCACTTCCAAGTCTGTACTCTGAAACCACATCCTTAATAATTGATTACAACATCTTCCCAACTACTGAAGTCAAACTAACTGCTTTTAATTTCCTTTCTTCTGCCTTCCTCCTTTCTTAAACAGAGGAGTGACATTTACAATTTTCCAATCCTCCAGAACCATTCCAGAATCAGCCGAATCTTGGAAGATCATTACTTTGGCATCATCTTTTATATTATTGGCTAGCTTAGCTTCATATTTCATCTTTTCTCTCCTTACGCTTGTTTTAGTTGTCTTCTGTTGGTTTTTAAAAGCTTCCCAGTCCTCTAACTTCCAACTAATTTTTGCTATTGTATATGCCCTCTCTTTTACTTTTATGCAACATACACAAATGTTGGAGGAACTCAGCAAGCCAGGCAGCATCTATGGAAACTTTGACTGGTTACATTTTTCCATAGATGCTGCCTGGCCTGCTGAGTTCCTCCAGCATTTTGTGTGTGTTGTTTGGATTTCCAACATCTGCACATTGTCTCGTGTTTGTGCTTTTGCTTTTATGCTGTCTTTGTCAGCCAGTTACTGCATCCTCCCTTTAGAATACTTCTTTGGGAAGTATCTATCCTGCAGCTTCTGAATTGCCCCTTCCTATCAACTTAGGCCAGCTCTTCTCTCATTCCTCTGTAACTCCCTTTACTTCACTGTATTACAGAGACACCTGACTTTATCTTCTCCTTCTCAAACTGCAGGGTAAATTCTATGATATTATGATCACTGCCTCCTATGGGTTCCTTTACCTTAAACTCCCTAATCAAATCTGGTCCATTACTCAACACTTAATCCGGAATTGCCTTTCCCCTAGTGGGCTCAACCACAAGCTGCTCTAAAAAGCCATCTCATAGGCATTCGAAAAACTTCCTCTCTTGGGATCCAGCACCAACCTGATTTTTCCCAGTCTACCTGTATTTCAAAATCCCCCATGACTATCATAACATTACCTGCATTACATGCCTCTTTTATCTCCCTTTGAAATTTATATCCCACATCCTGGCTACTGTTCAGGGGCCTGTATGTAACTCCCATCAGGGTCTTTTTACCCTTGCAGTTTCTTAACTCTACCCACAAGGATTCTACATCTTCTGATCCAATGTCACCCCACCCCCTCTGCCTATCTGCCTGTCCTTTCGCTACAAGGTGTATCCTTGGATGTTAAGCTCCCGACTATAATCTTCTTTCAGTCACAACTCAGAGATGCCTAGAACATCATACCTACCAATCTTTACCTGCATTACAAGATCATCTACTTTGTTCCATATACTGCGTGCATTCAAATCTAACACCCTCAGTCCTGTATTCATCAAACTTTTTGATTTTGCCCCCATGTTACACTTCAATTTATCCCACTGACTGCAATTTTGCCCAGTCATCTGCCTGACCTTCCTCATAGTCTCACTGCACACTGATTCGACTTGTATACCAATTGCTCCATCCTCAACACTATCACTCTGGTTCCCATCCCGCTGGCAAGTTAGTTTAAACCCTCCTAAAATGCTCTAGAAAACTGGCCTGCTAGGATACTGTTCCCCTCAGGTTCAGTATAATCTATCCTTTTTGTACAGGTCATATCTTCCCCAGAAGAGATCCTAATGACCCATAAATCTGAAGCTGCAACCCCTGCACCACTTCCTCAACCACACACTCACCTATACCCTCACCCTATTCCTGCCCTAAAATTGCTACTTTGGAGGTTCTACTCCTGGGCCTCTCCCCTAACTCCCTAAACTCACTGTGCGGGACCTCTTCCCCCTGTCCACCTATGTCATGAGATGGTTAGAGGTAGGTACAATCACAGTACTTAAAACACATCTGGACAGGTACCTGGACAGGAAAGAGATAGAGGGATATCATGTAAATGTAATAAAGCAGGATTAAGCATCTCAGTTAATGTAGAGAAGTTGAGCTGAAGAGCCTGTTTCCATACTGTAAACTCTATGAGGTGGTGAACCTTTCTAAAAGGCACTTTGAACAAGTAAGTGGCTGTCGTGATAGACTAGGATACCCAGGCTACACAGGCTGTCTGTTTGATAGGAGCCAAACAAGAGGGATTTAATGAATCTTTTTTTCTAATTTAGTGCATTACCACTGTAGCACTGGTTGACATTAATAGCAAAGCATTGATGTATTCCTTACAGATCAGATCACGTGATTAGAGCCTTGGTTTCATTTAGTTGGTAACATTTGCCTGTGAGTCTACAGGCCATGCAGATACAATTTCACGCCTGATGACACATTTACCATACTGATTCACAACAGGAAGCTTTTCTTTTGATGCAAGTCGTTTCCACCGAGATCAGCTATAAACAGTCACACCCTAAGTCTTTGCATGTTCTTTGAGCCCTCTTCCCCTCTGCCCACTGTGACCACAACTCATTGCAATTCCATGGATAAAACTGAGTAGCCCACCCGTCTGAGTGTCCCAGGTAAGCGAGATTTCTGAGGTAGTGTGGCTGTCAAATTATCTCATCAAGGCTCGTGCTTGTGAGGCTGCAGATTCTGAAAACTTTCTACAATGACTTCTGCAACTTTGAAATACTTTTTACACTTGATTTTCTGCCAAGACCTGCTCTAACTTTACATGTCTCCCACAGGGTCAGTCCCTTGGATAAATTACCCAACCTCAGGCAGAACAGAGGAACATCATAATCACTTTCTATTCTGTTAGTCTTCAGCTATTTTCTGAACACCAGAATGTCCTCACTGACATTGCGCAGTACCCCATGTCAAGGGAAGGAACTGAGCTGCTACCTGGAACTAAGGAAGCAACGTGTATTGTTGATGTTGGGCTGGGATAGATGAATGCAGGGAAGGTAGGGGCAGCTTCATAAAAATGGAAGAAACAGGAGCAGGAGAAGGTCATTCACCCAAGACTACTCCACAATTCAACAGTATCACAGCTGACCCTCTCCTTGTTTTCTTATCCTCTTCCCACACCTCGTTATTCCTCATGTCCAAAAACCAATTGCTTTCTCTCTCTTGAATGAAATCAATACTGCAGTTCTCCAAAATAGAGAATTCTAAAGGTCTTTCACCTCTGAGTTTAGAAGTTTCTCCTCATTTCAGTCCTAGATAGTCTACTCTATGTTATGAAACTGCGACTCTTTGTTCTTGACCCCTCACCTAGGGGAAACTTCCTCTCCTTATATACCCCATCAAGCCATCTCAGAATTCTGCTCATCTCAGTGAGGTTAGCTCTCACTCTTATCATTTCCAAAGAGCTGAGCCTAAGCCTTCTGGCGTCCTCCAAATACAACAGACCTGCCATTCCAAGAACCATGCTGCATGGCAAATTTTCACAATGCTTCCACTATAGCTAAAAAGATGATAATTGTACAAAGTACAGCATGGCTCTTCAACAAGACTTTATAATTGTAGTGAGACATCTTTATTCCAATTCCTATTCCCCCTTTTGTCAGCTTCAATATCATCAAATGGGATGAGGCCCCCTCTTGTTTGTCCTATTGCTGTGGGGGATCTGTGGAAATGGAAGGGAGTCAAAACTAGATAAGTAACACTCTCATGGGATGCTGGAAAGTGATAGTTGTTTGGTATTTCACAGAGATCCTGGGACAACAATTCATTACTAACCAGTAATGCCTGCAATCAAGTTAAAGGCCTTCCACTTCACCCCAAAGGGAATGAGTGGTTGAAATATTGGAAGACCTGCCTTACTTAGATGGACAATGTCCACCAAATTATTCTCCAAGAGATGCATTATGATTGGCACTTGAGGACAGTGTGTCCTTTCTCAGTGCGGGTTTGATGGAAGAGATTCAGGGATATGAGCCGAAAAGTGAGGAGACAGGGATTATCACCTTGGGTACATCCTGACTTAGTGCAGCAGCTTGAGATGTGGGAATGGAGACTGTCTAAAACAAGTAGCTGAAGAGATGGCCATGTATCTGCTGTTCTATGAGGACATGCAAAGTGGTGACCAGGGGTGGACAAGGAAGGAAAAGCAGATTCTTGTGTGATACATTGCCAAAATTGGTTACATCATTTAAATTTTTTGCAACACTGGGGTAAAGCAAGGAGGGGCATTAAGAAGCACAGGTTTCATGTCTGATTGGCTTGGTGGCACTCACTGCGGACCATATCTCCGGCCCTTAATGTCAAGGAGAGATTGTGGTTCTATTCACCCACTGATTTGATGCCTGACCAACCAGTGTTTGGCTCCATCTGATGAATATAAAATTATAATTATTTATAAATGAGTACAGACATTAGTAAATTTTACACTGCAGTTATGGAGAAAAAGAAAACTAGCGAAGGATCCCATCTAAATATCACCAGATCTGTGCTCACAGATATGGGCCGAACTACTCCGAAATGTGAGGCAACTGGGTGGTTTAGCTGCCTGCAAATATTTTACGCCACCAAGTAAAATATAACTGGGCAGTTCAATGAGAAAATAATTCTTCTTAGTGATGACAGCTGCATGTGTTCTTTGTAATGGGTCATTGAGAGTCAGCTAATTTTAAGAACATTTTAGGTTTAGACCCCAATCTGGGACTGAAGCCTAAAGCAGCCCTGATGATCAGTGCAATGTCAAGAATGAGCTGCTGTGTGAAAGATGTCACCTTTCAGATCACGTGCTTAACTGCATGACACTCTAGTTATAGATATAAAAGTCCATGCACATTACTCTCCTGTCCAATGTTCACGTATCAGCCAAATCCACCCAAGTTGCTCATTTGTTTTATTTGCATTTTGTTTTACAACGATTTGCATGTGTGTAGCATCTTCAAGATAGAGGATTCCCCCCAGAGAAACATAATGCCTCTTCTGCACAGGGCCACCAGCATTCACTTCCAGGGAAGATCAGTACTCCGAGGCAAGGCTTCAGAAAGACAGAGGTCTCCAGCCATTTGCCTGTGTCATTGTGACTGTTGATACTGCCCAAACTTCCTGTTGGTCCCTGGCAGTTACTCCGGGAAATCCTCCTGTTCAATTTATACTAGGTTGGACGTGCATTTTAAATTGTGTCTTAAGTAAGGGGAGTATCATAGAGAGGCAGAAATGTCAGGGAGGGTAATTACAGAGTGTGGTGAACTACATATACCTGCTCCTGTGGCTCCTCCCACTGACCGTGGCTCCTCCCACAGACTCCGGTACAAAGGCGATTGGAGACACAGCCCCGGCCTCAGTCTCCAGGATGTAATGTGGTGGTCAATTGCTGCTTGTTCTTTCTTCCAGCCAATAAAAGCCTATATCTCGCCTCACATCTCCGAGAGTTATTGATGGTGCATCACAGGGTGAAGCATCCAGGTAGTGCACGTCGTGGCTTATTAAGATGGCCAAAAGAGAGGAGTACAAAGTAGAACAATGTTTGGAGGATCAGAGAGGTTACTGTGAAAAAACTTGCAATTATACAGTAAGTGTGAGGATTTTGAAATGAGCTTACTTGCAAAATAAGAACTATTGGAAATCAGTAATGAAATGGGTGAAGGCAGCAGGAGTGAGAGGGATATGTGGTTGAGGGTTAGACATGGCCAATGATAAAATAGAGGAATTGAAACTTACAAGTTTGGAGGATGGGAGGCTAGCCAGTACAGAATCAGGATTGTTGAGTTTGGAAATTAGAAAGGGACACAAAGAGCTTTGACAGCAAATGATCTAATGCAAGAGTGGAAACTGGCAACATAGTGGAGTTGGACAATATGGTGACTCATCTGTGATGTCAAAGCTGACCTTGGACTATAATAGGATGCCAGGATCAGGTAGAGTTGGATCCAGTTGGAGACTCTGGTTGGTGGACTCAATAGAACTTCTCATTGCAAATGGAAGAAATTAATTTGTGGAAAATGCTGTCAATCGTCACTTCATTATATTATATTTTTAAAAGAAGCAGATGTTAATGTTCATCAATGGTACAGTAGTCCTGCTGAGAAAATTGAATTCAACAAGTATACGCAGAGCCTGGTTTACACACTTTAGCTGTTTCTCTGGTCCCTAATCACCTGTTTTACTCTTGCTATACTGGTCCCAGGATGAAGAAATCAACTGAGTTGTGAAAGATGAAAATATTGCCTTGAGTTGTCATGAAATTTGAGAATGTCACAGCAGTACCTCGAGGAAGCTGGAGTTTAGATCCAAAGCACTGTGAAAAATGAAGCTTTTATAAACATAGAAAATCCCAAGAGAAATGATAGTGCTGTGTTGCAATATGAAAGGCAAATATATCCCCAGGAACTGCTGAAAGGAAAGAGAGTATTTCAGTGTTCGATTGCACAAGAAACTATGAAACTTACAAGTGAATTTTCAATCCAAGTGAAGTGATAAATTGCTACAGAAAAAGGTCATGTTGCAAGTATCTACAATGAACAGTGAAAACATTATGTTAGAGCTTTTTTTAAAGAACTAATGGGACCAAAGTCAAATCTTGTCTTGATTCTTCAGATTTAATCTGTCAGCCAGCTCCAGCCAGCTAGAATATTCCTAAAAGCATTCACTCCTTTCTATTTAATTATAGGGTGTGGGTGTAGTAGGCAGCCGTCAATCCCAGGGGATTGTGGGTTTGCACTTCTTGTGGACTGTGTCCTCTCCAGGGTGCAAGCCTGGGCGGGAAGATCTGAAGAACCGGCTGTTGCCCATGCAGCCGGATCCCCCTCTCCACGTCACTGATGTAGTCCGAGGGAAGGGCAAGTGCTGATACAACTTGGCAACAGTGTTGTTGCAGAGGTTGCCAGAGTGAAGTTGTAAACAGCATCAAACTGCCTCAGGGACCCCGGCTCCAGATTTCTTCCTCGGGGTTTACTCACGAAGCCTTCCCCATGGGTGGGTATGGCCGCAAGGCAGTGGAGGTTTAAAATCAGAGTGTTCCTTTTCCTAGGCAGGCTGCCATCCAAGGCTGATGAGCCCCATCTGCCTGGATGTGGGTATTGCTGGCTAGGAATGCCTGTGCTCTCTGTCCTTCAGGTGTAGATGGGGAGCCTACCACAGTTCATGTCATGAAGTTGCTCCTAGCAAGCTCTTGAGTAGGGAAACCCAGCACTTAGACTCAACGACAACGAAGGATCAAAAATACCTATTAACAAAGATTCAAGTACATTTATTATCAAAGTACGTTTGCAGTGCACAACCCTGTCTTCCCCACAGACAGCTACTCAAAACATCAGGGAACTCGTCCAAAGAAAACACCAAACACCAACACGCAAAAAAGAAGAACAAATCACACAAACGGCAAAAAAAAAGAGTGAAAATGCGGAATATAAAACACCAAGCCACAAAATTATTGAATCGGTCTAGGAATGTTTAGTTTATCTTGGTTCAGTTCAATTTAGCGCTGTATTTGTAGGCCACAGAGTCCGTCTGCCCCGATCAAAACCACAAAATATAAAATAAAATAAGAGCAACAAGAATCCTAGATGGTGTCGAGCCTCTCAATGTTTGTTGGAGTTCCAGCCAGCCAGGCAAGTGGATTCCATTACATGTTGCATTTGGCGACCATTTTAACTGGAAGATACCCAGTGGTTGCCCTGCTTTTTCAGCTTTGATTTTATATCTGATGGGCCCATTTACATTTCTGATGTGGATCCCCGGAATTCTGCTGACATTGTTGCCAACGCTAGTCAGAATCAGACAGTCACTGACTGATATTTGTAAAATTTTAATGTTATTTACTACTTGAAGTGCAATTAAAACAACCACCTTCTTCTGTAAGGGAATGTAGATGAGTTTGTCAGGTAGGACTTATACTGATTGTTAATATATACCTGCCCATTACACCGCTGGTGTTTAAGGCAATGAAAGTCCTTCATATCTGTCCATCCTTGGCCACTCCAATGTAGAAGGATTCTTCATTGCTGTTTCCATAACAGTTTTGTTTTACCAGTCAGAGTTGTTACCCTGAGCTGATACTGTGCCTTCTTCCCGATGGCAACAGAAAGCGGAGAGCATGCCCTGGGTGTGGAGGTCCTTGATGATGGATGCTGCTTTTTGCAACAACGCTCTGTCTAGATACGGTGGGGAGGGCTTTGCCCACAATGGACTGTACTGTATCCACCACTTTTTGTAGGACTTTCCATTCAGGGGCATTGGCATTTCCATACCAGGCTGTGATGCAGCTAGTCAATATGCCCTCCATCACACATCTAAAGAGGTTTGTCAAAGTTTTAGATGTCATGTCAAATCTTTGTGAACTCCTAAGGAAATAGAGGTGCAGTGTGTTTTCTTTGTAATTGCACTTATGGCTGGAGGTCCAGAGGACCTCTGATCTCTACCTTTTGACCTTACCAAGAGCCAAAGCACAAAGCCCTGACTCCAGCCAGCATAGCTCTCCAGGTCACTGAGGCACACAAGCCTCCAAACACTAGGACAGCTCATTAAGTTAGCCAACTAATAGCCTGGAAACATGAGTTCAAATCTCATTGACAAAATTACAAACAGGAGAAAATCTGCAGGTGCTGGAAATTCAAGCAACACACACAAAATGCTGGAGAGACTCAGGAAGTCAGGCAGCATCTGTGGACAAGGGTACAGTTGATGTTTCGCGCTGACACCAGCTTGATTCCAGAGATGACGGTGTTAGACTATGAGGAGAGATTGAGATGCCTGCGACTGCACTCACTGGAATTCAGAAGGATGAGAGGAGATCTTATAGAAACATATATAATTATGAAAGGGATAGATAAGATAGAGGCAGAAAAGTTGTTTCCACTGATAGATGAGACTAGAACTAGGGGACATAGCCTCTAGATTCGGGGAGTAGATTTAGGGCGGAGATGAGGAGGAACTGCTTTTCCCAGAGAGTGGTGAATCTGTGGAATTCTCTGCCCAGTGAAGCAGTGGAGGCTTCCTCAGTAAATATATTTAAGACAAGATTGGACAGATTTTTGCATAGTAGGGGAATCATGAGTTATGGGGAAAAGGCAGGTAGGTGGAGACGGGTCCATGGCCAGATCAGCCATGATCTTATTGAATGGTGGAGCAGGCTCAACAGAACGGATGGCTGACTCCTGCTCCTATTTCTTAAGTTCTTATGTTCTCACCCCATCCTCCTGCCACCTCACCAGGGACAGAGTTCCTATTGTCCTCACTTACCACCCCACCTGCTTCCACATCCAGCACATAACCCTCTGTAACTTCTGCCATCTCTAACAGGACCTACCACCAAGCACATATTTCCCTACCCCCCCCCCCCCCACTTTCTGCTTTCTGCAGGGATTGCTCCCTATGCAACTCCATTGTCCGTTTGTCCCTCCCCACTGATCTCCCTCGTGGCACTTATCCTTGCAAACGGAACAAGTGCTACACGTGCCGCTATCCCTCCTCCCTCACTACAATTCAGGGCCCCAAACAGTCCTTCCAGGTGAGACAACTCTTCACCTGTGAGTCTGTTGGTGTCATATACTGTATCTAGTGCTCCTGGTGCGGCCTCCTGTATACATGTGAGACCTGACACAGATTGGGAGACTGCTTCATCGAGCTCCTATGCAATGTCCAACAGAAAAAGCGCCCATTTTAATCCCACTTCCCATTCCCATTCTGATATGTCAGTCCACAGCTGTTGCGATGAGGCCACTCTCAGGGTGGAGGAGCTACACCTTGTATTCCGTCTGGGTAGCCTCCAACCGGATGGCATGATCAGCAATTTCTCGAGCTTCCAGTAATGCCTCCCTCCTTCACCATTCCCCATCACCAGAGTTTTATAACTAAATAATACAGAATTTTTTAAAAACTTGCTTAGTTAGCAGACATCCTGAAACTACTGGATTGTTGTTTCAAGAAATTCTCAGGTTCACTAATATTCATCAGTGAAGGAAATCTGCTATCGTTCTGGCTCTCATACTGTATGGCCCTTAAATGCCACCTGAAAAGATGTAATCAGATTCAAACAAAGCAGCAATTGTGACTGTCACATACACACAGATACATGAAGAGAATTGTCCCAGAAACTAGCAACAGCCACACTCACAAAGCTGTACAATATACACCTCTGTCTAGTCCGTGGAGTTGTTTAATCCCACTGAATGGATAAATACACCAGAGTCGACAGGATCATGTTACACAAGTGGGAAGTGGTCACAATTAGGAAGCCTCATCAAAACTAAAGTCCATGAAGTTTCAGGGTGTCAGGCAACCTGTCCAGATTTTCACTTGCCATCTCAGTAGATGAAGCAGTACCTCTCTGGGTTGAACTGTACGGGGAAGAAGCAGTGAGATTGGTAATGGCATAGAGTGTATTCTGGATAGGGAATTTCAGTATGTACTTTAGTGAAGGACTGGGAAGTGAGTGAATCTGTAAGAAGATCTAACCTACTTGACCAGGTCCTCATCAACCTATCTACTGATTCTGCTGTACGTGACAAAGCTGGTACATATATGTAACGTAGTTGTATAAAGGTAACTTTTGCTTTAAGGTTGCTATCACTTCAAGTAAAATGTCAAGTATTTGGTCACTCTCAATTGCAACCTTTTTTGAAGAAGTTTCTATAGTCAGTGCAAAAGGGGCAATAGAATGAACAACTGTGCTTGTTACAGTTCCTGAGAGAGTGTGTTTGTCCTGCACTAGAGTCAGATACTACACGTGCAGCGAGGATGGGATGCTGCAGTCTCACACTGTAACAGACAAATCAAACGTCGGTGTGCAACTTCAGTAAACTTTGACAAGCTTCTATAGATGCACAGTGGACAGTATACTAACTGGTTGCATCGTGCCCTTGTTTAGAAACACCAACACCAAGGCTACAGAAAGTTGTGAATATAGCCCAGTCCACCGCAGAGAAAGATCTGCCCACCATTGAGTATATTTACATGGAGCACTGCTACGAGAAACCAGCATTCATTATCAGAAACCCCTACCATCCAGGTTATGAGGCCTTCTCATTACTACCATCGGGCAGAAGGTACAGGAACCTTAGGTTCCACACCACCAAGTTCACCCATCTGGTTAAACTGACATGAATGGCTTCATTTACCACTACTCTGAACTGAATTCCACAATGTACAGACTCACTTTCAAGGACTTTTTGCAACTCATGTTCTCAGTGTAATTTTTATTTGCACAGATTGTCTGCTTTTGCACATTGGCATTTGCCATTGTTTTTCTTAAAATTCTATTCTATTTCTTTTTACCTGCAAATGCCTGCAAGAAAATAAGTCTCAAGTATTATATAACATAACGTATATGTACTTTGATAATTAATTTAGTTTGCTCTTTGTACTTTGAAGTGGAAAATTGTAAATATAAATGGTGATTAGAAAAAATGACATGGTAGCCTCAGGCTGGGTGTAATAAAAGAGTGGATAACCATGATGAGATGCAGGAAGTGTTTAGAACATAAGAACATAAGAAATAGGAGCAGGAGTCGGCCATCCAACCCATCGAGCCTGCCCCGCCATTCAATAAGATCATGGCTGATCTGTCCGTAAACTCAGCTCCATCTACCTGCCTTTTCCCCATAACCTTTAATTCCCTTACTATGTAAAAATCTATCTAACTGTATCTTAAATATATTTAGTGAAGAAGCTTCAGCTGCTTCCCTGGGCAGAGAATTCCACAGAATCACCACTCTCTGGGAAAAACAGTTTCTCCTCATCTCCATCCTAAATCTTCTCCCCTGAATCTTGAGGCAATGTCCCCTAGTTCTAGTCTCACCTACCAATGGAAACAACTTTCCTACTTCTATCTTATCTATCCCTTTCAAAATTTTGTATGTTTCTATAAGATCCCCTCTCATTCTTCTGAACTCCAGAGAGTATAGTCCCAGGCGACTCAATCTCTCCTCATAGGTTAACCACTTCATCCCTGGAATCAACCTGGTGAACCTCCTCTGCACTGCCTCCAAAGCCAGTATATCCTTCCTCAAGTATGGAGACCAAAACTGCACACAGTACTCCAGGTGCGGCCTCACCAGTACCCTGCATAGTTGCAGCATGACCTCCCTGCTCTTGAATTCAATCCCTCTAGCAATGAAGGCCAACATTCTGTTTGCCTTCTTAATAACCTGTTGTACCTGCAAACCAACTTTTTGCGATTCATGAACAAGCACTCCCATGTCCTTCTGCACAACAGCATGCTGCAATCTTTCATTATTTAAATAATAATCTGCTCATCTATTATTCCTTCCAAAGTGGATGATCTTACATTTACCAATGTTGTATTCCATCTGCCAGACCTTGGCCCATTCACTTAACCTATCTATATCCCTCTGCAGACTCTCCACATCCTCTGTACAATTTGCTTTTCCACTCAGTACAGTTTAGTACATATATGGAGTGAAATATAATATTACTGGCATAGATACTTTCCAGACCTGTAATATTATAGATGTAAATAAAGAAAACGATAGAGAGCAGAAATGATTTTTCATCAGTAGAAGGAAACTATTAGTAGAAATAGGACTGCATAGCACACCACATTAGAACTCTGTAGAGTAACTGTTGTCTCCATCAATGAGGTCATTGAAATATTGTGTCATCACAATTTCTCAACAATCCAAGGAGTTTTTAGAAATTGTAAATTCAATACCACAAAATAATGTAGAGGAGTCATGGGGGCTACTGTGACAAATTCATCAATTTTATCACTTACACAGCAAAAGTTCAAAATAAATTTATTATCAAAGTACATAAAGATTACCATATACAGCTCTGAGATTCATTTTCTTGTGGGCATACTCAATAAATCCATCATAGAATAATAACCATAATAGAATCAATGAAAGACTGCACCAACTTGGGCGTTCAAACAAACAGACAACAAACTGCAAACACAAAAAGAAAAAAATAATAAGAATAAATAAGTAAATAAACAATAAATACTGAGAACATACAATGAAGAGTCCTTGTAAATGCATTCATATGTTGTGGGAACATTTCAATGATGGGGCAAGTGAAGTTGAGTGAATTTAATTCTTTTGTTCAAGAGCCTGATGGTTGAGGGGTAATAATTGTTTCTGAACCTAGTGGTATGAGTCCTGAGACTCCTGTACCTTCTTCCTAATGGCCGTGGGGGTCACTGATGATGCTGCTTTCCTGCGATACTTCATGTAGATGTGTTCAATGGTGGGGAGTGCTTTACCCATGATGAACAGGGCTGTATCCATTACCTTTTGTAGGGTTTTCCGTTCAAGGGCATTGGTGTCTCCATACCAGGCTGTGATGCAGCCAGTCGATATACTCTCCACTACGCATCTATAGAAGTTTGTTAAAGTTTTAGAGATCATGCCGGATCTTTGCAACTGCTAAGAAAGTACACATGCTGCAGTGCTTTCTTCATAATTGCACTTACGTACTGGGCCCAGGACAGATCCTCTGAAGTAATAACAGCGAGGAATTTAAAGCTGCTGACCCTCTCTATCTCTGATCCTCTGATATGGACTGTCTCATTGACCACTGGTTGTCTCCTCCTGAAGTCAATAATCATCTCAAACTTTCACCCCATCCTCAAATTCACTTGGACTGTTTCTTCCACCTCTCTCCCCTGTCTCCATCTTATGAGACAACCTATCTACTGACACTTACGATAAACCCACTGACTACCACACCTACCTTGACTACCCAGTCTTTCTGAAGGAAGCCATCCACCGTATCTGTTCTCAAGTTGAAGCTTCCTGTTCCATAACTCCCAGTAAGATAGCAGTGCGCTTGGTTGCCGTAGTTTTTCCGGGTCCAACAAATGGTGCAAATGTATGTCTTAAGCGTTTTTCTTGTGTTTGCAAGGCCCTGTAGGTCATAGGTATTACCAAATACTGCAAGCCCAATTTATAGGTTCATTAGTGAGACCGATAGCAGGGGAACTGCCTCTGCACTTACCTCATCATCCTCTGTCATTTCCACCAGCTACAATATGCACCCAGCACCAATCACATCTTCCCCTCCTCACCACTTCCCGCCTTCCACCTGGACCATTCTTTCCAAGACTTCCTCTTCTGCTCATGGCCTTCCTGTTCCCTGGCGTGTGCCCCTGCATCCATAGGAGATGTCACACCCAACCAACACTACCTTCCTCACCACCAGTGACTAAAAATATATATAAACCCTTCCAGGTGCAACTCTGCCAAAGTTATCCACTGCATTTGGTGTTCCTGATGTAGCCTCCTCTATATCAGCAAAGCCAAACATGGATTTGGTGACTATTTTGCGAAGTATCTGTGTGCTCTCAGCAGTGGCCATCCAGAGCAAGCAGCTGCAGGCCACTTCAACTCACTTTCCTATCCCAGCACTGACCTGTCCCTCCTTGGTCTTCTCCACACTAGGATCTCCTGTCCCCCATCCAATCCCATCTCCATATCACCCACACACCACACCAACTGTGTTTTCTATCCCCTCCTCCACTTATCCCATCAGCAAATCATCCTTCCCTGATCTGGTTCAATTCAACATCTTCTTCACTTAACAGATTCCAGCATCTGCAACCTCTTGTATTTCCATTTATCTCCTTCCAGCCTCAGTCTCTACCTTGCTCCTTCCATTATAATGGTGGGTTCTTCTGGCCCCTTTTTTCTCTCTCTTCTATGTCTCTACATTTACCACCAACCACAATCTCCTAATTTTACCCCTCCCCTTCCAGATCCACCTGCCCATCATTCCCCTCCACATCTGGTACCACCCCTTGCTTCATCTCTCCTTTACATCCTTCTCTACTCTCAACCCCGATGCAAGGTCTTAACAGAGACTGCTGACGTCCCTTTGCCTCCGTAGATACTGTGTAGCTTGCTGAGTTTCAGTATGATCCATCATTTATGTCCCTGTACTCAACTTGCATCAACAACTGAAGCTCAAACAACATTCAAGAATTTGGTTATTCTTCCAGGACAAAGTTTGGATCTACCACACCCCCCCCCCCCCCCCTCGCACAGGATGAATCCTGGAACTCTGTCACTGTATTGTACCTGCTGCAACAACTGAGAACAACACTTAAAGGACACTTAGATGCTTACAAAGATAGGGGAGGTTTAGAGGGAAATGGGCCTAATGTGGGCAAATGGGACTAACTTTGGTCAGCATGAGCGAGTTGGGCTGTATTACTCTAATACGATATGACTCTCTACCCAACATCCTGAAAGTGAAGTTTAAAAGAATGATCAAATTTCTAATGCTAACTACAGAGGGGGAATAATTACATAATTGATGATTGGCATTAACAAATGTTTGTTTTCTTCAGTGCAGGAACTTGTCAAATTGTGGAGTTCTGGGTCTTGGGCGAGGTTTAATCGACAGGGCCTGTGGACTGGGCTCGTGGTTCATGTTACGATGTGTCTCTGATTTCTGGTTGTTCCTGTTTTAGTTCTTGTATTCCAGTGAATTTGAATTGGGACAGCCTGAAGATAATGAGCTGAACTGAAAATATGCCTGGACTCTTTCAATTTTGTGTTTTTCACTTTTTTAATTGCTGTTTGCACGATTTGGTTTCTTCTTTTGCATGTGATGTGGTTTTGATGATTTTTTTGAACGAGTTCCATGGTTTTCTTTGCTTCGTGGCTGTCTGTGGGGAAGACAAATCTCAGGGTTGTATACTGCAAACATACTTTGATAATAAATATACTTAAAATCTTTGAATACCTTCCAAAAATCTCATCCTCTCCTTAAGGTCTTTAACTCCTATCTGATGTATTGTCATTCGCAGAAACAATGCTTAATTATTTTAACTGATGGTTTGCTTGCCAAAACAATTATTGAGCTATCAAAGCAGTCCAAGGGATTTAGTGATTACACACATATTGATTTCATTCTTGAATGTTGCTGTAATGTATTAATAGTTTAATAATGTATTAGGATTCATTCTTCTTACACTGCAAGTTGACACATTAGTTATCCATGTACTGACAGACTTACACAAGTGACCGAGTCAGTCATGGAGAGATACAGCACTGGGATGGGCCCTGCAGTACATCAACTCCATGCTGACCCATCTACACTAATCTGATATTCATTCTCATCAGAGAGGACACAGCTCATCCACTGAGGAGATTTGGGTGGAGCTCCGAAGTTGAGGAAGGTGCAATTATGCTGAAAGGATTATACTATAGGCCCCCCAGTAACCACCAAGATGTGGAGTCAGTTACGTAGACAGATCATGGAATGCTGCAGAAACAACAAGGTTGTCATCGTAAGAACTCACAAAACACCCCGGGTGCTTCAGTTGTGCCCTAGTCCTTGATGAAAGCCATAAACTCAGGAAGAGGGATGGACCTTTCTTGCTACTACTTTGTCTCAACGGCCAAAGGAGAAGAAATTGTTAGTATCACTGCAACTTTCGGTCTGGCAAGTGCATACCTGTACCAAAGAGTGATCCCCTTTCAGGCCTCACCAACAACCTCCCAGTGAGCCATTCCACAACAGGCGACTGCCGTGGCAGCCCTTACAAAACCAACAGCGGAAGCAGTGTCTGGTGGCAGGTGGGCACTTTGTGCCAGCGTATTCTACTGAAATCTGTGTCACCAATGCCAAATGGTCGTCTCCGCTGGGCAGTTGTTTAATAAGTAGATCAAAATACTGTAGATTCCATTTCAGAAGCACATTTGATATTGCTAAGATGCTTCATTCAGTCACACTTTGCACACATTTCAATCTTAAATGAGCCGTGCATTTGTTCATAGAACAGACTCTTTGTTTACCTGAAAATGAACAAACTGTGTATTGGATTTGCAGTGTCAAAGACCCAGTGTTTCAGTTATGCTCCTGGTGACAGTCTGACATTAAGATCCTTGGCAGGCTGAGCCTATCAAACATGATTTTTCTTTATCCTACTCCCTAACACAATGGGGAAGACAACATTCTGAGATTGATGCCACATTTCAGAGTTTTTTTTTGGGACGTCTGGCCTGAGCTGCTGAGCTCCAGGCTGCTAACTCATAAAACACCATACTGGGCTGATAATGATTTTCTCACCAGAGTTGGTTGCTAAGGGTCAACCACAAGCTGTTTCATCACTCAGGCTGTCAGGAAAGTCAACAATAGCTCTGCAATACAAGCTAAGTACAACTTTTGAGTTTTAAAAAAATGAAGTTAATAATTGTGAACATCAAGATTGGCCCTGAAAGCATCTGAGTCTCGCACTTAAAAGAAGCAGTGAGGTGTTTTAAAACTTGTTTTTCTTCCCAGAGCCTGGCAAGGTTGAGGGTGATGTTCATTTACAGTACAGCTTCCTTGTTTACCTAAAATTGAACAAGATGTGGATTAGAGTGGTAGAATCAAATACCCAGTGTTTCAATCAAGTTCCTTGCACTGGTCAGACCTTAAGCAAACAGAGGCTAGAAGCATAAATGCATGGTCCCTCTATGTCTTTCTTTCTTTGTCACGTGATCAGAGCTATCAAAACTAAAAGGACATAGGTCTAAGGTGAGAGGAAAGTGCTTCAAAGGGGATTTGAGGGAAAGCTTTTGCATAGCAGGTTATTGATATCTGGATATCTCTGCCAGAGGAGGTAGTAGAATCGCGTACAATCATCATGTTTAAGAGACATTTCAGCAGGCAGTTAAGTAGATAAGGCGACGGAAGATTTCCATGATCCTAATGCAGGGAATTGGGCATGGACATAGCAGGCTGAAGAGCCCGTTTCAATACCGTTTCATCTCTATCGCTGAAGACAAAGTTCACTGTTCTGAAAGGTGCTTAATTAGGGAGAGCCAGCTTGGCTTTGAGCAGGGGAGGTCGTGCCTTACCAACCTGACTGAGATTTCTGACAAGGTGATGAGAGAGATTGATGAGGGTAAGGCAGTGAATGTTGTCTACTTGGATTTTAGTAAGGTGTTTGACAAATTCCCTCACGGGAGGCTAATCCAGAAGATTAAGGTGCATGAGGTCTGTGGTGAATTGGCTGTTTGGATTCAGAACTGGCTTGTGCATGGAAGACAGAGGGTGGTGGTTGAAAGGATTTATTTCAGCTGAAGGTCTGTAATCAGTGAAGATCCGCAGGGATCTGCACTGGGACCTCTGGTATATATAAATGACCTGGATGAAAATGTAGACGGTGGGTTAGTAAGTTTGTTGATGATACAAAGATTGGTGGAGTTATGGATCATGTAGAAGACTGGCAAAGAATACAGCGTGATATAGACCAGTTACAGATATGGACAGAGAAACGGCAGATAGAGTTTAACCCAGATAAATGTGAGGTGTTGCATCTGTTACAGGAAATGCAAGGAGACAGCACACTGTTATGGGCAAGGTCCTTAACAGTGTTGCTGAGTAAAGAGATCTTGGGATCCAAGTTCATAGCTCCTTGAAAGTGGCTACACAGGTTAATAGGGTGGTTAAGAAGGCTTTTATGCATTGAGGCATTGAGTTCAAAAGTCAAGAATGCAACCTTATAAAACTCTAGAGATTAGGCCACATCTAGAGTACAGTATTGCATAAAGTTTTGGTTGCCCCACTACAGGAAGGATGTTGAAGTTTGGAGAGGGTGCAGAGGAAGTTTACCAGGATGCTGCCTGGTTTAGAGGGCATGTGATATCAGGAGAGGTTGGACATACTTGGATTGTCTTCTCAGGAATGCTGGAGACTGAGGGGAGATCTGATAGAGGTTCACAAGATTCAGAGAGGCATCAATAGAGTAGACAGGGTTCTGTTTCCCAAGGTAGTAATGTCTAATACCAGAGGGCATGCATTGAGGGTGAGAGGGGTAGGTTTGAAGGGGATATGAGGCTTAGGTTTTTTACTCAGAGGGTGGTGGATGCCTGGAATGTATTACCTGATATGGTGGTAGAGGCAAATACATTAGATGCTTTTAAGAGCTGTTTAGATGGGCACATGGATGTGAGGAAGAGGGAGGGATATGGACATGGTGTAGGTAGGAGGGATTAGTTTTTGGGGTGTTTTTGATTTACTTTTTAGCTGGTTCAGCACAACACTGAGGCCAAATCGCCTATTCCTGTGTTGTACTCTTCTATATTCTGTTCCCACACATTACCCCAGCACCCTTTCTCATCTTTGTCCCCTTCCCCTTCCTGGTTCTATCCACCCACATGTCCCCCACTTCCCCCCATCCCATTCCCCACACATAATCTGGTTTCAGCTGCCTTTAACCTCTCCCTTCACCTCCTTTACTTAGCTGAACCTAGCACTGGCAGGGCTCTGTGCTCCTGATTATATGCCTCCTACAGCTGTCTGCAGTCTTCAAACTCCCCTCCCCACCACCTTGCTCATCATTTATATTTGTCTTTACCCCTCTCTCTCTTTGTCTGCCTCCATCTATCATTAGAAGATAGAGAGCCATGGTTGAATGGTGGAGCAGGCTTGATGGGCTGAGTGGCTTCATTCTTCTCCTTTGTCTTATGGAGAGCGATTAACTGTGCCAACATCTGCAATTCCCCTTGTGGACAGTCACTTCTGACACCCAGCAGGGTCTGCATGCATTCAGCAGAGAAAAGGTGTCAGAGAAACGATGTGCTTCTTATTATTAATTCATTAGCAGTTGGAAACAGAGAATACCACTACCATATTTTGTGTAATGTTGAATCAGGTTCATGGGTCTGGCAAGAGAGGCAGAAAATACTGACTGCGAATAAATATATTAATCATTTATTTACAAACGGTAAAAATTCGACCAAACATTCATGTTCCCCAAATCACAGAAACTCCAAAGCTGAATATTCAAAAGACATACTTAGATAAACGCACACATAGAGCATACTTTCCCAATGGTCATGTGCACCACTTGCCTTAGACAGAGGGAGAAAGAGCCTCTAAGTGCTCTCTATATACCCAGGATATTTGAAACTGCACGTCAATGGGAAAAGCAGCTGCAGTTTCTAAACTAACCAAACACAACAGAAGCAACTTTCGACACTCAGAATAAGGCATACCCCCCCAGCCCTCCACAGGACTCCTTGTCAAGATTTACATCAGTTCGACCATGAGACTAATTTCTGCCATTTAAAATGTACTGTATACTTCGAGCTCGCTATCCTTTCCAACACAGGCAAACTGTCCCAGCTCCATGATCCTACCTTCGGTCCACTCTGAGCTCACTTTCTTCATAATGTCCACCTGTCACAGAGAAACAGGAAAAACTTTGTTTTACATGCCATCCGGACAACTCATTTCTTCACATCAAAGCCCTGAGGAAGTAAAAGGAAAAACAATAACAGAATGCAGAATAAGGTGTTACACTTACAGAGAAACCGCAGTGCAGGTAGACGATAAGGGGCAAGGCCATAACGAGGTAGATTGTGAGATCACGAATCCTTTTTTATCCTATTAGGGGACCATTCAATTGTCTTTTAACAGTGGGATAGAAGCAGTCTTTGAGCCTTGTAGCACATGCTTTTGTACCTTCTGCCCAATGGGGGGGGGGGGAGGGAATATCTGGGGCAGGTGGGTCTTTGAATCCATTGGCTGCTTTATCAAGGCAGTGAAAAGTATAGACAGAGTGCATGGAGAGGAGGCTGGTTTCTGTGACGTGCTAAGCAGTTTCTTGTGGTCTTAGGCAGAGCAGTTCCCCATGGTCTTGGGCAGTGCAGTTCCCCATGGTCTTGGGCAGAGCAGTTCCCCATGGTCTTGGGCAGTGCAGTTCCCCATGGTCTTGGGCAGTGCAGTTCCCCGTGGTCTTGGGCAGAGCAGTTCCCCAATCATGCCGTGATGCATCTGAATAGGAAGCTTTCCAGCATCCATCACCAGTCACACTGAGGAAGTTGAGGCAACTGGGCACTTCCCTGGCCATGGCGTCTCTGCGATTAAACCAGGAATTTGGTCTTGTTCATTCATTAGATTATAAGACCATATGGTATCGGAGCAGATTTAGGTTATTTGGCCCATCGAGTCTGCCCCACCGTTTCATCATGGCTGATCCATTTCCCTCTCAACCCCAATCTCCTGCCTTCTTCCCGTATCCCTTCAAGTTCTGACTAATCAAGAAGCTATCAACCTCTATCTAAATATACCCAACGAATTGGCCTCCACAGCAACAAATTCCACACATTCACTACCCTCTGGCTAAAGAACTAAGAATTTGAAGCTCTCAACTCTCTCAACCTCAGCACCGCTGATTTAAACAGAAGCAAGCGAACCATCCCCCTTTTTGAAGCCAATGACCAGCTCTTTAGTTTTGCTGGCATTGAGAGAAATGTTGCTTTCATGTCACCATATCTCAAAGCCCTCTATCATCCTCTTGTACTCCAACTCATCATTATTATAGATTTGGCCTTCTGCAGTGGCATCATTTGCAAACTTGTAGATGAAGTTAAAGTGAAATTGAACCATGCAGTGTAGGGGACTGAGGACAATGTGGCATGACCTGTGTTGAGGATAACCATGATAGAGATGTTGCTGTCTATCTCTAGAGATTGCAGTCTTCTCTTTAGAGACTACTTCATCCTTATCAAAAATTGCCGGCAGTTCTTCACATAAAAAAATCCTTTAATGACCCCACACTTCAGATTAATACCCAACTTCCAATTCTCTTCTCCATACCAAAGCCGTTGAGCTTCCAAATTCAGAATCATTGCCACAACATCCTATGGGTTTCCTTAACCAAAAGTCCAAGCTATCACAAAATTGAAGTCAACCTCTTCTTGGTTCACAGTGAAGAATTATCTCTGAAGTTATTCTCCCTGAGATCTTCACAAAATCTAACATTTTTTTTATCCAAGCATTTGGTTAACTTTTCTGATAGTTTCTTCTTGGGCTTTGCTGCTGATTAACTAACATGGATTGAGATGTTTTATTAAACAACAAGAGGGAGAATAGGGGTCGACAGATCTACATGGAATATTTCAGCATATTCATCTTGCAGCAGGCTCACAGCTGCACTAGGAGATGAAAGCAAATAAAAATTACAAATGCATGAAACTTAGAGTAAAAACTTAACCTAATAGAAATGCAGTAGTTCAGGTGGCATTTGGAAAGAGGAACAGTATTCTGGATTTTATTCCTGAGTCAGCGTCGTAGCTTCACATCTTGCCACAGACACTTGAGCATGCCGGCACTGTTTTTGTGCACTTTATGCAGTCCAGTGTAGGTCTGTAGTCTAGTGTAGCTTCCTCTGTTTTTTTTTATTACGTAGTTCAGTCTAGGTTTTTGTACTGTGTCATGTAAACCATGGTCCTGAAAGACGTTGTCTCAGTTTTACTATGCAGTTACCAGCAGTTATGGTCGAAATGACAATAAAAGTGACTTGGCTTGACTTGACTTGAGCACAAAGTTCTGGGCTGCCACTCCTGAGGTACAGTTGATCTCTGGGGGAGGGCATCCATTAGATGAGACATAAAGCCTTGTCTGCTCTCTTGGTAAATGATCCCATGATATTCCTTCAGAGAAGAGCAAGAGAGTTCTCCCTGCTATACTGACCAACACTTACCTCTTATCACTAAAAGCAGATTATTTTGTTCCTATTGTTTGAGACCTTACTGTGTGTGAGAAGTTTCTTACATTACCGCACATCAGCATTGCAGCATGGTTATAATGCTATGATTTATTATAAAATCAGGGAATTATAGAAACATATAGCACAGGAACAGACCTTTATGCCTCACCTCATCCATGCTGACCACAATGCCTATCTATGTCGATCACATTTACCAACATTAGGCTCACATCTTTGTACTCCTTTCCTATCCATGTACCCATCCAAATCCCTTTTAAACATTGCAGCTGTATCTGTCTCTGCCACCTCCTCCGGTGGTCCAGTCCAAATAACTAACACCTTCTGAAAAACTTCAGCATTCTCCCTTTCACATTGAACCTGTAGCTTTTGTTTCTAGATGCCTTGCCCTGAGAAAAGTTACTGTCTACCCTATCTGTGTCCCCCATCATTTATAAACCCCTATGAGGTCACCCCTTAGCCTCCTACCTTCCAGTGAGAATGAACCCAGGCTATCCAAACAATCGTATCTACTGCTGTCTATTCAAAGCAACATTCTGGTGAACCTCTTTTGAGTTCTCCCTGCTGCTTCCCCGTCCTTCCTGCATCATGGCGACTGGAACTGTACACATTACTCCATATGCACTAACGTTTTGTGCAGCTGCAGCATGACGTTGTTGTGCCTTGGCCTACCAAAACAGAATATCAAATACCTTCCTCACTAACCTATCCATCTGTGTTGCCACATTCAGGCGATAATGAACAAGGTCCCTCTGTATATCAATGCTCCTGAAATCCCAGACATTTATTCTATTTGTACAAATAGAAGTTGACTTCCCAAAGGGCATCACCTCACATTTTTCTGGATTAAGTTCCTTCTGCCACTGCTCCGCCCAGCTTTACACCAGATCTCTGCCTCACCGAATCCTTGCACAATCTTCTTCACTATCTACATGATTTGCATGCTGACTGCAAACTTACTACCTTTATTCTCATTTGCTGATTCTATGTGTTGCATACAATAAAAATCCAGCAGCCATTCACTGGTACCAGCTTCCAGCCCTATCAACCAGCCAACTGATGGCCTCCAGGTCCCTTGTGCCTGAAACTTCCAGACAAGCCTACCATGCAAGGCCTTGTTAAAAGCCTCACAAAAGTCCATGTAAATCCCGTCTACCTCTTTGTCCTTATCAATTTTCTTAGTTACCTCCCCAAAAATCTCCAACAGACTTATGAGACACGAGGCATCAGGACATCCTGGGATTGGAGGAGGAAAAAATAAATGTGTCACTTTTGGCTTTCTGCTTGGCATCTCCAAGCTCAGATTCTAAGTCTAAGCCTTCTCTTTGAGCCCAAAGCCAGAATATATCTGAAATACTGTACTGGAGTGGAATGCAGAGGATATTCAGTCAGACGCCGCCAGGACTGGAGAACTGGAGCTGAGAGGGAAGGGTGCATAAGGTATGATTGCTTCCTTTGGAACAGCTAAGGCTAAGGGCAGAATAAATTGAACTGCATAAAATTAAGGAAAAAGACAAATTATTATTTAAAGAGACTGTGATTACAATGTGTTGCATTACAAAGGGATCCAGGGGCACCTATACATTACTTGAGGTGAAAAAGTTAGCCCGAAGGTGTAGTATGTAATGAGAAAGGCCAATGGAATGTTGATCTTTATTGGAAAGCTTATTGGAGAAGTTCTGATGGATCTCTCTCGGACACTGGTGAGACTGCATACAGTCTTTGTCTCCGTATTTAAGTAAAAACATTTTTATAATGAAATTCAGAGAAGGTTGACTTAGATGATTTAAAGTGGCTGATGTCTAACAGCAGGCTGAGCTAACAGACCCTATACTCCCTGGAGTTTATAAGAATGAGTTAATCTTTTGAAACATGTAAGATTCTGAGGAAATCAATAGATCCAATGCAGAGAGACAGGTACACCTAGTAGAGATATATAGAATGGGGGGGGGGGGGGGAATGTTTCAAAATAAGGGGTCACCCATTTCAGAGGGAGATGAAGAGCAGCTTCTTCTCTCAGTGAGTTGTGAATTTCCTACACCAGTAGAGGCAGGGTTTTGAATGGGTTCAAGGCAGAAACCAGATCATTTGAACCATAGGCGAGTTAAGTAATATTGAGAGGGTACAGCCATGATTTTACTGAAAGGCAGAACAGGATCGAGGGGCTAGATGGCCCATTGGCGCTCCTGCCTCTCATGTGTTTCTTATGTAGGGCCCATTTCCCTTGGCAAAGAGCCGGGGTTCAAACTGACTGGCAGAAGTTGGAAGTATGTCAAAGCTTTTTCAGCCAAAGAGTGTTGAGGACCTGAACTCAGTAACTGAAAGGACGAGGAGCGAGACAGAAGCTGCCACTGAATTTAGCAAGTATGTGAACATAGAATTGGAGCTGTGACCGGCAGGGCAAAAGACCCAGACTGGAATGTGACCTGAGGTCATACAGTTCTTTTACAGTTAACACAGAGATGAATGGGTC
The DNA here is from genome assembly GCF_048418815.1 of Hemitrygon akajei. Taxonomy (NCBI): domain Eukaryota; kingdom Metazoa; phylum Chordata; class Chondrichthyes; order Myliobatiformes; family Dasyatidae; genus Hemitrygon; species Hemitrygon akajei. The sequence continues at coordinate 61,329,172 of NC_133125.1, forward strand.
AAATTGCCTCATTCTGTGTCAGCAGGTGCCTACAGTTCCATAATTCTAACTTATTTATTTGTTTAAAAAACTTATTCTAATATACCTGCTTCAGGACAGGATATTTAGAGCGGATTTTTTTCGGTCAATATTAATAGATCCTCTGTTTATAATACAAGTGCAGGATTATGCTTCCATGCTAAGAAGATTAATCAAAAATAGTTCCACAGATCAGTTAGAATCTGATTTTGATAGCATGTTGGGGCCTCAACAATTTTCCCATATGTCAGGATATTAAAAGGAATTTATGAACAGGATCATCCTAATATTTTTAAGCATTTTACCAAGAACAATCCAGTTCTGGCAAGCTCACTGTGGGAGCTACTTCTGTTGCTGTGAGTAGAAAAACAATTTTGGAACCTTTCCTGTCAACATGCCTGCTTTTTTTTTGACATAAGTGCATGAGTGGGTCAGAAATTTGGGTATTGTAATTCAATTCATTCATTAGGACACATTAAAACAATAAGCATATTTGGATTATTTTTATGCAGAACATCTTTTTCAAGGCACAGTCATGAGGTCCAATCCTGGTTGCAAAGATCTGTCAGTGTGATTGTGCATTGTGATGGCTGCCTTCATTCACCGAGTGCTCATGGCAATTCTCAATCATTAACATTAATACATTAGTGAATCTATTGATTTTAATGTATTCATAAATCACTGTGAGCGGCAATTGCTGTTGGCTGCCAGTAAGTCGGATCGAAGGCCATCCATTTTCAATCTGGATGTCCCACAGCCACAATGATGGAGTGGATTTGTTTATTTCCTTCTCCCAGGCTTTACGGCCTGGAAGGACCTACCCTGAAATAAAAGTGCCCATATCGGATGTAGCTCCTTCTCACTGCTCAACGTGATCCAGACCTGTGAGCTGCACCTGGAGCCCGGCCCTCGTGACTTAGTCTCTCTGCTCAGTTCATTTACATCCTAGTGGGTGCTGCAAAGGTACGTGTGAAGGGAATTATATCCTTTCTGCCAAAGCATTGCTTCACATAGTAAAACATCTACCTCTTCCTCTGGATATCTGAGGGAGCGAAGCCTACGTTATAGTTCATTATTAGTACTGGATGCCTATGGATTGAACTGTTAGTGGGTGAACCTACAATGTGAAGTAATTAAAAAGGTATTTTATCAGATCCAAAAGAGTTTGCTAGTTCGTTATGAGTGTTCTGTGACGTGGGTAATCATGGTCTTTCCATGACCATGACTGTTCTTGGCAAATTTTTCCACAGAAGTGGTTTGCCCATTGCCTTCTTCTGGGCAGTGCCTTTACAAGATGGCTGATCCCAGCCATGATCAACACTCTTCGGAGATTGCCTGCCTGGTGGCAGTGGTCAGTGGTCGCATTGCCAGGACTTGTGGTATGCACCAGCTACTTGTACGACCATCCACCTCCTGCTCCCATGGCTCCACGTGACCTTGATTCCAGGGAGAGGGGGGCGTAAGTAGGTGCTACATCTTGCCCGAGGGTGATCTGCAGGCTCACAAAAGGAGGGAGAACCTTACACCTCATTTAATAGAGACGGATCTCCACCCCGTCACCCAGAAGAGTACATGAGCAGAAACTCATCTTTGGTTACCAGTGCTAAACGTGTGTATTTCACCCTACGTATATGGCCACATTGGTTTCACTTTCTTGCTTTATACTGTAACCTTATTAAGGTCCAATTAATCACCAATTGTCTACCAAAGTCATCTGCTTACTTGAGTTGAAATCCAGGACATAGCTTCCACTCAGAAAGTGAATAAGCTACTTCAGGAGGTGCCAGATCTCCAGATTTTCTTTTACTCCTTCAAACTGATGATATTTGAACAGATTTTCATTAGCTCCGTTCTACGTGACTGGATAAGGGCAGGACACCTGAAGTCTGGAGTCACTGTTACTGCCCAGAAGCACAGACAGTGTCTGTCCTGGACTGCTTCCAAGTCGTGTCACCAGCAGGGATGGGAGGGGACTGGATGTAGGTCAACTCCTCCAGCAGCACAGATTGCCTCCAACCATCTCAGTATGAAAATATGGCAAAACTAAAATCTTTCCTCTGCCTGTCTGGCCAAGGTACTACAGGGCCAGCAGCGTTCACCCCTCAGACACAAGGCTAGTTTCACACATCATCTCCTGATTTAGCAAGGAATTGTTCCAGGAAAATGAAATGGAAAACCAGGAGCACCCCTCCTTACCTTCCCAACACCAATGTGACAGGATCCTACAGGCACAGGCCTAATGCCATCAACACCATTCCCCTCAGACCGCAAACTAGGCACTGTAGTGTAGTGGCTAGAATGCGCTTTACAGTACCAGCGACCCAGGTTCAATTCCCTCTACTGCCTGGAAGGAGTTTGTATGTTCTCCCCGTCATCACGTGGGTTTCCTCCGGGCACCCCGGTTTCCTCCCAGTCCAAAGGTGTAATGTTTGGTAGGTTAATTGGTCATTGTAAATTGTCCTGTGATTAGTCTAAAATTAAATTGGGGGTTTCTGGACAACACAGCTCGAAGGGCCAGAAGGGCCTACTCTGTACTGTATTTCAATAAAATTTTTAAAAATTTAAAAATTGAAGAAGGTGGTCCTGGCAAAGAGTCTCGGCTTGAAGTATCGACCGTACTCTTTTCCACAGATGCTGTCTGACCTGCTGAGCTCCTCCAGCATCTTGTGTGTGTTGCTCAGATTTCCAGCATCTGCAGATTTTCTCTTGTCTGTGAAAGAAGGGAGGGTTTTTGATGGTCTCCTTCTTCCTACTGCCTTATATCTGCATGAACTAAGAGTGAATCCAAAATAAAATTCACCAAAACTGGTTGCAAAAATTGCAGTACAAAATTCCATGTAAAATAAAAGGTGGGTATTTAGTTCTGATATGGTCACCCAATTCTAATGTTTTTTTATGCGATGAACTGATGTGATGAAATCAAACATCGATATTCTGTAATAAAAATATTTATTTCTGGAATTTACATTACTCAACATGGAACAAAAAATGTTAGGCAAGGAGCAGCTCAGTTTGAAGTGACTTTTTAATTTATTTATCACACACCAATCACCAATGGTTAATCAATAAGCAAAGACTTGCAATTTTACCTTCACATGAGCATGGTCTGGAGTCTGCATTACCATGAGTTGCAGCTTATCAGCAGCACTCATTGCCAATGGAAGGAAAGGAATTAACTTAATGTGTAGACTCAGAGTGCCACCTATTGCTGTTACAAAAATAATAACTGAAATTGGATTTTAATCTTCTTAAACTATTCCATATCATGGGACAATTATGAAATTTTAACTAAAAATCTGGTCGTGTCTAGAATTCTACCTTTACCTGGGATTGATTCTTTCTTATTTCCCTGATATTGCTTTTGTCATGTTAGCATCTTAACAATCTCAAGACATTTCATGAAATCTTTTACATCTATCTGATAGGATAGAAAGGCCCCAAGTTCAATGTCAAAATGAAAAGATAACATCTCCCACAGTACACACTCATTTAGTTCTCTACAAAAGTGTCAGCTTGGCCTTTTGTGCTTGTGTCTTGAGAACAGGATTTGAAACTACTAACTTCTCATTCAGAGGGGGAGTGCTTCAAAGTGCTGAAATGGCCATTGGCATACTGAAAATGTGCATTGGATGCCTAGACATTTCCTAAGGCACCATCAGAATGTATCAAAATTGCCCAATAAGATTTCAGTATGCAGCATTTTAGGCTGACTGCATCAAGGATTGCTTCTTTGAGGAGCAAACTGAAGGACTCGGCGCCTCTTTGGGTAATTGAAGTAAAGACGATGAAGATGAAGAAGAAAACGATGAAGGTATCATCCTCAGCTGCTAACCTTGCTACTGAGGGTGACCCTTAGGTCTCTTAGGTTGCACTAATGCCTCCATGTTGAGAAAGATTACTCACGTGAATGAAGAGGTATGTCTATGGAAAAAATGGAAATAGAATGATATTAACATGGTAACATTAATGTGTGGACATATCTCTGGTTTTGCCATTGTCAGCATGATTCCCAGACTGATTGCAATAGAAAATGTCAGGAGTCAACTGTCATTGAGATCAAGGAAATAACTGAAAAGTTCCATGGACTTTACAGGGATATTTGCTGTGACACATCAGTGAACTAAACATGAGCCTAAAGTAGAAGATTCATATTTGTTCTGGCTCCAGGTGTAAACACTTCAGGTGCAACAACACTACTAATGTTGGATGAGCCAGCTTCCTGGTGCGGGATGGGACACCTGGTTGAGTGGTGCTGCACAAACAACTTCTCAATCAACAGCAGCAAAACTAAACTGCTGATTGTTGAAACAACACACACAAAATGCTGGTGGAACACAGCAGGCCAGGCAGCATCTATAAGGAGAAGCGCTGTCGACGTTTCGGGCCGAGACCCTTCGTCAGGACTAACCGAAAGGAAAGATAGTAAGAGATTTGAAAGTAGTGGGGGGAGGGGGAAATGCTAAATGATAGGAGAAGACCGGAGGGGGTGGGATGAAGCTAAGAGCTGGAAAGGTGATTGGCGAAAGTGATGCAGAGCTGGAGAAGGGAAAGGATCATGAGACGGGAGGCCTTGGGAGAAAGGGTGGGGGGGGAAGCACCAGAGGGAGATGGAGAACAGGCAAACAACTAAATATGTCAGGGATGGGGTAAGAAGGGGAGGAGGGGCATTAATGGAAGTTAGAGAAGTCAATGTTCATGCCATCAGCTTGGAGGCTACCCAGCCAGTATATAAGGTGTTGTTCCTCCAACCTGAGTTTGGATTCATTTTGACAGTAGAGGAGGCCATGGATAGACATATCAGAATGGGAATGGGACATGGAATTAAAATGTGCGGCCACTGGGAGATCCTGCTTTCTCTGGCGGACCGAGCATAGGTGTTCAGCGAAACGGTCTCCCAATCTGCGTCGGGTCTCACCAATATGTAAAAGGCCACACCGGGAGCACCGGACACAGTACACCACACCAGCCGACTCACAGGTGAAGTGTCACCTCACCTGGAAGGACTGTCTGGGGCCCTGAATGGTGGTGAGGGAGGAAGTGTAAGGGCAGGTGTAGCACTTGTTCCACTTACAAGGATAAGTGCCAGGAGGGAGATTGGTGGGAAGGCATGGGGGGGAAGAGTGGACAAGGGAGTCGCGTAGGGAGCTATCCCTGCGGAAAGCAGAAAGAGGGGGGAGGGAAAGATGTGCTTGGTAGTGGGATCCTGTTGGAGGTGGCGGAAGTTACGGAGAATAATACTTTGGACCTGGAGGCTGGTGGGGTGGTAGGTGAGGACAAGGGGAACCCTATCCCAAGTGGGGTGGTGGGCGGATGGGGTGAGGGCAGATGTGCATTTGAGAGCAGAGTTGATGGTGGAAGAAGGGAAGCCCCCTTGTTTAAAAAAGGAAGACATCTCCTTCGTCCTGGAATGAAAAGCCTCATCCTGAGAGCAGATGCGGCTGAGATGGAGGAATTGTGAGAAGGGGATAGCCTTTTTGCAAGAGACAGGGTGGGAAGAGGAATAGTCCAGGTAGCTGTGAGAGTCTGTAGGCTTATAGTAGATATCAGTAAATAAGCCGTCTCCAGAGATGGAGACAGAAAGATCAAGAAAGGGGAGGGAGGTGTCGGAAATGGACCAGGTAAATTTGAGGGCAGGGTGAAAGTTGGAGGCAAAATTAATGAAGTCGACGAGCTCAGCATGCATGCAGGAGGCAGCGCCAATGCAGTCGTCAATGTAGCGAAGGAAAAGAGGGGGACGGATACCCGTATAGACTTGGGACATGGACTGTTCCACAAAGCCAACAAAAAGGCAGGGATAACTGGGACTCATACCCATACCCATGGCTACACCCTTGGTTTAGAGGAAGTGAGAGGAGCCAAAGGAGAAATTATTGAGAGTAAGAACTAATTCCTCTAGACGGAGGAGAGTGGTGGTAGAGGGGAATTGGTTAGGTCTGGAATCCAAAAAGAAGCGAAGAGCATTGAGACCGTCCGGGTGGGGGATGGAGGTATATAGGGACTGGACGTCCATGGTGAAAATAAGGTGGTGGGGGCCAGGGAACTTAAAATCATTGAAAAAATTCAAAGCATGAGCACTGTCATGAACGTAGGTAGGAAGAGATTGAACAAGGGGGGATAAGACAGTGTCAAGGTATGCAGAGATGAGTTCGGTGGGGCAGGAGCAAGCTGAGACAATAGGTCTACCTGGACAGGCAGGTTTGTGGATCTTGGGTAGGATGTAGAAACAGGAAGTGCGGGGTGTGGGAACTATGAGGTTGGTGGCAGTGGATGGGAGATCCCCAGAGCTGATAAGGTTGGTGATGGTATAGGAGACAATGGCCTGGTGATCCTTAGTGGGGTCATGATCAAGAGGTAAATAAGAGGAGGTATCAGAGAGTTGTGGCTATGCCTCGGCCAGGTAGAGGTCAGTACATCAGACAACAACAGCTCCCCCTTTATCAGCAGGTTTTATAGTGAGGTTGGGATTGGTGCGGAGGGAGCGGAGAGCAGAGCGTTCGGAAGGAGTTAGGTTGGAATTGGAACAGGGTGCAGTGAAGTTGAGACGGTTGATGTCCCATCGGCAATTAGCAATAAAGAGATCCAGAGCAGGCAGAAGACCAGAGCGGGGTGTCCATGAAGAGGAGGAGGGTTGAAGACGGGAGAAGGGGTCATCGGTGGGGGTAGGAGAGTCCTTGCCAAAGAAGTAAGCTCGGAAACAGAGCTGGCGGAAGAAGAGTTCAGCGTCATGGCGTATGTGGAACTCGCTGAGGTGTGGGCGAAGGGGGACAAAGCTGAGGCTCTTACTGAGGACAGAGTGCTCTGCCTCAGAGAGTTGAAGGTTGGAGGGAATGGTAAATACCCAGCATGGATGAGAGATGGAATCAGGACCATTTCGCTGAACACCTACGCTCAGTCCGCCAGAGAAAGCAGGATCTCCCAGTGGCCTCACATTTTAATTCCACGTCCCATTCCCATTCTGATATGTCTATCTATGGCCTCCTCTACTGTCAAAATGAATCCAAACTCAGGTTGGAGGAACAACACCTTGTATACCAGCTGGGTAGCCTCCAAGCTGATGGCATGAACATTGACTTCTCTAACTTCTGTTAATGCCCCTCCTCCCCTTCTTACCCCATCCCTGACATATTTAGTTGTTTGCCTGTTCTCCATCTCCCTCTGGTGCTGCCGCCCCTCCTTTCTTTCTCCTGAGGCCTCCCGTCCCATGATCCTTTCCCTTCTCCAGCTCTGTATCACTTTCGCCAATCACCTTTCCAGCTCTCAGCTTCATCCCACCCCCTCCGGTCTTCTCCTATCATTTCAGATTTCCCCCTCCCCCCACTACTTTCAAATCTCTTACTATCTTTCCTTTCGGTTAGTCCTGACGAAGGGTCTCGGCCTGAAACGTCGACAGCGCTTCTCCTTATAGATGCTGCCTGGCCTGCTGTGTTCCACCAGCATTTTGTGTGTGTTGTTTGAATTTCCAGCATCTGCAGATTTCCTCGTGTCTGCTGATTGTTGACTTCAGGAAGGGGAAGGAAGTCAAGCATGCATCTGCCTACACTGGATAATCAGCGGTGGAGAGAGTCAGCAGATTAAACTCCCGGGCATTAGTGTCTTGGGTGACCTGTTCTGGGCCCAGCACATAGATGCAATCATAAGAAAAAAACACATCAGCATGTTTACTTCCTTAGGAGTTTACAGAGATTCAGCTTGTCACTGAACTCTCTAACAAACTTCTACAGATGTACCGTTGAAAGTATCCTGGCTGGTGCATGTCTGGTGCAGTAATTTGAATGCACAGCAACATAAGAAGTGCAGAGACTTATAGACCCAGCCCAATACATCACGGGCTTTTCCCTCCCCACCATCAGTAATATCTACCAAAATTTCTGCCTCAAGAAAACAACGAGCAGTATCAAAGATCCCCATTGTTCAGGCTATGTCATCTCTTTACAGCTACCATTGGGCAAAAGGCACAGCAGGCTGGCGGGCTACATCACAAAGTTCAAGAACAGATACTCCCTTTCAGCCATTCAGTTCTTGAACTACCTGGCACAACCCTATGGCCATTTTGATTACTTTGCACTAAAGCAAACATTTTTTCTGTTCCTACTGTATTCTTCCTTGAAAATAATAGTGTATAATCTATGGTTAGTTTTGAGTTTTTCTTGTGATTGCTGCTTATATAATGCTATGTGCCTGTGATACAGTAGGGTTTTCATTGCATATGTGCATACATGCACGTGCATATGAGAAATCAATTTGACTTTGACTTTAATTTTAATTTTAATGGAGTGGTTTGGGAGAGGCATCAAAAGCAGGGGTAAAATCAGTGCTCCAACTAATCCAACATGGAAGGCAGAGGTAAAATAACTTAAACTGCCTACTGGTATGGTAATATTATTAACATTGCTAATCTAACCCATTTGTACTATTTGTAATGGGCATTTCTTGCTGATGCATCATTCCAGCTTACTCTCATGGGGTCAGGGTAAAATTGCTTCTGTTAACTCTGTTTTTCCCTTTACAGAATCTAGTTCTGGCTTTTCAGATTTCCAACATCTGCAGGACTGTACTTTTTTCAACTTTATTGGAATGGAGAGTAGTTTTATATCAATTCTGAATAAATCAGAGAATGATATGCTAAAATCATGTGGTGTATTACTGTATAAATTATGTTTGAACTTGCTTTCAGCAACGTCTCCAGTTCTGTTCCCAGAAAAACACACCAATCGTGCAGGGCCCAGAGTCAAGCAGGATAAAATCTGAACTTTATTTCATTTTGGTTCTGCTACTGTGCCTCCCACATAGTAAACCCAGCGACTTTAGGATGGCAATTAGGAAGAGAAGGGGAAATGAGACATCAAGTTGCCCAACCTCAGCAGCATAAGGCTACATGATTTTAACTCATTGGCCTTATTTGCATCTTCTAGACAGTTACCAAAAGCCAGCAAGATGCAGAAGAGAGGTGGCAGTTTATGACCTGGCCCAGCTGAAGGAAAAGCCCATAGCATTTAGATAAGGTGAAGAGACCGTGTCTGTGAATGGAACCTGTTCAACTGGGTTGATACTAGGAGGCCAATACCTGCTTCTTTGGATTCCAGAAGGAAAGCTAAAAACACTTTTAAACCTTAAATATTTGGCTTTCAACTTATTTATTTGTTTTATAGCCTGTGGGCTTCACTGGCCAGGCTAACATTTATTGCCCTTTTCTACACTCAGTGGGCACTTTATTAGATACTCCAGTATACCTACACGTTAATGCAAATATCGAATCAGCCAATCGTGTGGCAGCAACTCAATGAATAAGAGCATGCTGGCATGGTCAAGAGGTTCAGTTGTTGTTTAGACCAAACATCAGAATGGGGAAGAAATGTGATCTCAGTGACTTTGACCATGGAATGATTGTTGGTGCCAGAAGGAGTGGTTTCAGTATTTCAGAAAATGCTAATCTCCTGGGATTTTCATGGACAATAGTCTCTAGAGTTTACTGAGAATGGTGTGAGAAACCAAGACAAAACGTCCCGAAAACATCCAGTGAGCAGCAGTTCTGTGGGCAAATTGCCTTGTTAATGAGAGAGGTCAGAGGAGAATGGCCAGACTGGTTCAAGCTGACAGGAAGGAAGCAGTAGCCCGAGTAACAGTGGTGTGCACAAGAGCATCGCTGAATGCACGTCAAACCTTGAAGACATACAGGAAGTTCCCAATAAAGTAGCCGATGTGTGTTGATCCCTGAGAAAATGGTGATGAGCCCCAATTCCTCAGCTGGGTTGTAAGGGTGGAGGAGGTTAAGAGGTAAGCAAAGGCTTTTCTTGTTTGTACATAGAACAGTAGAGCACAGTATGGAACACTTTGGCCCATGTTGTTCTGTTGATGTTTTGACCCACACTGAGGTCAATCTAAACCTTTCCCCCCTACAGACCCCTCCTATTATCCTTGTGCCTAACTAAGAAAATGCCCCTCATGTATCTGCCTCTACTACCACTCATGGAAAGGTGTTCCATGCACCCACCACTCTGTGTAAGCATCCCCATACTTTCTCCAATCTCCTTAAAATTATACCTCCTTTTACTGGCCATTTCCAGCTGGGGAAATGTCTTTGGCTATCCACTCCATCATCTTGTACATCTCTACCAAGTCACCTCTTGTCCTCCTTCACTCCAAAGAGGAAAAACCCTAACTCTCTCAGTCTGCCTTAATAGGACATGCCCTCTAGTCCAGGCAGCATCCTGGTACATCTCCCCTTCCACATCCTTCCTATAATGAGGTGGCCAGAACTGAACACAATGGAGTCATAGAACACCAAAGCACAGAGACAGGCCCTTCAGCCCATCTAGTCTGTGCCAAACTATTAATCTGCCTAGTTCAATCGACCTGCACCCAGACCATAGCTGCCCATAACCCTCTCATCCATTTACATAATCAGGTTTCTCTTAAATGCTGAAATTGACCTTGCATATATCACTCATGCTGACAGCTCGCTCCACACTCTCACCACCTTCTGAGTGAAGAAGTTCTCCTTAAATGTTTCACCTTTCACCCTTAACCCATGGTCGTGACCTCTAGTTGTATTCTCACCCAACCTCAGCAGAAAAAAACTGCTGCATTTTCCCCTCTCTATACCCCTGACTAGCTTTGCCAACCCTCGCCCTTTAATCCCTCCCGCTCTATCACATCTAAAACAACGCAATCCTAGAACATTGAGTGGCCAGCCCTGCCTCTCCTGCAATCAAGTCTCACTAATGGCTACAATATCATAATTCCTTGTGCTGATCCATGCCCTAAGCTAATCCACCTTTCCTATAACACTCCTTGCATTGAAATATACACAGCTCAGAACATTAGTCCCACCACGCTCAATCTTTTGATTCTGACCTTGTATGTGTTACACCTATGCCACAACTCTGAGGGGCCGAAGGGTACAAAGTAGCCCCCTCCTTTTTGAGAATCGCAAGATCGCTATTAATTCGGGTCTGGGACGAAGGAAATGAGAGAGAGATGTCCAGAATACACAAGTGTTTGGAATGTGTCCTGGCCTCAGCAAGGCGGAACCATTGATAACGGCTATTGTCTCTTGGAGACGGAATTGTGTATTGAGTACTGTACTATTCATTGAAGCCCTCAGGAGATGACCAGAGTGGGCTGGTTGAGGGATTGCATCATCCCAACCTGATTGACATCTGAGACCCCGTGAGTAAGGATAAAAGAGGGTCTGGGGGAACAACCCCTTTAGACGCACCAGGAGAGACGCTAGAAATCCCGTGACAGCGTTTGATAGCGACAGCCGGTGGGGGGCTCACGTGCGTCCTTTCCCTTTGCCTGGGATTGGGGCTTCACCACGGAAGAACGGCTTAGCTAAAGAAGAGGCCACACCAACGAAACTCTCGAAGGTTCGGAATCATTAAAAGGAAAAGCTGGCAAGTTTCCAAAAATCTCTCTCTTGACTCCAACCAAAGGCTGCAGCCTGAATGAACTGAGTGACTTTTATATTTCCATCGGACAATACATTATCCCCTAGACAACGATAGAGCTATTTCTTATTGATTATTATTATACCCGCACTTTTAGATTTAGTATTGACGACGTATAGTATCTGTATGTTTGCATTGATATTATTTTTGTGTATTTTTACCAATAAATACTGTTAAAAATAGTACCATCAGACTTCAACGGACCTCTCTATCTTTGCTGGTAAGTGACCCAGTTACGGGGTTCGTAACATATGTATGCTTTACAATATCTTTCACCACGGCCACTCCATTCTTGTTCTCTAGCTTTAAATCCCCCTTCCACCACACCACCCCCCCCCCCCACACAGTGTAGCATTAGCAAACCTTCCCGCTAGGGTATTAGTCCCCCTCCAGCAAACTGTCCCTTCTGTACAGATCCTATCTTACCTGGAAGAGAGCTCAGTGACCCAAAACTCCGAAGCTCTCCCTCCTGCACCAACTCCTTAGCCACTTGTTAAACTGTATGACCTTATTTCTGGTCTCACTAGCACATGGCATGAGTAGAAATCCTAAGATCATATCTTGGACGTCCTGTCCTTTAACTTGGCACCTAATTCCCTGAACTCATTTTGAAGGATCTGCTCCCCTATCCTATCCATGAGATTGGTACTGACGTGGACCACAGCCTCTGGCTGCTCTCCCTTCCATTTAACAATGCTGTGGACTTGATCTGAGATGTCACTGATCTTGTCATCTGGGAGGCAACAATCCATCCGGGAATCTCATTCTTGTCCACGGAATCTCCTTTCCATTCCCCTAACCAATGGATCCCCTATTACTACAGCTCACCTCTTCTCCCCCCTTCCTGCAGCTTCTCCCAGATTGTTCATCTCCCCAACAGTATCCAAAACTATATACTTATTACTGAGGGAAATTACCACTAGGGTACTTTGCACTGTCTGTCTATTCCATTTCCCTCTCCTGAAAATCTCCCAGCTACCTGCTTCCAGCAACTTGGAGGTGACTACTGTAGCTCCTATCTATCACCTCCTCATCCTCCCATATGAGCTGAAAGTCATCGAGCTGCTGCCCCAGATGTAGTTATTATGGATACTAGTTCCCCACATCTCACATGAAGAACATACCATTAAGTGTGGACCCATTGTCAGCACACTAGCTATATACTAACAGGGGAAAAAAATTAATTACAGCCTGCATCTGTGTTTGTCCAAGACTGTTGAGCCAAAACATGACCACTCTAACACTGCCTCACTTACACAATGGCCACTCCTACAATGGTCTACTTAGGGTCTTATAGAACTACAACATTAGCTTGTGGCTCTTGAACTCAATCCCCCAATTAATGAAGACCAACAAGCCTTGTGCCAAAGACCCCAAGATCCCTCTGTTCATCTACACTGCTAAAAATTTTGCCATTAAACCTTATTCTGCCTTCAAATTTGACCTTCCATAAAGAATCGCTTCACACTTTTTCTGGTTGAATCTATCTACCACTTCTCAGCCCAGCTCTGCATCCTGTCATCCATTGCACTCAACACTATCTACAACTCCACCAACCTTCATGTCATCCACAAACTTACACTTCCTCGTCCAAGTTATTTATAAAAATCACAAAGAGCTGCGGTCCCAGGTCCCTGCAAACCACCACTGGTAACCTACCTCCAGCTAGAATAGTCCATCTACTAACAACCTGTTACAAACCCACACACCAAGTTTCCATGGATCACATGCCTCCTGACATTCTGAAAGAGCTGACTATGGAAAACCTTATCAAATTCCTTACTAAAATCCATAAACACCTCATTCACTTCAACAATGTGCTTTGTCACAGTCTCAAAGAATTCAATCATGCTTGTGAGGCATGATCTCTCCCTTACAAAGCCATGCTGACTACCCCTAATCAGACTATGCTTTGTCAAATACTGGTAAATGCTGTCTCTAAGAATCCTCGCTAATAATTTACCCAACATTGAAGTCAGAGACACTGCTTAGAAGAGCAGGTTAAGATGGAAAGATAGAGGAAAGGAATGTGTTGTTGACAAAGTTAGTTTTCCTCATGTAAATCTCATTGTGTCCTTCACACAGATTGTATACACTTTAACCATTCTTCCAGTGTAATTCAATTAAATGGATAATGGTGACCCTCATAAATTGAATTGCAACTGAATCCAATCTTCCCACAATAAAATACAGAATTTTGCTTAGCAGTGGAATCCTAACACTCATATTTAACTCTCTGTTGTCCAGGTGTGCTGTCTGGGGCCCTGTATTTACATTTCTTCACCACAGTCCTCAACTGCCTCACACCCACTATTTAAACCTTCTGTTCTAGTGTTTACAGATATTTGAACAAGGTGTATAAAGCAGAGAGGACAGGGAAAAGATATATTGTAACCTCCATCCCACCAAGACAAAAAAACAGTTATTTGTAAGTGGCACCCACAATTTTAAAAGTTGACAGTACAGTACACCCTGATGTTACTGAAGGATTGCATGCCTAGAAAACCATCCATATTGCAATTATCAATTATGCCATTGACAAAAATTGATATTTGTTGTTTCCTTTCCATTTTATATATATTGTTATTTTCTTATAAATTCCATAAGAGTGAATTTTTGTACCTTATCTCAAGTATATTGGTAGTAATATATGAATTCTGTAAAGGCAAACATCTGTTACCCCAAACTGCCCTCATGTAACTTGTCTGACTTCCCTTCTCCCCACCTTTTTATTCTGGCTTCTCCCTCCCCCCACCTTTCCAGTCCTGAAGAAGAGTCTCAGCCTAAAATGTCAACTGCTTATTCCTCTCCATAGATACTGCCTGGCCTGCTGAGTTCCTCCAGTATTTTGTATGAGTTGCTTTGTATCTCCAGCATCTTCAGACTTTCTCATGTTTATGATTTGCTGCCCCACTGTGAAGTCTCGTTGAGGGATGCCTACCCTGAAGAAGTTTAAATCTTCTCTTCGATAGAAATTCAGTGAGATCCTCTTACACTGCTCCCTCTGTGATCTCTGCTGCCCTCTGACTCTTAGACCATGCGCTTACCCAGACTTGATACCACTGCTTCCTGAGAACTTCTTCCATTATTTTCTTATCCCCTCCCTCTCCCCTCTTCTTCTATTCCTCACTCTGGCCTCTTACCTCTTCTCACCTACCTGTCAGCTCCCCCTAATGCCCCTACTTCTTCCCTTTCTCCCATGGTCCACTCCTCTCCTCTTTCAGATTCCTTCTTCCCCAACTACGTACTTTCCCACCCACCTGGCTTCACCCAACAGTTTCCAGTTTATCCTCCTCCTCCCCGCCCCCAACCTTTTTATTCTGGAATCCTCCCCCTTCCTTTCCGGTCCTGATAAACTGGCCCAAAACATCTACTATTTATTCATTTTCATAGATGCTGTCTGTCGGATCTCTGTTTATCTTCTGATCCTTCAGGCCTTTCCAAGTAACTCATTGGCTGTTTGTGTCATCACTTCATTGAACTTCGCTGTCAGTGTTTCAGTATCTCCATCAAGCATCAGCAGTGGTGCAAACAATACGGAGAGACAGTAACATCGCTCTCAGGCCCAAGTTGAAACTCTTGCATGCACTTCTGCTCTCCATTTTCTTGTATGCATGCAAATCATGGACTTTGACAACAGAACAGCAAAAGAGGATCCAGGCAGTAGAAATGAGATGCTTCAGAAGGCTCCTCGGCATCTCCTGTACTAACCATGTCCCAAACGATGAAGTATGAAGAACCATCATACAGTACATGAGACACTACAGAGTAAAGAACAGGTCAAACCGCTGTCAATCCCTGTCCTTCAGAGAATGGTACAGGAGAAAAGATAAGAGGTTCAAAGGTCCAATTTAATGTCAGAGAAGAGTATACAATATACATCCTGAAATACATTTTCTTTGCAAAACATCCATGAAAACACAGAAGTGCCCCAAAGAATGAACAACAGTTAAACATGAGAACCCCAAAGTCCCCCCCAGCTCCCCCCCCCCCGCACGTAGGTGGCAGCAAGCCGATGATACCGCACCACCCCCGGCAAAAAAATGCTCACTTGCTACCGAGCACAAGCATGAGCTAAGCAATAGCAAAGATACAAACTTTGCAGTTACCCCAAAGCTATTGCATTTCATCCGGCATTCAACAAACCACAGGTTCTCTCTCTCCCTAATAAGGGAGAGGGAGGTGTCCCCCCATTTTCACAGCGAGCGGGAGACATAACGACAACCCACTGCTTTACGATGTTAAAAAGTCCGTTTTGTCGCTTTTTACGAGCTCTGTGCCTGAAGATCGCAAAGATCTTGGGTCTTTGGGCCCACAGCGAAAGATTTTCCAGCCTCCCCAATGACACACAAGTCTCCTGCTGTGACACTGACCATCGATCCGCCCGTGTCCAGAGCCCCGAGATCATAGGCTTCCAAACAGGAGGCCGACTCGCAGGCCAAACCTTTGGCATCCAGAACAACAGTGGCTGGTCCTGAAACCCTGAGAGCGGGTCCCATTCCCACAAAGAACCGAAGTCTGCGTGTAACTCCAGGTCAGGGTCTTCAAAAGAACCCTGAAGGGGAAAAATAGAGATATTAAAGATGGAAATAGAGCTATTTCTGAAGATGCCAGCAAAGGAGTCACCATTTAGCACCATCTTAACTCTGCCTCCAAAAGAGACAGACAGAGGAAGAAATTGCAGAGTAGACTGGAGAGAGCTTTGCTGCAACACAGGCACTTGCCCACAACTGTGAGGGATGGAGGCAACTGGTGCAGTGCTCATCATACAGCAGTCCTGTATGTTTTCAATGTTTCAATGTCCTACGACCCAGGCGTTCTGCGGGATCTGAAACCGTAACCATAAATGTAGGGTTTTTCTGGGAGTCAGGAACAATGAGCAGTCTTAACTCTTAACAGTTGTGTATTTCAAAGTACAACCAAACATAGAAATACTAAGCAAACTAAATAATGAGCTGAGAAATGAAACTAAGATAAACAAAAAGCAGTCAGAAGCCAGAGATAAAAAGAAAAGATGAAGGTGGCACCTCTGAAAATTCCATCACTTTTATAGTTGAGATAAGAAAAATCCCTTAGATAAAATAAACCAATCACTGGTTGCATAATTACATCACGTGGGTAATGTGCTAATACTTACCCAATAAGAAATGAGAAAGGCAATAAACCCGCTAGTTTAACTGCTATATCGCTTTCTGCCAGTAAATGGGGACGAACCACTGCAAACTGTGGAAAGTTCATGAGTTTGTTCAAAAGTATAAATGATTAAACTACGATGTTCATCTTACATTAATTCATCTAACACCTTATAAAAAGTGTTTTTAGAAAGTAGTGGTTTCAGCATGCCTTACCTGCTGAGTTCCTGCAGTATTTTGTATGTGAAAATACACTGTACTTTTTCGCAAGGACTGCTTGGGGCATGTACATTGATTTGCTGCCACTAGAGGTCATCACTGAGCCCTCCAGCATTCTCTCTAAGCAATCATAAGGTCCATCAGCCAGCAAGCTTATTTAGCAGATGCTACAGCTAACTGTCTCTTTGTAAAATCTCAGCTCCAATGGAAACTGGTTTCAGATCCCAGATATAGTATTGTGTCTGTGTAAAGTCCTTCTGGGATACAATATTTCTATATCTGTGTATAGACCCTTCTGGTCCTCATCTGAAAAACAATGGTGACCATAGCCATGTTCGATTTGTTCTTGCAAGGAAGTTGGATTTGAATGAGCTTTGATTATTATATCTAGAATGGTTGACTGCCTAGGAATTTCCACAATCCACACAATTGCCATGTGTAATTTTACAGGGTGCTAATCTATGATCCATAACCCACAACCTGTATTGCAATCCAATACAACAAGCTGAATGTACTTTGGCTCAGCTTCAAGAAGCAGGCACTAGTAACTTTCTAAGTGGTCTCTTCCTGCTCTGATTAATTACGTTACCCTCTATTTTGTTCCATTTGAATTTGATTTGCCATTTTGATTTGCCACTTCAAGGCTGCCTCTAGTATTGCAACTATTCAATGAGGTAATGACATATAGCACAGAAACAGGCCTTTTGGCCCAATTTGTTCAACCTCAATTTCTTTACTCACACTTGCTGATATGATCTAATCCACACTTTCAACAATTTTGTCTATTTGTAAAACATTTGGATCCACAGATCAAGTATTGGGAAATTAAGTACTATACAAAGCTCACAGAGTAATCGTATTATGTTAGACCATAATCTCCTTTAAATTGTGAAGTAATATTTTTACTTGTAAACAAAATCACTCAAAAATTTCATGAATCATTTTAGATTAACACAAGACATTAGTTTTCCCATGAATGGAAATCATGCCACTTGCCACACGGCCCTCTAGCATCACCCACACAAATGTTTATTTTTATCGGAAAAGGGAACAGATAATTTAAGAGTTTTCCTTTTTACAGGCAAATGTGTCAGAACAAAGATAATTTGTCATTTCATATTCCCCTTCTTTCCTATAAAAGATCTTAAACTAATAGCCGAATTTGATGTTACTCTTTTCACATCAGCAGTCTTAGCATTTTGGGAATTAGAATCTATTCTGGGAACAATCTTGAATAGAAAGAAATTACACTAAATAGTCAGAAAGGTGGGAATATGCTAGCTACATCAAACTACAATGATCCTGGGCTTCTGTTCAGCTGAAACAGTACAGATGAGGCAGATTCAGACTAATACACAAGTAAAGGACATGGAGATACAAATACGAAGTGGCCTCTATCCTTTCAAAGGATAACAACAATCAGAAATCAATTTGTATTTAATTCTTATTGAATCTAAAGCCTTGTGCATAAGCTTTCTAAGTGCAGAGAGACCTAAACTGGTCATTAATGGACAACCAAACTGATTTACATTATTCTTTTTATTAATTAGGTAAAATGCACAATTTTCAGATAATGACATATTTTCTCAAAGGACATGTGCAGTACACCTGCTTGCATAATACTTCAGGTACTTTGATTATATAAACGTAGTTTTAATTAAACGCATCATTACTGTTTTGAAGGAAGTCTGAATTAATCCATTAAGAACGATAGCATTCACTTGAGCATCTTATCCTTAAATGAAAATACATTGTTCTTTGTTCTGTACCCCATTGAAAATGGTGTTAGCATACCAATTGGGACAGTGCTGCATATACTGTGGAGTAAGCAGAAATCCAACAGTGCTATTTCAACTGCATTATTGTACCTTAGTAGTAACCTTTTGTGTAAAAACTAACACATAAGCTTAATTGTTTTGTTACCGTTCCTTAATCTTGGACATACTGAGAAAAGACAAAGATGCTCTTAAATATTTTCAAATATAGTTACTGAATTCACCAGGATCTCACTCATTGACAAGCATTCTTTATATAAACACAATTAAATCCAAAGTGTTTGTAACAAATATATTAAAAATAATGATTTGTTCCTCATGGTTATTTCAATACAAAATTGGAACAGTAGTTACAGATACAAATCCTAAACCAACTTGAAAATCACATTATTAAATGATTGCTTATTCCATTTTACACATAATGATTTCTTCAGAAAAAAATACATCAGATTACAAAACATTGCGAATAATTTTAAATACCTGAAGGAGAATTCACATTTTAAGTATGAGGATTTTATTCATTGAAAAAACATCTGTATCAACACAGCTAAATAATCCATTAATCAGTCCATTCTTCAATCAAAACCACTGCACATTGTTGGTGCCTTATAAATGAGAAGTGAGGAAAAAGAAATATTTTGCACAAACCAGCGTAACTCGTTGTCAGACACCAATATACTTGTGCATCTAGCTTATTTAAGTATAAATCCATGTCTAATCCAAGATGCTTTGAAAATGGCACCTTAAATACATAAAGATTAAGAAATATTCATGTGTTTAATATTGCTGTTCCTGTAATGTATAGATGTGCATGACTTGGGAAAAATACAAGCTGTGGACAATTTTGCACTAACGTCTTTAAGGCTCAGGCATTAATTGCTGAAACATAAAAACTAGATAGTGGATTGTTAAACTTTAATCAAAAATTAATAAAAGTTAATATATAGCTGGATAGGATGGTCTAGGCAACAATGCAAAAATTGTTTTATGAAATTTCAATGCAAAATTGCACCAAGTGACACATTATGTGCACAGAACAATGATGCAAATTTCATTTACTGTGCTCTAGTTACAAGCCCCATAAAATTAACCTAACATCTCATTGACACTTTCTGTAACTTGTACACAAACTAAACCAGAAAGGGCAACATTAGGAGTCATTGCACTTCAACATGGTCAATGATATTAGTAATATTATCCCCATTGTTTTCAGAAAACATTCACAACGATGTACTGGAGGCCTAGGGGAGAAATCACTTTGTTGATCTGTGCTTCCTCTATTAATCACCAATTGAAATCAGCTCCTGCACATATGGTTCATAAACATCAATGGAACTGAACGTGTAGGAGGTGAGTACAACCAATGGTCAATACTCATACGCATTCTTCACTGGCAGCCTGAGTGAATTTCTCCTCCTGCCAAGCTATTTCTATTACCTTACACAGCTTTGCAATACTTAGGCATTTAAGATACAAATATTAGTCAATTTTAATCAGGTAAAATACTAATTTCTTTAGAACTAATTAAGCTCTTGTCATGTAATAAATAGGTTTTTGAATAGTCATCTTAAGATGATAAAAGATTAGAAATAAAATTGATGTTGCAACTTGTGATATAAATTTGATCTCCTCACAAGGACCTCTTATTGCGATTGCTTCCAGTAGACAGAATGACTTAAAACCAGCGAATGATCTTTATGTTCTGAATATACTTGTGTATAACAGTGCTTCACCACATCATTATTTTATGTTAATAAAATCAACACTATTTTAAAACCTATTGTGCCCCTAAAGGCAATAGAAAATATGCTGGAAAAGAGGGCACAGAACACAAAGATACAAACAAAAGTGGGGATAGCATGAAGATGGAAAAAGATATGAAAGTGTGGATGATGAAGAGAGACAAGTGAAACATGCACTTCCTTAGTGTGGCTGTCAGGGGGGTGGAAGAGGACTTGTGCCTCAGAATTCTGAGGAAGCTTGGCCACTGCAATGCAGAAACAGGAGCAGTCTGTGCAAAGGATATTGATAAATCAACAATTTCAACTGCAGAGGAAGAGAGCCAGAAATAAAAAGGCCAGTTTTGTGGAGATGACAGAAAACGTTCATGATCAGCAGATGGACCATTGCTCCAGGGCTTGGCACCAAAAAATATTGCAACATTCTAGATTTGTGGATGCACCATAAGGAAAATGTTGGGGAATGATAGAAGAGTGGTTACTGTCTGAAAGAGTGATATAAGACTCAGTAGTAACTTTCAAAAGAGAATTGCATAAAGGACACACACAGCAGACGCTCGAATCTGGAACAATGAACAATCTGGACCAAGTTGCTTATTGCTCAAGAATTGCAGAAACACTTGAAGGGATAAGGAGCAGGTAAGTAGTGGATAACAATTTTAATGCCCTGATACTAAATTGAATGTTATATTAAATTGGGATTCTTTAACGATTTCCCTACAATTCAAGAAGTAATTGATTGGTATTTTGTGATGTCCTATAATCATTGAAGGTGCTATATAAAGAAATCCTTTGTTTAATTTTCTAGCTGATGTTACCAAGGGTCAGAGATACACAATGCACAAATGCCCTGGTCAAAAGCCTGCCATCCTCTACTTCCAAATCTCACACAAGAAACTTCAATAAGAAATGGAGATCGCAAATGCATGGTTGATCTCTAACTCAGTGGAACCCGCTGCCCCCATACCAAAAACAGCTTCTATTAATGGCACATTAAGATATTTTTGGCTAGAAGAAAGGAAGGACCAGACAGAAACTGGCAGGAAAATCTGAGGAACTAACTTTGATTGCCTCCAGAATTGGGCAGAGAGAATGTGGTACAACGGTTAACCATGTAAAGCAGGTGTGATGCAAGCTTTATGTTGTCATTTCATTATAACATTTGAAATATCCAGCCAACAGTAACTATCGTCTATTGGCTGGACAGCTCAGCAATCCAACAACATGACCAGCTGATGCCAGTGAAGGACGGCCCAAACTACTTAGAGAATGCTGGACCTCTTAAAGGGAAGGACATTGTGGCTAGAGCAAATGCTGGCAGGCATCTTATAGAAGATCTCTTAGTGGGTAGAGGGGTTTCTTAAAAAAAAGCGCAGCTTCTGAAAAATGGACTCAAGAGTTTTCAGATGGTGCAGACAAGAATTGCTGCAGGAAAAAAATGAAAACAGAAAATCTGGAAATACTCAGCAGGCAAGGCTGAACCTATGGTAAGAGCTCATGTTTCAGATCAAAAGCCTTTCATCAGAACACTGACAAAAGGTCTTCAACCTGAAATGTTAATGCCGTATTTTTGTTTCCACAGATGTGATCTGACCTGCTAAGTGTTTGCAGCAGTTTCTGTTTTTATTTTAGATTTCCAATATCTGCGATTCAACCTGAAACCTGAGGCCATCACCATTGGGAATCTCGGTATTGCTGGAGATCTCTTCTGAACAGTAACAAAGTGACAGTGGCTCACTACACCGGTTTCTTTCTGTACTGCAATGTATGTTTTGATGCTGTATCAAAATGGAGTAGGCCTCCACTTGCACGTTGCAAAGTTGGGGTCTGGTGTCCCATGCAAAGTTGTTGCTGGACTCTCCCATACAGCTTGATGTGTCCTTTCTGGAGGTAGGCTGCACAAAGGTGGTGTTGATGGAATTTGAAGATTCATTCATCAACCTCTGAAATGTTGTTGTTACTTTTGTTGTCCATTTGGCTGCATTACTTGAATTCACCACCATTCTATTTTTTTGTGAGCAAGGAGTATATTCTTTATCTCCACATTGCCTAAGTCTTCCAGTTCTATGTAAGAAAACTTGGGTGCCCTCTCTTGCTTGCATTCTGTTATCTTTTCCAACAAGCAGCAAACTTCCAGAAAGAGGTCTGTTGTCTGTTCCTTCTGCAATACACACTCCCTTCAAGAGTTGGAGGATAATCAATGCTTGAACTGTTTACTTATGGAGTCCGACTCTTACCCACAGGTAACGCCAGTGGAAGATGAGATCATGTAATCGCATTGACACCACAAATGTTATGACTGTCTGAATCTGGTCCAATGAGTGTGAAATAATCAAGTGTACATTTTGAAACTCTAGTAAATCTTACTCCCATAATCTCCTAAGAGATTTAGTGTTAATAACTGGTGGATCTAAGGTGCAAATTTGGGAGGCACCCTCTGCCTCATGAAATAAAGCTTTTCCGAGATAGTATTCAAAATAACATGTGGCCAAATGGGTCGCTGTGCTCTTAAGTAACCTTCAGTTGAGACTTATTTTCTGCAAAAAGCAGAGAAACATAAGGAACACCAATGAAGGCCCACTTCTCACTGGGCCAGAACTTGATGACTGGGCCCTGTTCAGGGATTTCTGAGACAGCATCAAAGTAGGCAAAGCAGACACAACCCAGATAAGCAGCCAGACAGATCAGGATATGCCTAGAACAAAAAGGGGAAAAAAAAGTAAGAATACACGCAATGATTTTTTAAATGATGTTCTTACAACTTCAGGACAATAAATTTGTTTGGTAAGTTAATATATTATCCATTCAATAGTCATTATCTATTCCTTATTGATTTCTGCTTTTCCACACATGGCTACCAAATTTAATGTTGATTTAGCAAAGTATTAACTGTACAATATTAATTAACCCAAGAGGTGTTTTGAAAAGTAAATTCTTCTTTTTTCTAATCTTTCACTTAGATTTAAAAATACTAACTTTTTCTCATCAATGACATCTGGACATTTTGTAAAGCAATGCAATAATTCAACTTAGATAAAAACTGATAACACACTTGAGATTCTTTCTGCTATTACTGTCATAGCATCATTTCCGTCTTGAAATGAGTCACAAATGCCTGGGATGCCTCAAGGGGCACACAACATATGGGAACTTACTTTTATTTACAGGTATAAAGTGTCAATATTTTTAATTGCTGAAGTGCGGCTAATAAAACTGAACAGCTAATTTCCTGCCATTAATTACTTCAGAATCAGAATCTGGTTTATTAGCACTGACGAATGTGAGAAATGTGTTATTCTGCAGCAGTGATATCAGGCAATACCTAAAACTTACATACATGACAATAAGAATTTATAATAGATAGATAAATAGTAGAAAAAGAGAGCAAAATATTGAGGTAGTATTCATGGGTTTGTGGACTGTTCAAAGATCTGATGGTAGGAAGGAATATTTTATTTGAACATTGATAATTCTGAATTACTTCAGTGATAGCTATTAATTTAGAATACTTGTTATAGAGATATTTTGCACAGTTTATTTCCAAAAGTTTTCATGGATCAATCAGTTTTAAAATTTTCAGTTGACCAGAATCATCATCCTTATGGAGAAGTGAATTACAGACTTCCACTACCCTTTGTGTAACAAAATACGATTTTGCCTCGCACTTTATCCTTTGTAATATCAGTGATGCTCACTCTTGCTCCCTGACACTCACTGACCTCCGGCACGCTGCTCATGTCTTCTACAGTGAAGATTGATGCAAAGTACTTATTAAGAGTAAGCAGTCGACGTTTTGGGCCTAGACCCTTCGTCAGGACAAGAGTAAAACAAGATGAGACGTCAAGAGTAGGAAGGTGTGGGGTAGGGGAGAAAGTAGTACAAGATAGTAGCTGATAGGCGAAAATGAGAGGGGGGAAGGGGTGAAGTAAAGAGCTGGGAAGCTGATTGGTGAAAGAGATACATGGACAGAGAGGGGGGTATCTGATAAAAGAGGTCAGAAGGCCATTGCAGAAAGGGAAGGAGGAGGAGCACCAGAGGAAGGTGATGGGCAAGTAAAGAAATAAAGTGAGAGAGGGAAACGGGAATGAGGAATGGTGAAGTGGGATGCAGTTACTGGAAGTTCAAGAAATCAATGTTCATGCCATCAGGTGGAGGCTACCCAGGCGGCACAAACACGAGAAAATCTGCAGATGCTGGAAATCCAAAGCAACACACCTCTCCCGGTTTCACCTATCATCTACCACCTTATTCTTCTTCCCCCCCTTCCCCCCACCTTCTTACTCTGACTTCTCATCTTTTTTTTTCAGTCCTGATGAAGGGTCTCAGCCTGAAACATCAACTGTTTACTTTTTTCCATAGATACCGCCTGACCTCCAGCATTTTGTGTGTTATTTTGAATAATGCTGACATGAAATATCTGTGTGAGTAATGATTGATTAATTTGTTAGGTGACATTTTTCCATTCATTATAAAGAACATTAACTGTTTCTCTTTCCACTGATTTTGCCCTATCTACTGAGCACTATCTGTTTTCATTTCTGATTTCCATCACTTGCACATGTTTGATTTTGATTACTTTAACATGGTGCACTGTGCTTTTATACAATGGTTCCAAATGAATGGAATGAATCAATCCTTTTGTGCCCAGGTGAGTTCGGGCAAAGGAGCAAAAGGGTTTACCATCTGTCTAGTCAAACAAGAATCAAGTAGATGTGGCCTGTGTTTTCCCAAATACATGCAATAGAGGTACATCATGAATAAAGTGGAAATGATTGAATAATAAATACAATTATGAAATGGTTGGTATCATCCTGTTTCTGAAAATATTGTAGTGAAAATTCTGCATTTAATTTATATAGCAAAACTTCAAGCAGCAAATTCATCTGAATCATAAGGTATGTCTCCTTAATTCCCCATATTACCAGGATAGTTCCTGAACCAACTGTCAATTTGAAGTTGATGCTGAGGCCAATGAATGTCCCATTCTCCAAGACCAAAGTTTCTATTCAGACAGGAGGACCAATCAAAAATCACACCAATAAGTGATGCAGGGAAGCTCATGTGAATCTTGAAGAGTGGAGGAACTCCCATGCTGTGATACAGTTAGGCCTTTGACAATGATCACATATTATAATCTTGAGTTCGGGACATTCTTATTCCCACTAAAGGTGAAGGTCAGACAAGGACCACAATGCTGTCTGGTAAGAAAGTTCAACTAAAGCCACAAAATGGAACTTGGTTACACATCAGGAAATTGATAAAAGTACTCATGGTTTTTCCTTTTGGAGAGGAACAATAATTTATGGGACAAACAGTCAATATATCTGCAGTACTTAACTTTTGAAATAAATCCTGATGACACATTTATTTCAACATAGAATGAGGGATAATATGAATGAGGCAAAATTACTAAATTACTAGCATGCATCTCACCAGACACAATGTAGATACGGAAAGTTGAATGCAGACCAGAGCTCACAGAAAAGGTTATCACTGATCCAGCAGAGCAGGGCTAACGCCCACCAAAACCCTGCTAAGAGACCCAACTTGTACACACGAATATTTTCACACCTGCAAGAGCAGAAGACACAAATTAGCTAGCAAAAGACTAAAAGCCGGACACATACAGCATAATCACAATCTGTTCTAAAATAGATTTAAAAATTGTTAACTCAAAGAAAGAATATGGTGATGTTTGTACTTTGACAGTGAGAAATAGCAGTTGTTCAGCTGAAATTCTATCAGCTTTACATTTCTTCTAACCAGCTTCCCTCTCCTTTCTGATAGCACCTTCTATGTCAGCCACTTGCCCAGGTACACAAGAGTTTCTGCCAGAGCAGATCATGAAGAAACCCCTAAATGCAATCCCAAAAAAACTAACCAATTTTCACTCAAGATTAATTCTAATTATCCTTCTGGGAAGGTCAGCTGAGATCAATAGCTCTTTAGTTCTGAATGGCACTCCCGTTGGCTTCGAATGAAATTTTAAAAAGTAAAAAGATATGCAATCTAATTTCTTATTCCTGGCTGGTTTCATCTTGGACTGGACAGGATGCACAGGACAAGAAGCTGCAGAGAGATATAGTCACAGTTCATTTCATCACAGGCACAGCATTCCCCATCACTGATAAGATCTACTGGAGGAGCTACCTCAAAAAGGCAATCTGCATCTTTAAGGATCCCCACCATCCACATCATGCCCTCTTAATGCAGCAGCCAGGCAGCAAGTACAGAAGTCCAAAATCCCATACTGTTACATTTGTGGTACTGGGAAACCGGGTGGCCGCGAATGACACACACGAGAGACGGAGAGCTGAGGAACAAATGTGCTGCTGTTCAGTTTTCTTGTGTCATCTACCCAGAATGCCCTCTCACATTGCATTCATCACATTGACAGCAACCCGAAAGGGTCAAAGTATACATGAATCCATAACATTTCCCTCCCCCCTTATCTTAAAGGTTCCTTCCCCCCCCCATACATAGCCCAGCGACTGAATTATTAACATTCCATTGAGTAATCATCAAATTCAACCAACAACAAAAACATTTTTTTCTAAACTAGGGAAAGGGAGTAGAGGTCCTCTATTCCCAGAGGATCATTCTGCCCCATATGCTCAGGATCAGTCACTAATGATTTAATCTGTCTGGGGGCCGCCTGTTCCTGTGAGGGTACCAAAGACCTGGGGATGATGCCAAAGTCATTTTATTTCTTGTTGTATGTATAGATCTTGGCTTGGGTACTGCCTTGTCAATAGGAGGCACCTCAGAAAGCTCGGGTGATGGGTGATGAAAGGACTAGCGTGTGATGATTCTGAATGTCAAGCAGATCAAGCTTCTTCACTCACAGAGTGAGAGCCACTCAGTCTGCTCTCAGTATGCTCCATCTTGTTCACACCTTTCTTTTTGTTTTACTAAAAGTCATTTTTCTTTATTACAATGTTTTTGGTTGACACTGTCTTTTTAATTTTACAGTCGCATTCAATATGTCCCTTTTTGCTTCAGCTTTCGTAATCTAAATCCCTATACCGGCGTTCTTTTTTTGAATGCCCAGTTTTGCCACAATGGTAACACTGATTGCCAATAGGTGTCTTATTCTTAAAGTCAGTAGAAACTTTATGAACTTGAGAAGGCGCTTCTTTAGCTGCCATCTCCATAGATGTACTAATCTCACTTGCCTTCTGTAACGTTAATCTGTCTCCTAGAAGCAAATGTTTCTGAATGACCTCACTACACAGACCACATCCCAGTCCATCACATAATATGTCTTTCAGCGACTGCCCAAAACCACTGTGTTCAGACAATTGCTTCAGCATTACTACAAACTCGTAGACTTACCTTCCTCTTGATTCCTGTTATGAAATCTAAAATCTCTCAGTGATTACCAAATGTTTAAGTGAATAGTGGTCATCGAAGACTTTAAGTATGTCCTTGTAAGATGTATCACCAGGTTTAGCAAGTTGCACTAGATTGCATAATAAATTAAACATTTTTACACCCATTACAGTCAGAAAGATGGAACATGAATATCATCTGGAATTTGATTTTCCAGTTGAAAATATTCAAATCTTTCTGTATATGAACTCCATTGTTCTGTCATTTCATCACATGGTCCCATACTTTCAAACACTGTTGTCATTTTCAAACTCAATCACATTCCAGAAGAGTTACTGAGTCTTTTCCATCTCTCTCTCTCCCTCTCTTAATTGTTTTATTTAACCGTCCCATTCCCATTCCCTCCCGCGGATTCTAAATTCACCACTCCTCCAGCGGCTGTCTTCTTGTCTTCTTACACAGCGGTACACCACCAGCGTTGCATACTTACGGAAGGGAAAAGAACAATAAATACCGCGTAAGGACTTGTCACCTCATCACCAGCTGTTATGTTTGTGATACTGGGAAACCGGGTGGCCATGAATAACACACACGAGAGATGGAGAGGTGAGGGGCACGCGTGCAGCTGTTTATTTTTCTCATAAGTCACCGTACCCAGAATGCCCTCTCACATTACACACAGAGAAGCTCAACAGCAACCCGTAAGGGCCAAAACATACAAAAACACGTAACATACACCACCAGGTTCAGGAACAGCTACTTTTTTACAACCATCAAATTTTTGAACTGACCTATACAACTCTAACACTACGTCAGCAATAGAACACTATGCACCACCTCTTATTCTGACCCTGGACTTCCCTTTGATTGTGTCTTTGTTCTTTGCACTAAGTACTTGTCTTTACACAGTCTTTTCTCTCTCTCTCTCTCTCTCTCTCTCTCTCTTCACTGTCTTGTATAATTTATAAGACACGGGGTGTCACAGTAGCGTGGTAGTTAGTGCAATGCTTTACAGTACCAGCGACCTGGGTTCAGTTCCCGCCGCTGCCTGTAAGGAATGTGTATGTTCTCCCCATGACCACATGGGTTTCTGTGGGTGCTCCGGTTTCCTCCCACAGTCAAAAGATGTACCAACTGGTAGGTTAATTGGTCAGTGCAAATTGTCCCGGGTTAGGCTAGGATCAAATTGGGCCACTGCAGGGTGGCGTAGCTCAAAGGGCCAGAAAGGTTTATTCTGTACTGAATCTCAATAAATAATAAGAATAAATAAATAATTGATACTCTGTGTATTGCCTGTACCTATGATAGATAGATAGATAGATAGATACTTTATTCATCCCCATGGGAAAATTCAACTTTTTTCCAATGTCCCATACACTTGTTGTAGCAAAACTAATTACATACAATACTTAACTCAGTAAAAAAAATATGATATGCATCTAAATCACCATCTCAAAAAGCATTAATAATAGCTTTTAAAAAGTTCTTAAGTCCTGGCGGTAGAATTGTAAAGCCTAATGGCATTGGGGAGTATTGACCTCTTCATCCTGTCTGAGGAGCATTGCATCGATAGTAACCTGTGGCTGAAACTGCTTCTCTGTCTCTGGATGGTGCTATGTAGAGGATGTTCAGTTATCCATAATTGACCGTAGCCTACTCAGCGCCCTTCGCTCAGCTACCGATGTTAAACTCTCCAGTACTTTGCCCACGACAGAGCCCGCCTTCCTTACCAGCTTATTAAGACGTGAGGCGTCCCTCTTCTTAATGCTTCCTCCCCAACACGCCACCACAAAGAAGAGGGCGCTCTCCACAACTGACCTATAGAACATCTTCAGCATCTCACTACAGACATTGAATGACGCCAACCTTCTTAGGAAGTACATTCGACTCTGTGCCTTCCTGCACAAGGCATCTGTGTTGGCAGTCCAGTCTAGCTTCTCGTCTAACTGTACTCCCAGATACTTGTAGGTCTTAACCTGCTCCACACATTCTCCATTAATGATCACTGGCTCCATATGAGGCCTAGATCTCCTAAAGTCCACCACCATCTCCTTGGTCTTGGTGATATTGAGACGCAGGTAGTTTGAGTTGCACCATATCACAAAGTCCTGTATCAGTTTCCTATACTCCTCCTCCTGTCCATTCCTGACACACCCCACTATGTACACGTAGTGCTGCTGCAAGCAAGTTTTTTTTTATTGTATCTGCACTTGTGCACATGACAATAAACCTGACTTGACTATTACTTAGGAGCAATGTTTTGTTTTTATAAAATGTACAATGAAAGACAAAATAATGGAGAAATTATGATAAATGGCAGCCAGCTGGCAGTTCCATGGAAAATGGTCAACTCTCAGTTGTTCAAGTCTGTTTGGTTTGGACCTCTGTGCAGCCTCAGCCAAACATGGACGAGTGGTGTAACCTAGAAGTTATCTGTTGAAAGCTATCCAGAAATCAATTATAGGCTTTTGGAATGCTTCTAAATGCAAGAACCGGAATAGATTTGAAACACTCTATGTAAATACCCTCTGATTCTGCCAATGGTCAATTTTACAACAAGTGGGGAAATGAAGTTAGGTCACAAATTAATCATGGTTTGTTGAATAGAAAACCAGGCTCAGGAAACTAAACGACTAATTTTCTGTTCCTATGTCCCAATGAATGTCATCACACATTTCAGGAAGTTTTATTCTCCACACAGTAGTTGCTCAGAGTGGCATTTTTACCCTTCAGAATCAAAAACAGGAATCCAATGAGCAGTTTAAAGTAATGTGTCCGATTGAGACACAACATATTTGTGTAGACACAACAAATTGAATGGTCTTGCTCAACTTTTAAGGACATGGAGAAAAGTGAATTTCCATGCAAACAGATAAACCTCTCCATTTTTTTTGTTTTAATTTATTTAAAATTGACACTATTTTCTGCAGAATATGTATAAATACCACAGATTTCTGTTCTACTTCCAAAAAACTAATTAACCACACAAAGCATTTTTTTATGGAACAGAGGGCTGGTTTGGTGAATGAACAGATTAAAGGAAGGCAGACCTATTCAAGCTTCTTTAGCCATTCAGACATAACAGTTTGCTTCTTGTCTTTCTATCTACTTTGGCTGATTAATGTTAAAATGCTGAAATAGAAACGGCTTTAAAAAGGTTCCAAACTGGAACAAATACATATTTCACAAGATGTAAATAATTCTTGCATATATCTGGTGAATTTCCATCTTTATATTTAAACTGTTCTGCATTGACTAAGTGCTGCTTTAATTGTGGAGTCCTGTCACCTGTTGGTATGAGTTGAATAGCCTTAAGAATGTCTGAAAAAAATTGCAAGCTGATGCTTCCATTCTTTTTCTTTTCTTCTATTAATCATACCTCAGATCACAATCGTGCAGTTATTTTTATTATCAAATACCAGCTGCATCAGTTTCACTCCTATAATCATAGTCTTATCCTTTGTCCTTTGTACATGGAAGATTAATTTCCACGTCTAACATCCGATAACACACTAAGCTGATTTTGTGCAGGACATCCTGAGACTTATTATTGTGCCTGAGGGAAGTGACCTTTCCGTTCTTGCAACTTCCTCTAAAAGAGGTCATTGAAAGCCAGTGAAACCTCCTACAAATCTTTACATTACAAAACAAAACGAAGTTCAGATTTAATAAATTTGATCCTGTTTGACTCTCACCAAAACTGAGTAACATTTCTACAAAAACAGCTGTCATGTTTGGAAGCAGTATAGGCGATTAGAGATATTAAAAGAGATTATACAACTGCTTCTGACAGAAGCTATTTCCCTTAAAGAGAGTTTTAATAAGCATAATGAAGTGGATGTGTACATGCCAAAGCAAATTACAAAGCTTTTGTACAGCTGCTCGCACACAAAAGATTCCCATTGCTTTAACCCTGGAGTTCTAACGTCAGTGGTTAAAACAATTTATGAAAGGTAAATCTGTTACCGGGAACTATACTAGAATGTATCAGGCTTCAAATTACTATTGAATTCATATAGTAGTTTAAATTTAAGTAGCAACTTTCAATTATTTGATCCCCTGACTACTGGAAAACACCACACTTCACTACACCACACCTTACTAACAGAGACACTGAGTTAACAGCCTTCCACTATGATCCACCACAAACTGCTGGAAGATGGATTTAAAAATATCTTGATATTCAGTTATCACAGACTGCACAGATTGTTGTCTTTTGCACACTGGTTGTCTGCCCTACTGGTGTGGACTTTCATTGATTCTATTATGGCTATTGAATTTATTGAGCATGCCCGCAAGGAAATGAATCTTAGGATTGTATATGATGATATATATATATGTACTTTGAACATTGGTTTCCTTCTCCATCCACTTCATTTGGTACTAAATACTGATGTTTCTGTATTCCTAGCACCCCATGGTACAATTTTCCACATATATTGTGTGGGCCAAAACACCTACCAGAAAAACAATGGATCTAAAGACAAAAATACAACTGCAGATGCTGTGGATCAAAGAATACGTACACAATGCTGGAAGAACTCAGCAGTTCAGGCAGCATCCGTGAGAAAAGAGTAGCCAACATTTCCGGCCAAGACCCTTCATCATCTTTCCTGTTGAAGGGTCTCGGCCCGAAACATTGGCTACTCTTGTCTCACGGATGCTGCCTGACCTGCTGAGTTCTTCCAGCGTTGTGTACGTATTCTTTGATCCACAGCATCTGCAGTTGTATTTTTGTGAAGCAATGGATCTGCTTTAATGGAGAAGTGGTACTTGTTATTTTAGACCGTAAGATATAGGAGCAGAAGTAGGCCATTTGGCCCATCGAGTCTGCTCTGCCATTCAATCATGGGCTGATCCAATTCTTCCAGTCAGCCCCATTCCCCTGCCTTCTCCCCATACCCTTTGATGCCCTGGCTAATCAAGAACCTGTCTATCTCTGCCTTAAATGCACCCAATGACTTGGCCTCCACAGCCGCTCATGGCAACAAATTCCACAGACTTACCAGCCTCTGACTGAAGTAATTTATCCGCATCTCTGTTCTAAATGGATGTCCTTCCATCCTGAAATCATGCCATCTTGTCCTAGACTCCCCTAACTTTGCCATATCTAATCCGTTCGGGCCTTTTAACATTCAGAATGTTTCTATGAGATCCTGAACTCCAGGGAATACAGCCCAAGAGCTGCCAGACGTTCCTCATATGGTAACCCTTTCATACACGAGTGAGATACAGCAACTAACTGAGTGGTGTCACAGCAACAACCTTGCACTTAATGTCAAAGAAGTGATTGTGGACTTCAGAAAGGGTAAGATGAGGGAATACACATCAGTCCTCATCAAGAGGAAAGAGTGAACAATTTCAAGTTCCTGTGTGTCAACATCTTTGAGGATCTATTCTGAGCCTAACATATTGATGCAGCTAGAAAGAAAGCACGACAGCCACTATATTTCATTAGGGGTTTGAGGAGATTTGGTATATTGCCAAAGACACTTGCAAATTTCTACAGATGTACCATGGAGTGCATTCTAACTGACTGCATCACGATCTGGTTGGGGGAAGGGGCACTGCACAGAAATCAAAATAAGCTGCAGAAAGTTGTAAACTCAGTCAGCTCCATCATGGGTACTAGCCTCCCCAGCATCCAGGACATCTTCAAGGAGAAATGCCTCAAATGAGATGTCTCCATTATTAAGGACCCCCATCACCCAGGACATGCCCTCTTCTCAGTGCTACCACCAGGGAGGAGGTACAGAAGCCTGAAGGAACACACTCAGCGATTCTGGAACAGCTTCTTCCCCTCTGCCATCAGATATCAGATTTCTGAATAGACATTGAACCCATGAAAACTCATTTTTTTTCTCTTTTTGCACTAATTTTTAATTACACACACACACACACACATTTACTGCAAGTTACAGTTCTTATTATGTACTTTTGCTGCAGAACAACAAATTTCACAACATATGCCAGTGATATTAAACCTGATTCTGATTCTGACTTGGCACTTGCTGTGTTCAAGGGAAGTAAATATATTTAGCAGTTCAGAGATTTAGGCCATGAAATTGCACTCAGATTTTCTGGTGGTTGGGTGCCAAATTGGTTCAAATTTGGCTGCATGCTTTCTGCTCTGCTGATGCCATCCATCAATCCAGTAAGTGTAGCATTTACATCACTTCCACATGCAGAGCTGGCAGATTGTGACACTAAATCCTTGTGTGACGCTGACTTGACATGAGCACTTCAACAAACATCATGGTTAATAGCACACACAGAATACTGTATTTGTCAGCTGCAAGAATCCATCCACCTGTTCTATTTAAAGGGCTCCTTAACTACTTTTGAGTTTGCCCATGACTGATTTAAAGAACCTGGGGTTTTGGACAAGACTTTTTGTTCCCTTGTTATTTCTCTTATTTCACACATATTGAATTCAGTTCCTGTTGGCTGGAGCAAGATTATTACTCATTTTTGTCTTTAATTCATTCTTCATCATTCCATCTACCCTCACCCACGCCACTTTTCCACTTTGTCCATACATTTGAAATGTCAAATATCCGAGAATATCAGGGACAGATTTTTTAGTATGTACTCTCTACACCTACTTCACTTTTGAGTTCCCCTAAATATTTAAAACTGCAACAATGAGTCATATTTGCAGTAAGAAAACCTTGTTTTTTCTGTCTCGCTCTTTCTCCCTTCTCTGAGACGACCGATTGGATAACATGCTCTGGAAATGCAGTGTGTAATTGACCCAACAGAGAACACACTGAAAGCTTGTTAACAAGATTCAGAATCAGATCCGTCTATTGGGGCATTTCCACCAGGGCGTAATGACGTACCTTGCCTGTATTACATTCACAATGCATGTAGTTATACTAATACAACATTAAATGGAGTAACTAGCACAAAACAACAGAATGGTGCCAAGATTGTAGTGAATTCTGAATGCAAAAAGAAACACTAAATTGATACTGATGGAATTAATAATGGGGGCCACTTTACCTGTCACAGAGCCACACCTCCCCAAGGCCATATCTTCATAATCTGTTGCTGGAACACCGTGATGTCCTAAATAAACCTTTAAACCATGTCATGCAAAGCCATGACAACCAAGAATCTGCGCTTGGCTGGCAGATGTCTGACATACCGCGCCATCACTTTTGGTGGCTTCTGTTTACAATGCTTCGGAAACTGAAATATTGTCTATCAGTTTACGCAATGATTGGGCCTAAAGGAATTGCTCATCAGTGCCATGTCGGCTGCAATCTAGGTTCCAGTGCCTGACTGCAGCTGAACTCCTCCAGGCTTCTAGATGTTCCCTGCATCCTTTCAGGCAGACTGACTATGAGCCAAGCACTTAAATTGGCCTTGCTCTTCAGCTTTCCTCTGTAAACAAAAATGTAGGTGCAGGAAATGTGAAGTAAAAAGGGAAAATGCAGGAAATTCTCAGCAGATCAAGCAGCAGCTACAGAGAGAGAAATGAAGTTAACCTCATAATGCCTGACCCTGTTGAGTTTTTCCTGCACTTCTGATTTTAATTTGGCCTTAATCTACACACTGCTCCCACCAAAGTTCTCAATGGAATCCTCTGGAACAAAACTTATGTTCTCACAAACTGGGACCTGAGCCATCCTTTCTCCCCGCCCCATCTGCAGGCTATTCATGTCCTGGCTACCTTCCATTGAACAGAAATAAACCTGGTGAGACACCAGGGCTATATGGAAGAGGAAAGACACAAGAGTAAGGTTAGGGTTCCAATCCCCTTCTTTTCAAAACATACACGGAATGCATTAAACTCACTGGAAGGGTTGCAGAGAAAAGTGCTGGAAAAGGACTTGTAATATCATGAAGGATCCCACCCACTCTGCTCATGGACTGTTTGTCCCACTCCC
The DNA here is from genome assembly GCF_048418815.1 of Hemitrygon akajei. Taxonomy (NCBI): domain Eukaryota; kingdom Metazoa; phylum Chordata; class Chondrichthyes; order Myliobatiformes; family Dasyatidae; genus Hemitrygon; species Hemitrygon akajei. The sequence goes on from NC_133125.1 coordinate 61,364,732, forward strand.
ATCAGAGAGGAGCCTACTTAGCATCCATGCCAGGACTACCAGACTCAAAAACAGTTACTTTCTCCAATCAGTAAAGCTAATAAACACCTCCATCCACCACTACTTTATCATTTCCTGTCAGCCACCTTACACCTAGCATCACTTTAAGGACATACTATCAATGTATATAAAATATCTTACATATTTATATTACATTTTTTTATTACAGTGTTCTTTGTCTTATTGTGCTTTTTGCACTGCATCGGATCAGGAGTAAAAATTATTTTGTTCTTTTTACACTTGCATACAGGAAATAACATTAAAATGACTTGAACCTGAGCCACTGAATTTTGTCTGCACTTCTGGCCAATTTTGCTAATAAACTATTACAACAGGTAAGCCTTGCCACAATGGTTGGCTTGTCTGAAGCTTGATTTTGGACTGCTTTTGTCTCCTGATATCCCTGATAGTTTTACAGAGGTTGTATCTCAACTTCTTGTAAAGTCAGCATCATCTGAGTTTAACATTGCAATCCTAGACTTCAGTAGGAAGTGGGTTTCCCAGTTCATCCATGGTTTTTCCAGCTGGGAAAAGCAGGATTGTCCTCTTTGGTGACAGTCCTCAACATACTTGCTGATAAAACCGCTGGTGGTCACGACATGCTCATCTAGACTGGTTGCTGAGTCTTTGTACATACCGTAGACTAGTCCACAGACTCAAAGTAGTCACATACTGTAGAAGCTCATCTTTCCCTCAGAGCAGCACTGTATGACTTTCTGTACTAGATCCTAATGTTTCAGCTTCTGTTTATGTGCAGGGAGAAGGAGCACAGCTTGATGGTCTCATTTACCAATGTGTGGGCAGTGGAGTGGCTCTTTGGTGTCTTTAATGAATATGTAGCAAAGGTCAAAAGTGTTTGGGAAAGGAGACATGCTGGTAGATTATACATTCTTGAACTTGGCCTGGTTGAAGTCACCAGCCATGATGAAGAGGAGCTCTGGTTACCCCATTGTGGAAGACACTAGCACTGTGCCGGATGTTTGAGAGTGTCAGTGGGCAGCAATCTGCAAAGTTGCCATCATTAGGGTGAATGTTCTTATGAAGCTGAATGGTCAGAAGGTAGATAAGTCACCTGGACCAGATAGTATATACCCCAGGGTTCTGAAAGAGGTGGTTGAAGAGATTGTGGAGGCATTAGTAATGAACTTTCAAGAATCACTATATTCTGGAATGGTTCCAGAGGAATGGAAAATTACAAATGTCACTCCACCCTTCAAGAAGGGAGAGAGGTAGAAGAAAGGAAATTATAGGCCAGTTAGTCTGACCTCAGTAGTTGGGAAGTTGTTGGAGACAACTGTTAAAGGATGTGGCTTTGGGTACTTGGAAGTTCATAGCAAAATAGGCTGAATTCAGTATGGTTTCCTTTAAGGAAAATCTTGCCTGACTAATCTGTTGGAATTCTTTGAAGAAATAACAAGTAGGATAGAAAAAGGAGAATTGTGGAGTTGTGTATTTGAATTTTCAAAAGGCCTCTGACAAGGTACCACACACATGAGACTGTTTAACAAGTTAAGAGCCTGTGGTATTACAGGAAAGATACTAGCATTGATAGATCATTGGCTGATTGGCAAAGAGTGGGGATAAAGGGAGCCTTTTCTGGTTGGCTGCCAGCGACTTAGTGGTGTTCCAGGGGTCTGTGTTGGGCCCGCTTCTTTTTACATTGCATGTCAATGACATGGATTATTAAAATTGACAGCTTTGTGGCAAAGTTTGCAGATGATATGAAGATAGGTGGAGGAGCAGGTAGTTTTGAGGAAGTAGAGAGGCTACAGAAGGACTTAGACAGATTAGTAGAATGGACAAAGAAATGGCAGATGGAATACAGTGTCAGGAAGTGCATGGTCATGCACTTTGGTAGAAGAAATGAAAGGATAGATTTTCTAAATGGAGAGAAAATACAAAAATCTGAGGGGCAAAGGGACTTGGAGTTTTTGTTCAAAGGCTTTATAGGTTAATTTGCAGGTTGAGTTGGTGGTGAGAAAGGCAAATGTAATGTTGGCATTCATTACAAGAGGATTAGAATCAAAAAGCAAGGATGTAATGTTGAGACTTTATAAAGCACTGGTGAGGCCTCACTTGGGAGTATTATGAGCAGTTTTGGGTTGCTTATCATAGAAAGGTTGTGCTGTAGTTTTCTCCTTTTGCTTGTTCTTTCTTTCCTCTCTTTTCTATAAGTGTATACCTCCGAAAAATATAATGTGGAGATTTGTGACAAATATGACTATATGATATATATGTACAATATCTGAAATACATCTTATGGAAATGTTTGTTTGATGGTGAACTTCAATAAAAAATAAATTACAAAAAAGAAAGGTTGTGCTGACATTGAAGAGGGTTCAAAGGAGGTTCATGAAAAAGATTCCAGGATTGAAAGGCTTGTCATATGAAGAGTGTTTGATGATTCTGGGTCTGTACTCACTGGAATTCAGAAGAATGAAGGGTGACCTCATTGAAACCTATCGAATATTGAAAGGCCTTGATAGAGTGGATGTGGAGAGGATGTTTCCCATGGTGAGAGAGTCTAAGACCAGAGGACACAGTCTCAGAATAGAGGGGTGTCCTATTAGGATGGAGATGAGGAGGAATTTCTTTAGCCAGACAGTGGTGAATCTGTGGAATTCGTTGCCACCGGTGGCTGTGGAGGCAAAGTCATTGGGTATATTTAAGGCACAGGTTGATAGATTCTTGATTTGTCAGGGCATGAAGGTATATGAGGAGAAGGCAGGAGATTGAGGCTGAGAGGGAAATTGATTAGCCATGATGGAATGGCGCAGCAGACTCAATGGGCCCAGCGGCCTCACTCTACTTCTATACCTTATGGTCTTATAGCTATCCCATTTCAAGGCTGTTGATGATGGAGCGTCGTTCATTGAGTGTAGGTTTCCCATCCATCTGAAGTAGGATGCAGACTGCCTTCAGTATAGCTGGTAAACTCCCATACAGGGTAATACAGGCAACATTTTACCACTGGATACTCCAAGCTAGGTGAGCAGGAGCTCACCAGAACCATCACGTCCAAACACCACGAGATATTGAGTAAGAAGCAGATCCTGACTTTGCTTGGGGACATTGTACTCGGGTTCTATGGCACAGCCAATTGCAGCAGGCCTAAGCCACATTTGGTGATTTGTAGCACACAGCAGTCATTCAGTCTTGCTCTTAGTTCATCAACTTTGCTCTCAAATGTCAGGACATTGGCCAGATAGACACTGGGGAGGGGAGAGTTGGACCTGTGCTGTTTCAGCCTCACTTACAGCCCAGCCCCCTTACCAGGCGTCCGAGGTCAGTCCTGGAATGGAACCAGAGCCATCTGGACTGGAAAGTAAGTGACTCCTCAAGGACAGACCAGGAAGACCAGAAGACAATGCATCTGGAGTAGAAGGTCAATGATTTTGGTGAAGCAACAGAAAGATTATGTTACAGGAATTCTAATGCAACAAGGAAATACATTCTCAGTAGAGTGGGGTTAAATTTCCTTTATTTGGTAAGGCCACATACAATTTATTGATTAACTCCTTTTATGTGTCTGCCAAGTGTCGTGCTCGGGGCTAATTCACTCTTTCGTTGTTCCCATGAAGAGCATCAATACATGACAGGACCTATTAGGCAGATGTACAAGAGCCATATGTGTGCTTAATGAACCATTTTATTCAAAGGACAATGGGCAGAGAATTGGTATTAATGGCTTTCAACTGTTATTTCTTCAACTTTGGAATAACTAAGTGAATCTTCAAGCTGCATGAGGGTATCCCAGCGTAAGGCTCTTGGCACAGGTAACAAAAAAAATGAGTCTTTCATGCCTGTTGTGCTCCCCTTGAGCCTCCCTTCATCTCACTGCAGTCTCTTAGTGGAACGTTATTCCCTTCACCCTCCCCTTAAATGCACGAATACAATCCACTTCAATCACCCCCTGTGAGAGCCACTTCCACAGCCTCACTGCTCTTTGGGTAAAAAAGCTCCTTCACATGTCCTATTGGATTTCTTGACACTGTTTTATATTGTAAGCTTTCAATCACACTCTTCTCCGCAAGTGGAAACATCCTCTCCGTATCCCCTAACTTATAAATAAGACAATACAAAATAAAAGCTGGAGTAGGTCACACAGCTCCTCAAATTTGTTCTACCATTAGTAAGAGCAAGACCAATCATTTACCTCAGTCTTATTTCCAGTAGTTTCCTGTACTCACAATGCAAAGATCTATCAATCCCCATCCTGAATACATTCAATAACTGAGGTTCCACAGCCTTCTTGGACAGAGAATTACAAACATACAGTAAACTAAGAGAAGAAATTATTCTCCATATTTTGAGACTGTGACTCCCTGATTCTACATGCCCCAGCCAGGGGAAACAATACCTGCATCTACCCAGACAAGGCCTGTGAGAATTCGACACATTTCGATAAGATCACCTCTCATTTCTGTAAATTCAAGAGAATGCAGAACCAGACTCATGTATCTCTCCTCACAGGACAAACCACCCCTACCATCCAACGAAACCTTCACTGCACCCCCTTTATCAAGAATAAGTCCTTTCATAAACAGGGAAAGCAGACCCTGTAGGTGTGGTTTCAATGTACTTAGGATTGCAGTAAGACATCTTACTCTTTCACTTAGATTGACACAATATAGTGTCAAACCTTCCTGCAATAAAGGCTAACATACTGTTTGCCTTCCTAATTACTTGCTGTACTTGCAAGTTAACTTCCTAATGATTTGTGTACAAGGACAAACAAGTCCTTCTGAACAACAGCACTTATCAGTCTCTCACTGATTAATAAACGCTGCTTTTCCATTTTTTCCACCAAAATATCTGACTTCATGTTTTTTCCCACATTATATTCCATTTCCCAAGTCCTTGCATGTCTGCTCAACCTGTCTATTTCTCCTTGAAGCCTCTCTGTATCTTCCTCACAATTCACTTTGCCAGCTAGCTTTGTGTCATCAGCAAATGCTACACCTGGACTGCTCAACCAAATCATTCCTGTAGACTGTCAACAACTGCAGCAAGAACTGATCACCTCAACATGGCACTACTTACAGGCAATGAAAACATTTCATGTTTGTGAAGACCACTCTCAGCTTCTTCCCAAAAGAGGCCCTGTCTGTTTGCCCACTCCTGATATGCTTTGTGCCTTCCCCACTGTCCCATATTCTTTTTACATTTTACTATGTAGTATAACCAAGGTTCAGATTAGGTTTGGAATATGTGTTCCACAATTCAACGCTATCTCTCTAGAAATAAACAGTGGTATTGACCAGCATCAACCCACCCCCAACTCCCTACCTGATCCTATAACTGTCTATTAGATGCAAATTGTGAAATCGTGTTTTTGATTTCAGAATCTAAATCTTCAATGTAAACTTTAGACAAAAGTAACACACCACCACCGACCTTATTCTACTGTGAGAGGACACATTATATTCACGCTCTATGTTTTCTCCTGAAGCCAGCCAGCAGCCCGTTTTGCCACTTATCCCAATTTACGCCATAGATCATTCTTTAATACTGGTTCATTTTTTTCTTTCTCCATTAGTATGATCTGACCTATGTAGGTATTCCCTAAAGCTCCGTGTTTTGCAGCCTTCATATTGTTTTCTCTCAAACTGCTCTCATCGCCAGGATTTTAAGCTTCTTTATTCATGTTATTTCTCTCTCTCTCTCTCCAGCTGCTCTCATAAATAATCCGCCAAACTGGTTACTCACCAATATCTTATTTCCATGGCCATTCAACCTCACACTTTCAGAGACTTCCCCCCCCCCGTGCCTCATCCAACCTTCAGCTGCCTCCTTAAAACTAACTTACATTCTCTCTTTCTCAACTCTGACAAAGGCCTCCACCTGATCTGTTAACTCTGTTTACTTTTCCACACATCCTGTCCGAGTGGATGAGACTTTTTTTTGTCTATACTGCAGCCACTATAAACATGCAGGAGCAGTGTGTGGTTAAGTGCCTTGCTCAAGGACACAACACGCTGCCTTGGCTGAGGATCAAACTAACGACCTTCAGATCACTAGTCCAATGCCTTAACCACTTGGCCACGCACCACACTTTCAAGCATTTTCCGTTTTTAAATCTGAGGTGCACATCTGAGTCCACATTACCCACCGACATCACAGAGGAATTTCACATTTCAACACTCACCAAACATCCCGCCAACAATCTGGCTTTACATTCCTGTGCAGCCAAGTGGAAGTTCATTGGGATCAGCCCATTAGCATAATGGAAGGGTCTTGGGAAAGAAGATATTGAACATGTTGGCAACAGGCTTAGGTAGGCCCCCAAGCCCAGCAGGAACCAGATCACTCTGAGGGAGATTGTGATTAAGACCATAAGAGCATAATCAGGCCATTCTGCCCATCTTGGCTGCTCCACCATTTCATCATGGCTGATTTATTATCCCTCTCAACCCCATTCTCCTGTCTTCTCCCCATAACTTTTGATACGCTTACTAATTAAGAACCTATCCACTTTAAATATACCAGTGACTTGGCCTCCACAGCCACCCATGGCAAAGAATTCTACAGATTCACTAACCCCGGCTTAAGAAATTCCACCTCATCTCTGTTCTAAAGGGACATCCTTTGGGGGTGGCACAGTAGCAGAGCAGCCAGCACAGCACCCTACAGGCTGAACTCCACCGCTGTCTACAAGCCTGCGTGCTCTCCCTGTGACCCCTTGTGTCCTGCTCTGGGTGCCCCAGTTTCCTCATACAGGTTAATAAGTTAATTGGTCACGTGTGTGTAATTGGGTGATGTGGGCTCGTTGGGCCAGAAGGCCTTGCGGAAGCATTTCACCAAAAGAACTAAGCCTTTGTTAGCAGACCTTCTCAAAATACAAAACCTGTTCTATATTCAATTGAAAATCCCCCCCCCCCCCTTTGTCTTCTGAGGATAATGTTTATCATTGTGATGATGACCAGATTTCCCCTAAAGATCAGGGAACCAATTACCTACATGTACCCAGAATCAATTCCAATAACTGAAACAACGGATGTCAGAGTCACCTCCTTCTTGTTAGAGCAATTTTTGGGATTAGCAGATGTAGCAAATAACTTTAACTGACTTCAGCCACGAGCCTTCAGGTTTGAATATGACTCGTGGATTAAATCTAAAATGCAGCTCTGAACAATGGATTCCTAAGAACCACTAACCAAGTTAATTGGAAGAACAAAAAATGCTGATTTAAATTAATTACTCATATGTATTTGGGTGTCTGTAATATAGATGCAAACAGGGAAGTGTGATGGTGGAAGGATCCAGGCATTTGACCTGTTACATGCAGTTCAAAGGAAGCATTGTAAGTATGGAATTGTCTTTTGAATTTCTTTCTTTCTTTTCTCCCCCTCTGTCTCTGTCTGTCTCCCCCCCCCCCCCCACTCATGACTCCATAGGCTGTCTGCTTATTAGTGATATTCTGTTGAATAAAGAGGCTGCTTCATATCTACCAGTACTTCTCTCCGGTGATTTTATTCACGCAACAACACATTTGATAATTTCTTCTCATCCTACCTCAGCCCAATTGCTCCTCTTAGCATTAACAACATTTCCCAGAATCACTCCATATTTGTTTACAGAAGCAGTGTGTTCTAATATAATCATGTACCACGTCCATATACTCTCAACATGTGAAGCAGATAAACAGGCCCTGAGAAAACAGGTAAGGGTTGCTAATTCAAGCTTTTCCTCCAACTCTAATTGTTTTATGCACAGTGTGCCAAGAAAAATAAAGTGAAATGTTTGAGATAACTCTAGTTTGAAGGACTGCATAACACAACAATGCATTGAATTACCAAGTCTGAAATTATGTCTCAAAGATTCTAGCAAAGGATTCATTTTACAGTACCAATGTTAAATTATGACCAATTTCTGCCTGCTAATGAGCATTTCACTGATGACACAATACAAACAATTGTGGGATTAAAAAGTTGTTTTTTCATCCAGATTGTTAAGTTTGGAATTTCTATATAATTTCACAGCATGAATTTTCCATAACACAAAGTGCACTGCAGATGCTGTGGTCAAAGCAACAGGTACAACAAGCTGGAGGAACTCAGCAGGTCGGGCAGCATCCGTGGAAATGAGCAGTCAACATTTTGGGCTGAGACCCTTCGTCAGGACTGAAGAGGGAGGGCGCAGGGGCCCTATAAAGAAGGTGGGGGGAGGGTGGGAAGGAGAAGGCTGGTGGGTACCAGGTGAAAAACCAATCAAAGGAAAGATTAAGGAGTTGTGGAGGGGAAGCAGGGAGGGGATAGGCAGGAAAGGTGAAGAAGGAATGTAAGGGGAAAGCACTATGTGTAGTAGAAGAAGGCAGAATCATGAGAGAGGTGATAGGCAGCTGGAGGAGGAGACAGAGTGAAACTGGGATGGGGGAAGGGAGAGGAAGGGAATTACTGGAAGTTGGAGAACTCAATGTTCATGCCAAGGGGCTGGAGACTACCCAGACGGTATATGAGGTGTTGCTCCTCCAACCTGAGTTTGACCTCATGAATTTTCCATACTGTGTAAATGATCAACAGTGTTCTCTAGGCTCAATTTCACATTAGAAGAACAGCCATCCGCCTTAAAACAATGTCATAATGTGTAATAACAGCTCCTTTTGTTATTGAAAACAAGTTTATGTTGAAGAATCTTCTTATAACACTGACTGCAGTTTCCTGTAAACTATCAAGAACAGCAATAGCATTGTTTAGTACAAAAGAAAAATCATTCAAATAACTGAAAACTGAAACAATGGCCAAAGTAGCTGTAAATACTTGGTAGGTCAGGCAGCATTTGAGTGAAGGAGAAATTGTTTGGCCCCTGGAAAAGGGCCAGAGCTGTTCAACTAATGGAAAGCGGCCAACACAGGGGGCACTGTGAAGGTCTGTGGTCCACAGTATCCCCGAGTCACGCTCAAATAATGGAAACAGAGTTTGGGGTCTACATATCTCAGGCACACTGCAAGCCTAGAAGAAAATAAAACTGAACACTTTATGGAAGTTGGGGTAAAAATTGTATTGTACAGTGTGAAAAAATGTTTCATAATTTCTAGGCCTAAGAATTACATTTCTCAGCTTTTACGGAAACAGAGCACAACAAATAGCAATCCCTTCAAGCTTGCTCCAAGAGTCAGTACAATCATAGCTGATCTTTTACCTCTACACGATTTCTGCTCTCCATAATCATCTTAATGCCCTTTCTGACAAGAAATCTGTCTGATCTCTTCCTAAGTACATTTAGCAACCTGGTCTCCACAGTCCTTTATAAAAGAGAATTCTTAGACTTGTCAGTCTCCCAGTCCTAATCATCTTACTCTACCCTGAGACTGTGACCCCTTATTTTAGAGCACTTGACAAGGGGGGGCATCCTCCCCACAACCAATCTGTTTAAACTTGTCAGGGCTTTGTAAATTTCAGTGAGATCCCTTTTCATTCATCTGACCTCGAGATGTGACAAGATTTAAAGAATTGCAAAGGTTAGAAGATGGGACAGATTAAATGTCAAGATAAAGCTGTTAAGGGGTAAAGAAGCATAAGGGACACTAATTAGCAGTGACATAGTTGAGATAATGAGCACTGTCATTATCTACAAGCACTGATGAGATAATGAAGGTGGTGGTACTAATTTACTGTTAAATTTGTTTAGATTGTAACATGATTAACAGAAATGTGACATACCTTCCTACTTTCAGAGTTTACTTGTCCCCAAAACCCTCCATCTACATTTTTGTTATCTCCACATTTGATTAATTCATACCGTTCCTTCATTCTATCTATGGTACTTCCTCAGCACCCATGACAAACCCGCACCATCCAATTGTTATTTGGAGCTCCTTTTGCTCCTTTACTTCACCCTTTGCCACTCCTTTCACCCATTGCTCTTACTGAATCATACTGTCTCCTGTTAAGTAACACAACAATTTTAAAATCTGTCCTTCTGTTTTTCATGCATAACATGGCCTTGTCCCTTGACCCTGTCCAATTTAACAGTGTCTGCACTCCCCTAGTCTGATTTTCTGCTCATTGCTGAAGGTAGAATCTCCCCCACTAGCAGAAGCTGCTCTGGATTGAAACTTGTTAACACTCACAGCCTCTCTACCTCTTTTCTTCCTTTATGATATTCCTTTAAATCTACTTTGCCTATCAAGCTTTTGGCTGTCAGTATGCATTTCTATTTATGAGCCTCAAGGTCAAAATTTGTTTGATTAAGCTTTTGTGTAACACATTGGGATATTTTGCTGCATTAAAAGCACTGCATATATACAAGTTGTTATTGTTGTTCCTCATTCCTGGGTTGAGCAGGAATCCAGAGACAGAAAGGTCAAGTGGAGGTGCACTGTGAATTAAGATGCCTGGAAGTCTTCCTGAACTAGGATGGTGGATTGTAATGACCACCCATTTGGTCTTTACAACCAAATTTATCAAACATATATTTTTATCTCCAACAACAAAAATGATATTATGTGGGATTCAATATAAAATCTGTCACCTGCAAATATGCATTAGATGCAAGGATAAGAATTTATAAACATATGAAAACAGTGCAACCATAAAAATAGATGTAAATCAGCATAAAAGTGTGCTAGCTAATGTGTAGTGGCTAGTTATATTTATATACAACTGTTCGCAATAACTTACCTTTTTAATTCAGCAATAAGCAGAGCTGTGCAGGGGATTCCTAGTGTCATCAATGAAATGTTATTGATTGCTGGCTTCACAAAGGCAAGACATGTGGTAACACCAGACAGAATACCAACAGCAGCCTTAAATCGGCTCCTAGAACAAGAAACAAATAGCAGAGGTGGGCTCTTCTTGATTTAAAGGTAAACTTTGTCTGGATGCAGATATACCCCTCATGCCTGAGTACATTTTGCTGCTCTTTTCTCGATAACATGACTACTTTTATCATCACTTACTGCCTGATGTCATTCACAGATTATTGTAGGTAGTGACAGGTACTGTAGGTAGTTCTGTGAACGGCTTATTGGGAATGATTTATCCAAATATTATCATAGCTATAGAGGAAAATTGGCAACACAAACCAATGGCAGTGACCTAGATAGGACTGGATGCTTCAATTCCCAACTACATGGGGTTGGGAAGGGGTAAATCACACAAAATGCAGGAGGAACTCATCAGGTCAGGTAGTATCTATTGAACAAACAGAGAACCTTCGGGCAGAGAACTTTCATCAAGACTGGAAAGGAAGGAGGAAGAAGCCAGAATAAGGTGTGGTGAAAGGAAGCTGGCAGGTCACAGGTAAAACCACGGGGGAAGCAGGTGGGTTAGGGAGGAGAGATGAAGTGAGAAGCTGGGAAGTGATAGGTGGACAAGGCAAAGGGCTGAAGAAGATAGAAGATGATAATGGACCGTGGAAGAAAAGGAAGGAGGGCCACCAGAGGGAGGTGATGAGCAGGTGAGGAGAAGAGAAGGGGTAAATGAGGAGCCAGAATGAGGAATGGAAAATGAGATAAGGGGGCGTGGGGAGTAACTACCGGAAGTTGGAAATTAATGTTCATGCCATCAAGTTGGAAGCTACCCAGATGGAATATAAGGTGTTGCTCCTCCAATCAGAGTGTGGCCTCATTGTAATCGTAGAGAAGGCCATGGACTGACATGTCAGAATAGGATTGGGAAGTAGAGTTAAACTAGGTGGCCACGAGAAAATCCCTTCTTCTGTGGCAGATAGAGCAAAAGTGCTCCAAGAAGCCATCCATTAGTCTATGTAGGGTCTCCCTAATATAGAGCAGGGCACACCGGAAATAATGGATTTAGTAGACAATCCTAACAGGGTTCACAGGTGAAGAGTTGCCTCACCTGTACGGACCGTTTGGAGCCCTAAGCCCTAAGGGAGGAGGTATAGGGACAGGTGTAGCAATTATCATGGTGGCAGGGATTACTGCCAGGAGGGAGATCAGTGGGGAGAGTCAAGTGGACAAAGAAGTTATGTAGAGAGTGGGGGAAAAGGGAAGTTGTGTTTGGTGGTAGGATCCTGTTGAAGAAGATGCAAGTTACAGAAAATGATCTTCAGGATGTGGAGGCTCGTTGGGTGGTTGGTAAGGACAAGCAAACTCTATCCCTATTATGGTGGTGAGAAGATGGGATGAGGGCAAATGTCCAGGAAATAGTGAGTCAGGACTGCACTGAGGGTAGACAAAATGACAGGGTATTATGTAGTCAAGATAGATGTGAGAGTTATTAGGTTTGTAAAGATATCAGTAGACTGTCTGTCTCCAGAGATAGAAATAGAGAGATCAAGAAAGGGGAAAGGGGAGGGGGAGATGTCAGAGATGGACCAAATAAATTTGAATCAGGGTGGAAGTTGAAGGCATATCTGATGAAATTGACAAGCTCCAAAACAGCAGTTGATGTAATATAGAACCTCCAACCAAAGGAAATCCTCCATTTGGGTAAAAAGCAACATCTCATATTCCGTCTGGGTAGTCTCCTACCTGATGGCATAATTGTCAATTTCTCTAACATTTGGTAATTTCTCCCTACTCATCTATTTCTGTTTTACCATTCTCCATTCTAGTTCCCCTCTCACCATTCTCTTCTCCTCAACTGCCCATCCCTTCCTCTGATGCCCTGCCTTCTTCAGTTCCTTCCATGGTCCACTGTTATCTCCTACCAGATTACTTTTTCTTCAGCTCTTTACCTCTTCCACCTATCACCGCTCATCTTCTCTCTTCATACCCCTCCCCATACACCCATCTTCCCCCTCACCTGGTTTCACCTATCACCCACCAGTTTGTACTCCTTTCCCTTCTTCCACCTCCTTATTCTGGCCTCCTTCCCCTTCTGTTCCAGACCTGAAGAAGCGTCTCAGCCTGAAACATCAACCGTTTATTTCTTCCCATTGACACTGACTGACCTGCTGAGTTCCTGCAGCATTTTGTGTGTGTTAATCTGGATTTTTAGCATCTGCAGAATTTCTTGTGTTTTTGAGCTTGAGTAATTAATAGCATGATAATATGAATATCTACAAAGAACCCTGGCCTTCAGCCATACATATTGTTTATCCATTTACAGGCCTGCCTGAAAACGATGCTTAAGGCGCTTAGCCCTCGAATAGTCAAATGCCAATTTCCAACAGGAAATAAGCAGGCAAAAACAGTTGAAATTTGTCTCCAATAGTTCCGGGAATCTGTGTATGAAATCCTCAAAAATCATACATCTAGTATAAAATTTCTTAAAATGTTGTAAATACACTGGCATGTGATTTCCGTAATTTCTTTCATCACTTTAGGCAGCAACTGTGTGTGAATATGGAAGCAAGTGAACTGATTTGAAATCCTCTTCCACTTCACAATCTACCACAAGCATTACATAAAATTTATCTGTTCACAAAGTGATAGTGCCATAACAATCTTGCTGGAAAGAACTGATGTTAATTAAATCCTGAAAATCAGATAATAATTCTTAAAGACTAAGTAATTGTCATGGTGAATTTCTACTTATGATATTTCCAATCTGCTAAGAGTTTCCAAATACAAACAACAATCAACATGGCAGCATACATTGACAAAAAAAATCTTCTTTACAGATTCAGAAGTAAAAACTTCTGCATTATTTCAGGAATTTTACAGTTAGAGATTTTTTCGTTGATAAGTATTTTCTTTTTCCTGTGGCAAAATAATATGTCTGAGATTAAAACAGGAAGAGAGTATGCCTGATATTTTGCTTAACTGAAACAGGAGTAGCTTAAATTCTTTTAATTGATTTTCCTGGCTATTGTTGTTATACTAAAAAGGAGGAAAGCTTCCTCTGCCTCTTTTGAAGTTAGAGTCAAGTGTGCACAGAAGTATTTTTTCCAGGTAATTTGTGTTGTCATTCTTTTCTCCTTCACACTTATTATTTTGTGATCCTACTCTTTTATAAAGGCAGAATTTTTCAATTATCGTACGGTAGCAGAACAGTTAGAGGGACATTACTACAGCTTGGGACGTTGGAGATCAGAGTACAATCCCAGGGTCCACTGTGAATGCATGGATTTCCCCCAAGCCCTCTGGTTTCCTCCCAAAGATCTACCAGGTAGGCTAATTGGTGATTGTAAATTGTCCCATGTTTAGATTACAGCTAAATCGAGCTTGTTGGGGGTTGCTGGACAGTGCAGCTCAAAGGGCTGAAAGGAACTATCCCACACTGTATCTCTAAATAAATAAATGAAGTACAATCGGTGAGGCCAAATTTGGAGCATTGTTTGCAATTCTGGTCACTTACCTACAAGGAAGACATCACTAAGCTTGAAAAAATGCAGAGAAAATTTACAAGGATGTTGCCAGAACTTGAGGACCAAAGTTATAGGAAAAGGTTGAGTAGGCTGGGATTTTATTCTCAGGAAAGCAGGAGAAGGAGGAAAGATCTGTAGAAGTGTACGAAATTATGAGGGGTATTGATAGGGTGAATGCATGCAGGTTTTTTTTCCCTCAGTTTGGGTGAGACCAGAAGTTGAGGGCGTAAGTTTCGGGTGAAAGGTGAAATATTTAAGGGGAACCCAAGGGGAAACATCTTCACTCAGAGAAGTGGAACGAACAGCCAGCAGGAGAGGTAGATGCAGGTTCAATTGTAATATTTAAGAGAGATTTAGATAGGCATTTGCATGGAAGGGGTTTGGAGGGATATGGTCTGGGTGAAGATATGTGGGGCTAGGAAGAAGAATGGGTCAGCGTAGACTAGATGGACCAAATAGCATGCTTCAGTGCTCTATGACTATACTGTACATAACTGATTATTGGTTAAAGTAGTAGTTGTGACTGCCAATAGGCTGCAGCACTAATAAATGTCTTGCAAAAGTTTAAGTGAAATTGTTCTGTGGGATATCACCAACTGTACTCCAGAATAATATTATTATAATGCATTGCTGAACATTGGAACTTGGGTTTAAATCAGGTCACACAACTCCCATTTTCTCACTCACTGTCAGCAAAACCAAAGTTCATTATTGACTAAAGGAGGACAAAACCAGACGTCCTTGAGCCAATCTTCATTAGGTGATTAGAGGTGGAGAGGGTCAGTAACTTTAAATTCCTTAATGTTATTATATCAAAGGATCTGTCCTGGGATCAGCACGTTAAGTGTCATCACAAAAAAGGCATGGCAGTGTCTTTACTTTCTTAGAAATTTGCACAGATTTGGAATGTCATCTAAAACTTCAACAAATTTCCATAGATGCACAGTGGAGAGTATCCCGACTGATTGTATCACAGCTTGCGATGCCCATGAACGGAAAAGCACACGAAAAGTGGTAGACACAACTCAGTCCATCACAGGAAAAGCCCTCTCCACCAATGAGCACATCCAAAAGCAGCATTCTTCATCAAGGGCCCCATCATCCTGGCCATGCTCTCTTCTCACTGCTGTCATTGGGAATAAGGTTCAGGAGCCTCGGTGCCTCACTACCAGGTCAGGAACAGTTATTATCCTTCAGCAATTAGGTTCCTGAACCAGCCTGCATAACTTCATTTACCTCAACTCTGAAATGATTTCACAACCAATGGACTCACTTTCCAGGAGTCTACAACTCATGTTCTCAGGATTATTTATTTTCTTATTACCGTTATTATTTTGTAAATGCCATCACAAAGAAGGCACAATAACGCCGCTACTTTCTTAGAAGATTACATAGATTCGGCATGTCACCAAAAGTAGACGAATTTCTATAAAAGCACAGTGGAGAGTATCCTAACTAGTTGCATCATGGCCTGGTATGGAAACACCAATGCCCAGGAATAAAAAAGTCTACAGAAAGTGATGGATACAGGCTTGACCATCACAGGCAATTTCCTCCCCACCATTGAGTACATTTGCATAGAGCGCTGTAACAAGAAAGGAGCATCCATTGTCAAAGACCCTCACCACCCAGGACATGTCCTCTTCTCATTACTACCATCAGACAGGAGGTATAAAATCCAGCTCAGGAACAGCTTTACCCTATAACTATCAGGCTGCTGAACCAGCATGGATGACTTCAGTCATTGCTACTTTTAACTGACTCTATTTCTACAAACTCACTTTCAAGGACTCTTAACAACTATTGCTCTCACTATTAATTTAATGTGAATTCTTTTGCACACTGGTTGTCTGTCAGACTTAGTCTCCGTATGTATAGTTACTCATAAAATTTTATTGTATTTCCTTTTCCCTGTAAATGGTTGCAGGAAAATGAATCTCAAGATAGCATTGAGTAACGTATACATACTTTGATAATAAATTTACTTTCATTCAGTCAGACAGCCCTGAGGCACCATTAGTTTCTCTAAGGGGGTTGTGAGTCTTTGGAACTCTCTTCCTCAAAGAACTGTGGAAGCAGCAATTTTGAATATCTTTAAGGTAGGTAAATATTGTTGATAAGCAAAGAAGGGAAAGGATACTTGGGATAGGTGGAAATGCAGAGCTGAAGTTACATTCGGAGCAGGTGTGATGTGGAGTTAAGGAGCAGAGTGAAACTCCTGATCATAACACGAATTGGCATCCATAGCATTTGAGTGCACACAAAATAAATATCAGATTCTCAAATCAATTTATCCAAAATGTATACATTTATCTGCATAAATAAAGTAAATTAATCTCTTCTCCACACTTCCTTGATTCCTATCTTAAATGTTCCTTTCCCAGCCCAGATCTTCTTGCAAGGTTCTTGTTCAGTGAATGGTGAAAGGTTTGAGAGGACTGTGAACAATGCTGGGTGTTCAGAAGCAGTGGGCCCAGCTTAACATTGCAACAATGTCAATCTGAACGACAGCAGCCTGGACCAGCTGTCTGGTAGACAACAGCTAGGGCAGGGAAGATCAAATTGGAACATGTAATGGAAGAGAACAGAAAGATTGCATTTACTCCAGGCAAACTGTTTCATTCAATTGCAATCTGACAAATCTTCACCCATTCATTCAGCTTTGTATAGTAAGTAGTATGGAACACAGTTTGTTAATTAAATAATACTTTTAAATGAAATATAAGTGTATGACCTATTGATCCTGTACACAATCAAAACATTAATGTGTTTTCAACAAACAATTGAATGGTACAAAGTAAGTATTTTGGTTTCATTTTTCCATTTTATGCAATCCTTTTACCATAATAAATACTGGTAATATTGTTTTGCTCCTGGAAATTTTATCTTGTTACAACTGACAAATGAAATTGAACAAATCTCAGTTTACCATCATACACTTCAGCAAACAGTGTTCAAACCATGTACTCAACAAGATACCTCTCCCTATCCAAACAATCACAGCCCATGAGATTAAAGATTGTAATCCTACCAAATCATAAATAACTGTGTAAAGTTATATATACAACTTTATACTTAAGCAACCTTCAATTTTACATCACCTTTACTTGAGGTTCTATTTCCTCCTAAGTGTTAGTGCTACAATGCAAGAAGAAATTAAAATACAATACAAAACTAGGAACATGGAAGGGAAATGGACCTTCTTGCCCTTTGAGTCTGTTCTCCCATTCAATCAGATCATAGCTTCCTGTATCTTAACTTCATTGACCTGGGTCAGTTCACTAAATTTCCTAACAAACCTCTGTCTCAGCATTTGTGTGAAAAAGTCCTTTCAGATAGAAATACTGTTCAGTCTAACTCTAGTTGTGAGATTACACTATGGATCCTATTTTCCCTGCCAGAGCAAACTGTTGCTCCCTGTCTGCCCAACCTATTCCTTCATTATTTGCAATCTCAATTCAAGTAGCACTAATCTGAGTATAAAAATTGTGGGTTTGTTTCATCACCAGCAATGGTACATCTATTGCACAGCGTTATGTTTGTGCAGAAGTTTTTTTAAAAAAATAATTAAGTAATAACCATTGTCAATTTTACCTTCAATTGGTAATTCAATTTTACCTTCAATTCAATTGTATGGTTGTAGTTTCTTTTCCAAATCCAAGTCATACATTCCTGCTGCTGTTGTTGCAACCCACAGTATATAATAATATACTCTGAAAGTGCCTTAGAATTAATTGTGTAGAGTCAATAAAACACTTTCTTCATTCCATCTTTTATTTACAGTTGAAGTCAGAAGTTTACATACACCTTAGCCAAATACATTTAAACTCAGTTTTTCACAACTCCTGATATTTAATCCTACAAAACATTCCCTGTCTTAGGTCAGTTAGAATCACATTCCCAGTGGGTTAGAAGTTTATATACTTTGTTAGTATTTGGTAGCATTGCCTTTAAGTTGTTTAATTTGGGTCAAACATTTTGGATAGCCTTCCACAAGCTTCTCACAATAAGTTGCTGGAATTTTGTTCCATTCCTCCAGACAGAACTGGTGTAACTGAGTCAGGTTTGTAGGGCTCCTTGCTTGCACATGTGTTTTCAGTTCTTCCCACCAATTTTCTATCAGATTGAGGTCAGGGCTTTGTGATGGCCACTCCAATACCTTGACTTTGTTGTCCTTAAGCAATTTTGCCACAACTTTGGAGGTATGCTTGGGGTTATTGTCCATTTGGAAGACCCATTTGCAACCAAGCTTTAACTTCCTGGCTGATATCTTGAGATGTTGCTTCAAAATATCCACATTATTTTCCTTCCTCATGATATTTTGGGAAGTGCACCAGTCTCTCCTGCAGCAAAGCACCCCCACAACATGATGCTGCCACCCCCATGCTTCAATGGTTGGGGTGGTGTTCTTCGGCTTGCAAACATCACCCTTTTTCCTCCAAACATAACGATGGTCATTATGGCCAAACAGTTCAATTTTTGTTTCATCAGACCAGAGAACATTTCTCCAAAAAGTAAGATCTTTGTCCCCATGTGCACTTGCAAACTGTAGTCTGGCTTTTTTATGACAGTTTTGGAGCAGTGGCTTCTTCCTTGTTGATCAGCCTTTCAGGTTATGTCGATATAGGATTCGTTTTATTGTGCATATAGATTATTGTCTACCTGTTTCCTCCAGCATCTTCACGAGGTCCTTTGCCATTGTTCTGGGATTGATTTGCACTTTCTGCGCCAAAGTACATTCACTCTAGGAGACAGAATGCGTCTCCTTCCTGAGCAGTATGATGGCTGCGTGGTCCCATAGTGTTTATACTTGTGTACTATTGTTTGTACCTGGTACCTTCAGGCGTTTGGAAATTGCTCCCAAGGATGAACCAGATTTGTGGAGGTCCACAATTTTTTTTTTTATTTTGTTTGTAAACTTCTGAACCACTGGATTTGTGATATAGTCAATTAAAAGTGAAATAATCTGTCTATAAACAATTGATGAAAAAATTACTCATGTCATGCACAAAGTAGTTGTCCTCAATGTCTTGCCAAAACTATAATTTGCTAATATGAAATCTGTGGAGTGGTTAAACAATGAGTTTTAACGACTTCAACCTAAGTGTATGTAAACTTCTAACTTCAATTGCATGTGAGACAATCAGTTCTGGAGGTGGTTCAGTGCACTGCTTCCTGACTTCCTGGATCCCATCTCTGGTTTGGATGGATACAACAGGACATGAGCTATCACCCACCTGCTAGATGAGTTGTTGACTGGAATTGGGCTTATTTCATTCCCTGTGGAGGGAAACCTACACCTGTGGTAGCGTCTGCTCCAAAGAGGTGCATGCCACCGCATACGGGGAAGAAATGATGACTGTAAATACATGAAAGTTTTATTGTCATATTTAGGAAATGTTTATCGATCCAATAATGGAAACCATACTTGTTCTAAGTCAATGCAGGCTCCAGTAAGCCTATGATTTTTAAACATTTCATGTGAAGGCAAACCATGCAGCCTATCAATCCAACATGCAGGCGCTGAGAGCTTTGCACTGGTGATGTCCGTCTACTGTTGAGAAGGAACTTAATATTTCACCATAAAACCCACAGGAGCAGAATTAGGACACTCGGCCCATCAAGTCTGCTCCTCCGTACCATCATGACTGAATTATTATCCCTCTGAACCCCATTCTTCTGCCTTCTCCCTGCGACATTTAACGCCCTGTCTAACCAAGAACTGATCAACATATTCTTTAAATATACTCAATGACTTGGCCTCCAAAACTGTCTGTGGCTGTTCTAAATGGATGTCCCTCTATTCTGAGGCTGTGCCCTCTGGTCCCAGACTCACCCACTATAGGAAACATCATCTCAACATCCACACTGAGTAGGCCTTTCAGTATTCGGTAGGTTTCAATAAGACCCCCCCCCCCCCCCATACTTCTAAACTCCAGTGAGTACAGGCCAAGAATCATCAAACATTCCACATATGTTAACCCTTTCATTCCCTAAATCATTCTTGTGAACTTCCTAGAGACCCTCTCCAATACCAGCACAACTTTTCGTAGATAAGGGACCCAAAACTGCACATAATACTCCAGGTGCGGTCTGACCAATGCCTTATAAACCCTCAGCATCACATCCTTGTTCTTATATCTAGACCTCTTGAAATTGCATTTGCCTTCCTTACCACTGACTCAACCTGCAAGTTAATCTTTAGGGAACCCTTCACAAAGACTCCCAAGACCCTTTCTACCTATGATTTTTGAATTTTATTCCCATTTAGATAATAGTACATCTTTATTCCTTCTAGCAAATTGCATGACTATACAATTCCCTACACTATAATCCATCTGCCATTTCCTTGTACATTCTACCAATCAGTCCAAGTCCTTCTGAAGATTCTGTGCTTCCTAAATATTACCTGCCCCTCCACCTATCTTTGTATCATCTGAAAATTTGACCACAAAGCCGTCAATTCCATCATCCAAATCATTGACATATCACGTTGAAAGAAGTGGTTCAATACCAACCACTGCAGATCACCACTTGTCACTGGTAGCCAGCCAGAATAGGCCCCCTTTATTCCAACTCTTTGCACCTTCCCAATCTGTCAATCTTCTATCCACGCTAGTCTTTTCTGTAAGACCATGGGTTCTTATCTTGTTAAGCAGCCTCATGTGTGGCACCTTGTCAAAAGCCTTCTGAAAATCCAAGTAAACAACATCCACTGACTTGCTTTTGTCTATGTTCTCTGCTTCTTCCTCAAATAATTCCAACAGATTTGTCAGGCAAGATTTCCCCTTAAAGAAACCTATTTTATCATCTGCCTCCAAGTACCCCAAAACATTCTTAATAATGGACGCCCAACATCTTTCCAACCGCTGAAGTCAAGTTAACTGGCCCATAATTTCATCTTTGCTTCACTTCCTTCTTAAATTGTGGGGAGACATTTTCAGTTTTCCAGTCCTCCGGAACCATTTCTGAATCTTGTGACTCTCCTTTGCCTATCCTTATGTTCCTTCTGGGTAGCCTCCAACATGGTGGCATTAATATCGATTTCTCCTTTCAGTAAAAATAAATTCTCTCCCTTTCCTCTTTTCTTCTTTTCCCCACTCTGGCCACTTACCTCTTCTCACCTGTCTATCACTTCCCCCTGGGTCCCCTCCTCCTTCCCTTTCTCCTATGGTCCATTCTCCACTCCAATCAGGTTCTTCCTCTCCAGCCCTTTACCTTTCCTACCCCCCTGGTTCACCTATCACCTTCTAGCTATTCACCTTCCTCTCACTCCAGCTTTTTATTCTGGCATCTTCCACCTTGCTTTCCAATCCTGAAGAAGAGTCTCAGTCCAAAACATCAACTGTTTATTCATTTCTATCGATGTTCCCTGGCCTGCAGAGTTCCTGCAGCATTCTGTGTGATTTGCTTTGGATTTTCAGCATCTGCAGACTTTCCCATTTTTTATTCTCTGTCTATCCTGCCTGTTATTTCCTCAAAGAATTCTAACAGATTTGACAGGGAGGATTTCCCCTTACAGAAACCATGCTGTCTGTACCCCGACCCCTCATCCTTAATGGATTC
The DNA here is from genome assembly GCF_048418815.1 of Hemitrygon akajei. Classification (NCBI taxonomy): domain Eukaryota; kingdom Metazoa; phylum Chordata; class Chondrichthyes; order Myliobatiformes; family Dasyatidae; genus Hemitrygon; species Hemitrygon akajei. Next base: position 61,386,554 of record NC_133125.1, read on the forward strand.
TAAATCTTCCCAACTGCTAAAGTCAGGCTAACTAGCCTATAATATCCTTTCTACTGCCTTCCTCCCTTCATAAAAAAAGGAGTGACACTTACAATTTTCCAGTCCTTCAGGATCATTCCAGAATCAAGTGCTTCTTGAAAGATCATTACTAATGTCTTCACAATCTCTTCAACTACCTACTTCAGAACCCTGGGCTGTAGTCCATCTGGTCCAAGTGAATTATCTGCCTTCAGACCTTTCAGTTTCCCAGGCACCTCCTCCTTAACTACATTCACTCCTGTCCCCTGATGCTCCTGAATATCTGGCTAGGGTCTTCCACAGTGACACAAAATACTTATTAAGTTCATCTGCCACTTCTTTGTCCCCGTTACTGCCTCTACAGTGCTCCAATATCACTCTTGCCCCACTTTTATTCTTTGTACACTATATCTGAAAAACCTTTTGGTATCCTCTTTGATACTTTTGGCTAGCTTACCTTCATATTTCATCTTTCTCTCCTTATGTTTTTGTTTAGTTGCCTTCTGTTGGTTTTTAAAAGCTTCCCAATCCTCTAACTTCCCACTAATTTTTGCCATATTATTTGCCCTCACTTTTGCTTCTATGCTGTCTTTGACTTCCCTTGGCACCCACGGTTGCCTTGTCCTCTCTTTAGAATACCTTTTCACATTTGGGATGTACCTATCTCACACCTTCCGAGTTGTTGCCAGAATTGCAGTTCTGCCGTTGTCTCTGCTCGTGTCCTCTTCCAATGAACTTTGGCCAGCTCTTCTCTTATGCCTCTGTAATTCCCTTTACTCCACTGTAATACTGATATCTTCTCCCTCTCAAACTTCAGGGTGAATTCTAACATATTATGATCACTGACTCCTAAGTGTTCCTTTACCTTAAGCTCCCTAATCAAATCTGGTTTATCACACAACAACCAATCCAAAATTGCCTTTCCCCTACTGGGTTCAACCACAAGCTGCTCTAAAAAGCCATCTTGTGGGCATTCTACAAGTCTCTTGGGATGCAGCACCAACCTGATTTTCCCAATCTACCTGCATAATGAAATCCCTCGTTACTATTGGAACATTGTCCTTATTACATGCTTATTCTGTTTCCCATTGAAATTTATAGCCTGGCTACTGTTTGGGGGCCTGTATATAACTCCCATCAGTGTCACCAAGTGTCACTTACATGCTTCAGTATGTGTTCTACACTGCAAAATTATCACAGTGTACTTCCAAACCAGGTTCTGAATATGTTTGTATGTAAGACACAGGAAGTAGGTACTTAATACAGAACAATCATATCATATACTGAACTTCTGTAACTCAGCCTCCTACATTTGTTATTCATTTTTCAACTCACCCGCCCACAATTTTCCCATCTGTTCTAAAGTCATTGATTAATTCTAGAGCACAGGTGCTGCAATCCTCCGAACTCAACTCAGATTCTCAGGACTTACATACGAGTCTGGCTAACGTCAGCAGATAACCAGTTGTGTAGCCTATCCCCAATAAAAGAGTTCAAGTCACTCTTCACAACATTGATAAAGAATCTATCAACCCAAGAAAACTATGCCTGTTTTTCATTTGTTTCATTTAGAATAGATCTACACCAGGAAAATGAAAGGACAGGAAACAAAACATCTAATATTAGCATTTTAAATAAATGCAGGAACTACCACAGTCTACAAAGGTTTGTCAGTAAGTGTGCAAATATGCAGTAGGACCTTCCACACAAGCAGACAGATATTCAGTACATCTCAAGTATTTCCTGTTTTTCTTCATTACTAAATGACATATTTATCAGTTGAACCATTTCCTAGTGCTTAATTTTCCCTGATTCAGTATAAAGGACTAACACTAACCAAATATTTTGTAAATAATCCATAATTAAGATTGATATTTACATATTTAGTTCCCACATTAAGAGTCTGTAACCTCAATACACTACATCATTTAATAAAAGCAATGTTAATTAATGACAATCCATAGACAGCCTACTTTGGAAATTTTAAAGTCTGAATTATATTTGAAATACTTTCATTTTACAATATTTTAATTGATTGGTGTTTGAATACATAGCAACGACATTAAATTTCTAACAAGATGAATTCCTGTAGTGATAACATTTGAAAGGCTTTTGAACAGTAAAGATGTATTAAGCACAGTGGACACTATGAATAGGAGGATAAACAGCAATATAAATTTAAATCACAGGTGAAATAGAAAACTAATCCCACTCACTCCCTTCTTCAAATATTTATCATTTCCCATAAAATGAACTACATTTTCCATCTCTACTCCAACTGACAAAACAATCCACTTCAAAAACTTTCTATACAAGTGAACTTCCCTGATTCTTTCCCCACCACACCTCACCCCCACCCCTATCTGCTATTGGCTACTTTAACAGTGTCGCTGATTCGCGAGCTGGAAAATGTTCAGGTCCAGCTTTACCTGTCTCGTCGAAAGATCCGTGGTAAATATCGTCTGGGGAACCACATGGCCAAGGCACACATTAGAACCCAAAGAATTGCAAGTTCATCCAACATTTGACCAAAGAAACTCAAAGTTGCATGAAAGTAAACTGAACCTATACCTGAAAGGCAGAAAATTGACAGGTGCTGGTTACAGGAACAATCACTTGTGATTTGAAGAACATCACTAGCATGTGCACTACAATAGTTTGGAAACAAAATTCCTCAGGCACATTAATAATAACTCCCTTTCTTGTTCAATTACTTTTCATGAAAGCACAGCGAGTCTATTTCAAGTCAATTTGTTTTGATTACTACTCCAGATTTAAACGAGCATGTGGATGATTTGAGAAAACTCATAACGTCGAGAACAATGGGTTCAATCACCCATGTTGTCCTTTGAAACAAAAATAGAAAGTGAAATTTATTTGATCTTCATATGCTACCACGCACATCACCATATGCAGAATTGGAACCTGAGAGTGAATTACCAGAGCACAATTTAATCATATGCTTCAGATGACGTCAATCAATAACAACAAATACAAGGAGGGATATAATCATGCAAATCAAAGCTGATTGACAACTGTTAATAAATGTCCAGAAAAGTTGGATGAAATAATACACTTAGGACTTTAATAACAATTTAATTAAGAGCAAATGCTAACGTAGTGTGCTTAATTAGAAAATAGAAGCATCAGAGACACAGATCTGACTTTCATATGATCTAGTTTTCTCCATCTTTTCAATGTACTTACAGAGTACAAGAGATTTGCCAGAAATTGAGAAGATGCCTCTATCATATTTAAATTACTGATAAGAGATAAGGCAGAGGAATTTCAAATAACTTGTTGAAAGGTTTCAAGGCTGTATGGTAATTTTAAACTTTAATTGATTCAGTTCTCAACATGAATCAATTTTAATATTTTAATAAATAATAGTCTGTAATGTGCTGGCAAAGAAAACTGTGAATCCATACAAAAGAATGCAAGCTAATGTGACTATCAGCCAGTTGTAGACTTCCATATTATAATACACAAAGCAGAAAGAGATGGACTATGCCCTTCCCTGACCTCGTCATTGGATTGTAATGCCCTGAGCCTTGGGACAGAATACATTTTGTACCTGGCCCCTCAAGTTTACATTGGCTATGGCTGGTGCACCTGGCACTGTTGAGATCAGAACCTTGAATATAAGGTGTTACAAAGTGCAGTGCAGGTAGACAACAAGATGTGAGATCATAGCAAAATATATTATGAGGTCAAGAATCCATCTTATCACACTACACCTGCAGTGTCTGCAGGTCGTCTGCCAGATGGACTTGTAGTCAAAGCTGTTGGCCCAGAAGAACTTACCCATTAAGAACAGGTAGTCTAGCTGAGCGAAACATTGCACAGCAATGGGGCCAGACCCATCCTTTGCAACACTGGGGACAGGTAGAACCTCAGCATGTAAGGGTACTTGGTGTCCACAAACTTAGGTCCCATGCGGATCCTTCTGCAGCCACACACAGAGGTTGTCATCAGGGTGAGGGTGACAGGGTGGGGTGGTTTTCTGAGCAGACAGTCCAGACCATCTGGCAGAATGCCTTGTTGACAAGCCTCACCAACAATCACCAAGGCCTTGCCTGGCTGTCGGTGGGAGGGTCACTCCCTGTCAGGTCCTTTCTGCATGCCCAGAGCATCATCCCCATAACCCACTGCCCACAAGGTGATTGTAGTGGGGAAGCAACAGTAGTTCAACTCTTTGCGGACTGTGGGTTTGAGAAGAGGGTGTGGAGAAAGATGAAAGGGCCAGTGTCATGGTTCATCCAAGCAGCTGTGTGACAGGAAACTCTCTGGACTACAGGCTATTCCCAGGGACACACAGGCAGATGATCATCAAGTGCTACTGGCAGATCTTCAACTTGATGAAAGACACCCTTTGGTCTGCCAGCACACTGAGGTGTCTGTGGAGGAATGCTGCCGACTGGCACACTCCAGGCTGCAAGAGTACATGCTGAGGGAAACACTGAGGCCTGGTGGGGAAGAACCACAGTATAGGGCTCTTCTACTAGAGAGCGAGGGGCAGCTTGCAAAAGGAATTCCCTCAATTATTGTAGCAGTATTCCATCCAGAGTGCTAACAGCAGCAGGGCTATTGATGAATTTAGAATTAGAATTTTATTTTATTTTTTACATCCATCTCACAACCTGAGGGAGTAAAACTCTTTATGTTGTGTCTCGGTCACTATGTACAAGCAATAAGGAAAGGAAATGTGGGAGGATATTGCCCAAGCACTAAGATTGTATACAATACATAATTGTTTTGTATTCATGTATGTATAGACAGATACAATGTACAGTCAGATGTGCAATCAGATCAATGTGTATTGATCAATCTGATGGCCCAGAGCCTGTTGGTCCTGGCTTTAATGCTGCAGTACCATTTGCCACTGTGGTCTGTGGTTGGGTGGCTGGAGTGTATGAATGTAATAGAACGATACCTAAAGCATTGACAATGAATGTCAAGAAAGAAATGGAATTGAGCAGTTTATTCTTGTAATATTTTTTATTATGAATAAAATTCATTTTGCTAAAAAATCTTATTGTACCAAAGAACCATTCAATAGACTTATAACAGTGGAATAGTGGAATAGCAGCTGTCCTCGAGCCTGGTAGTACATGCTTCCAGGTTTTTGTATCTTCTGCCCATTGGGATGGAGGAGAATAATGTCTGACGTGGGTGGGATCTTTGATTCCGCTGGCTACTTTACCAAAGCAGTGAGAAATGCAGACAGAGTCCATGGATGGGAAGCTGATGTGCTGAGCTGTGTCCACAACTCCTGAAACTCCTTGCAGAACAGTTGCCATACCAAGCTGTGGTGCATCTAGATAGGATGCTTGCAATGGTATCTCAGTAAAATTGGTGAGGGTCAAAGGGGATAGGCCAAATTTCTTCAGCCATCTGCAAAAGTAGAGGTGTTTGTGACATCAATGTGGTTGGAGCAAGATGGGCTATCGATGATGTTCACTCTCTGGAGCTTGAGCTCTCAACCTTTTAACCTTCTTGGCCTCAGCACTGTTGATGCAAACAGGCGTATTTGCATCGCTCCCCTTCCTGAAGTCAATAACCAGCTTGCTTGGTTTGCTGATATTGAGAGAAAGGTTATTATCATGATCCTTGTCACTAGGCTCTCCATCCCCGTCCTGTACTCCAGCTCATTGTTATTTGAGATACGGCCTACAACAATGGTATGACCTGCAAACTTATGGATGGAGTGGGAGCAGAATCTGGCCACACAGTTGTGAGAGTCCGGGGAGTAGAGTAGAGCACTGAAGATCCAATCTTACTGTTCCAGCTCCACTATTAACATCAGGTCCCTACTCACCTCCTCACACCCCTACCCACCAAGCTCGGGCAAATGGCTCAACTCCACTTTCATCGATCCACAGACTCACTGGTCATTCTCGGTCCCTGACTGAGACCCTACTCTACTCACGAACTACCCTGGCCAGTCACTGCCCATATAACTAACGCCCCTGACAAGGGTCAGGGAAAATTATGTTGTTTGATCTAAGTGTTATACGCAAATCAGTCAGATATGTAAAAGTCTTGTCAAATTTCCAGCGTCGTTTGATACAACCCTGAAACAAAATCATCTTCCCTATCAGAAAAAATACATTTTCAGGCATGTAGTCATCTAAATACCTAGGTCAGATGAATTGTAGCAATCCTCTACCCAAGCTCGAAGGGCACTTTTTCACATGCAAACAGGAGGAAATCTGCAGATGCTGGAAATTCAAGCAACACACACAAAATGCTGGTGGAACACAGCAGGCCAGGCAGCATCTATAAGGAGAAGCACTATCGACGTTTGGGGCCGAGACCCTTCGTCAGGACGAAGTCAGTCCTGACGAAGGGTCTCGGCCCGAAACGTCGACAGTGCTTCTCCTTATAGATGCTGCCTGGCCTGCTGTGTTCCACCAGCATTTTGTGTGTGTTGCTTGGACTTTTTCACATGTTGTTTTTGTGTAAATCTGACAGTGATATAATTTACTTATTAGAAATATGTCAAATTAACAGAAGGTTATGAATAACATTAAAGAGACAGTCAAACAGCTGTACAATGACAAGAAATTTCATGATTTCTATTTGCATCAAAACAAAGAGAAGAAATAATTAGAATATATTTTATCTGGTATAAATCAGCAAAAGTAGCCCTTCTTCTCCAGAAATGAAATCCGAGAGTATCAGATAAATATCACATGGTACATTTGGGATTTACAGAATTTGGTTTTAAAAGAAGTCACTCTAAATAACTTGGGCGATTTTACTTCTTTGCTTTCTGTTTGGTTGTAAATGCAACAATGCATTTCACTGTGTATTTTGAAGTGCGTTTGAGAAATAAACTTGAATCTTGAATCTTCAGTAGAGTACATTTAAACCAACCTACATTTTCCCCTGGGTTTACTTTAATGTTGCAGTGGCTCCATCAAATACTGGAATAATAAATATACTGTATAACAGCTGGACGCATAGTAATATGCACCAATAGTTGAGCTACAAGTGCCTTCAAATATATTATTTGAAACCCATTATTAAAAGTGAAGAAGCGTAAAGGTATCAGTCAGATTATACATGATCCTCAATGCTGCAGACGTCGCTATTCTCCTTCATCTCCACACACGTTGCATGGGAATATACGTCGACAATATACATGGGAAAATATGATCTGTTCTTTCTCAGAGATGAACTACTGTTATCTCGAACTATACAAGTGTGGGAATTTATTACAAATCAAGCCAGTCTGTGAAAATCTCATGGCAGTTTTAACATGAAGCTTTTCAAGTGGGTCAGCAAGTTATTCAATCAGCCAGTGATTAAGCTTTTTTTTGAAAGAAGCAAGGAATGTGAACTTAACAGCTGGATTTCAGATCAGCTATTTCCCATGCAGCAGTCGGCCAGATTGAGAGGCTGACCAAATGGTGGTGTGAAAAGCCTTGTGGAAGAAAGCAGGACCCACTGAGCTTTGATGGGAGTCAAACTGGCAACTGGAGTGGAGATGGAAGCAGACAGATAGCAGAGCTGTGTCTCCTACTGTATAAGAAAAGGCCACTTTGCCCCATCAAGTTTATACCAACTCACAAAGCAATCCAATTCCTTCAATAACTTTCCCTGAAAGATATTCTCCCCACTTTGTTAACAATATGCCTCACATTCTACCATACAGCTAAGGGCAATTTTTAGCAGCCAATGAACCAATTGCCACATGGCTTTGGAATGTGGGAGGAGACCACACAGTTAATATAGAGATTCCACAAAGACAGCACTGGGGATCAGGCACTGTGAAAAAGCAGTTCTTCTAGTTTCACCCTGCACTGCCCAAGGGTTATGGAGAGCTATAAAATGGGAAGGGCTGGTCACAGCACGATCCTACCAGTTCTTATGCTTCACCAGAGGACAGGTGCTGAATATGGCCATGTTCATCATTTTGAACTGCTGTCTCTCTCAGATTCTCAGAGTCATATGATTAAAGAGCTGTACAGCACAAAAAGAGGCTGTTTTTGCCCAACCCATCCAGGCCGTGATGCTTTCCTACTCTAGTCCCATTTTCCCACTTTAGTCTCACAACACTCTGTTTCTCTCCTATCCGATCACATTTGTGTGCTGGAATTGTAACAGCCTCTCCCAGCTCTTCTGATAGCTCATTCCACATAAGCACCACCCTGTGTGTGGAAAAACTTGTCACTTAGATACTCTTTAAATTTATCCTCTTGCACCATAAAAATATGCCCTCTGGTTTTCCACATCTTAGGGAGTAGACTCTGTCTACACGATCTATGCTGGGTCCTAAGTTGATAAACACCCTCCTGTGTTCTAGAAACAATAAACCCAATAAACTAATCACTCCTTATAAAAAATAGTCCTCCATTACAAGCAACATCCCAGTTAATCTTTTGATATTCTTTAGCTTAGGAGAATGATGACGCTTAACAGCGACTCCTTTGCTTGCATCTTCAGAAACAGCTCTATTTCCATCTTTAATATCTCTATTTTTCCCTTTCAAGGTTCTTTTGAAGGTCCTGACCTGGAGTTACACACTGACTTTGGTTCTTTGTGGGAATGGGACCCGCTCTCGGGGTCTCATGACCGGCTGCTATTCGATGTGCCAAGGGCATGGCCTAGAAGACTAGTACGCCTTTAGGGTTCTGGGATTTTGTGGCTCTGGAGGTGGGCAGACTCGAGGTAGGTGCCTCCGCAGGAAACTGGTGTGTCATGGGAGACGGAAGATCAAAAGCAGTGAGCTGGCTGCCTGCCATGTGCTCAGAGACCCGAGTTCTTTGGGCACAGAGCTTGGAGAAGCGACGCAACAGACTTCTAGCATCATAAATCAGCAAGTTGTTTGTTATGTCTCCCCTCTCACTGTGAAACAGAGACATCCCTTTTTCCATTATTGGGGAGGGAGGGAGGGAGGGAGACAGACAGACTGTGGTATGCCGAATACCATGTGAACAAGTAGTCTTTGGGGTACTGTAAGTCTGTGTCTTTATTGATGCTTTTCTGTATGCTTGAGTGCTCAGTGGGGGGGTGCCAATGCTTTTTTGCTGGGGGGTCGTTGCTTTGCTGCTGCTTATGCATGTGGGGGGGGCTTGCGGGGGACTTTGGGATTCTAACATTTAACTGTCATTCATTCTTTGGGGCATTCCTTTATTTTCGTGGATGTTTGCGAAGAAAAAGCATTTCAGGATGAATATTGTATACATTTCTCTGACATTAAATGTACCTTTGAAACCTTTGAAATACTACCAGATCCTTCTGTAGTGGGGTGTCCAGAACTGTATAAAATATTCGAGGTGCAGCCTGACCATTGCTTTGATCATAAGACATAAGAGCACAATTAGGCCATTCCGCCCATCAAGTTTGCTCCACCATTCCATCATGGCTGATTTATTATCCCTCTCAACCCCATTGTCCTGCCTTCTCCCTGCAATCTTTGATGCCCTTACTAATCTAGAATCTGTAAACCTCCACTTTAAGTTACTCAATGACTTAGCCTCCACAGCCATCTGTGGCAATGAATTCCACAGATTCACTGGCTAAAGAAATTCCTCCTCATCTCTGTTCTAAAAAGAAATCCTTCTATTCTGAGGACATGTCCTCTTGTCCGAGACTTCACCGCTATAGGAAACATCCTCTTGACAGCCACTCTATCCAGGCCTTTCAATATTCAGTAGGTTTCAATGAGATTCCTCATTCTTCTAAACTCCAGTGAGTAGAGGCCCAGAGCCATCAAATGTTCCTCATATGCTAACCCTCCCATTCATAGGATCATTCTTGAGAATGACCTCTTGGCCCTTTAAGCACATCCTTTCTTAGATAAAGGCCCAAAACTGCTCACAATACTCTAAGCATGGTCTGTCCAATGCCTTAAAAAGCCTCAGCATTATATCCTTGCTTTTGTATTCTCGTCCTCTTCAAATGAATATTAACATTGTATTTGCCTTCCTTACCACTGACTCCACCTGCAGGTTAACCTATACAGCACGAGGTCTTCCAAGTCCCTTTTCACCTCTGATTTCTCAATGTGCTTCCCATTTAGAAAATAGCCTATACCTTTATTCCTTCTACCAAAGTGCAGGAACATACACTTCCCTATACTATAATTCATCTGCTACTTCTTTGCTCATTCTCCCTATCTAAGTCCTTTTGCAGACTCTCTGCCTCCTCAGCACTACCTGCCCCTCCATCTATCTTCATATTGTTCACAAACTTAGTCATAAAATCCATGACTTCTGTCAACCAAATCATTAACATATAACAGGAAAAGAAGCAGTCCCAACACCAGCCCCTGCAGAACACCAACAATCACCAGCACCTAACCAGAAATGCCCCCTTTATTTACACTCTTTGCCTCCTGCCAATCAGCCAATCTTCTATTTATGCTAGTATTTTCCTGTAATACTACGGGCCCTTATCTTGTTTAGCAGGTTCAAGAGTGACACCTTATCAAAAGCCTTCTGAAAATCCAAGTAAACAAAATTCAATGACTGTCCTTTGTCTATCCTGTCTGTTATTTCCTCAAAGAATCCAACATATTTGTCAGGCAAGATTTTCACTTAAAGAAACCATGCTGACTTTGGCCCTCTTTATCATGTGCCTCCAAGAATCCCAAAACATCATCTTTATTAATGGATTCCAACATCTTCCCAACCACTGAAGCCTAGAATGTTCTGTCTTCTGCCTCCCTCCCTTATTACAGAGTGGAGTGACATTTGCAATTTTCCAGTCCTCTGGAACCATTCCAGAATCTAGTGATTCTTGAAAAATCACTACTAATGCCTCCACAATCTCTTCAGCTACCTCTTTCAGAACCCAAGTCCCTTCTGTACTTCAATGCTCCTGAGATCTCTGCCATTTACTCTATATGCTCAGTTGATAACTGATGTCTCAAAATGCATTGCCTTACACTTGTGAAACAGGTCAACAAATGTTAAGAGCAAACACGAAGAAATCTGCAGATGCTGGAAATTCAAACAACAACACACACCAAATGCTGGTAGAACACAGCAGGCCAGGCAGCATCTATAGGGAGAAGCGCTGTCTGGCCTGCTGTGTTCTACCAGCACTTGGTGTGTGTTGTTGTTCAACAAATGTTAAGTTCAAATTGCTTCCAAAATCTGAGAATGAAATCTCATTAACATGTCATGTTATGGGTTTGTCTCTTTGGAGTAAGCAACTCAGATGCTCTTAAAAGCTTTTGCTGTCATTAGCAAAGCTATTGAGTTTTCTAAGTTACCTGACCTTCTGCCCACGGTCCTAAACAGCACTAGTTTTTGTCTATGTTCAAATAACTTCCATCAGTCGTGTTTATAGCACAAATGAATGTTAACCCATTAATCCCTAAATCAAGGTGAATGATAGTAGGTTTCTAATTCTAAAATACTATCCTAATAACACTATATTATCTGTGAATTCCCTGGTGACCTTGTGATCTCTGGCTCAGAGCCCACAATCTAAACATCCTTCAAGAGCATGAACAATCATGAGGCGTCAGGCCCCGATAGTCTACCTGGCTAGGTACTAAAATGTGTGCTGACAAGGACACCTTCAGCCTCTCACTTCTATAATCTGAGGTTCCCGTCTATTTCAATAGGACAGCAATCCTTTCATTGCCCAGGAAGATTAGGGTGAGCTGCCTCAATAACTATCGCAAGAAGTACTCACATCTACCACAATGAAATGCTTTGAGAGGTTATTTAAGCTAGAATTAACTCCTGCCTGAGCAAGAACCTGCTGTAATTTCCCTACCACTGCAAGAGGTCTACAGCAGATGCAATCTTGCTGGCTCTCAGCTCTATTCAAAACCATTTTTCCCTATGTATTAGTCACCAAGCTTCAAATTGGGCCTCCAAACTCCCTCTGAAACTGGATTCTTGACTTCCTTATTGGGTGACCAGTCAGTGTGGTTTGGTAATAAGATCTTCTCCTTGCTAACTATCAACACAGGCACACCTCAAGGATGAGTGCTTAGCCCACTGCTCTACTCTCATGACTGTGTGGCAAAGTGCCATCTATAAATTCACCAATGATGCCACTACTGTTCCTATAACCACAGATGGTGATGAGGAGGTGAGACAGATTGGCTGATTGGGTGGAGTCACAACATTAACCTTGTTCTCAATGTCAGCAAAGCCATGGAACTAAATGTGGACCTTTGGAAGGGGAAGTCAGGTGCAGTACCATTAGTCCTCTTGAATGTTCCGCAGCAGAAAGGGTAAGTAGCCTCAGGTTCCTGGTAGTGAACTTCCTGGAGGATCTAGAGAGACCAACAAACTGCAGAAACTGCAATCTGGAGCAACATACAATCTGTGTGAGGAATTCAGCGGGTTGAGCAGCATCTGCGGAAGGAAAGGAACTCTTCCCATTTTGGTTTGAAACCCTACATCAGGACTGAGATCACCATTGAAAAGAAGAAAAGGGAAGAGGCAACAAGGATTCTGAGGTGATTGGTGGACTGAGGTGGTGAGTATGATGATAGGCAGGTAGTGCCAGGTAGGGGAGGTGAGCAGAGGTGAGTTTGAAGACTGTGGCCAGTGAATGATAGATGGAGGCAGACAAAGAGAAAGAGGGAAAGGGGAAATAAAACAGATGGACCAAGGTGGGAGGCAGGGAGTGAAAAGATAGCTGCTGGAGGGGAATAAGCAGGAACACTAAGTGCTATCAGAACTAGATTCAGCCAAGTAAAAGAGTTGAGAATGGGAACCATTAGGGAAGAGGTGAATGACAGCTTGAACCAGATAGGGGGAACGGGGGTGCCCCACGTGTGAAGTGGGATGGAAGACCTAGTCTGGATCCAGATGCAACGATGAAGAAAACTTGCTTTGTTAGAAGTTTAAAGAGATTACGCACATCAACAAATGCCTGTCAAACTTTCACAAATGAACAGTGAAAAGCATTTTGATTGGTTGCATCACAGTCTGGAGTGGGAATGTGTGCACAGGAACACAAGAGACTATAGAGACTAGTCTGTCAAGAGTACAGCTCTCCCCTCCATCAAGGACTCACATCTACCATAATGAAATGCTTCGAGAGGTTATTTAAGCTAGAATTGACACAAGAGGCAATGTGTCAGGAAGGGAATATCCATCATGAAGGACCCCTGCAATCTGGGCCTTGTCTTTTTCTTATTGTTACCATCAGGCAGGAGGTACAGGAGCCTGAAGGCCTACCCCTCAAGGTCCAACATCAGCTTTTTCCTCACTACTATCAGGTTCTTGAACTGAGCTAAAATCCCCAATTCTACCTCAGACTGTATTTCCCTCAAATCACACTAATGCCATTATGTTTTTAGTTTCTGTTTATACTGTCATGTAGGTTATGCATATTTTATGTTAATTTAATTTAGGTAATTTATTATTGCCATGTTTATACTATACCAAATTGCTACACAAAAAGCTTCATTATACCCTAGGTATGTATGCCCATGACAGTGAACTTAAATATGAAGATTAACTGGACCATAAGAAATAGGAGCAGAATTAGGCCATTCAGCCCATCAAGTCTGTTCCACCATTTCATTATGGCTGATCCATTTCCCTCTCAACCCCATTCTATAATTAGTGAGGTCAGGTACTTTAGCAAGACAAATCAAAAGACCGATAACTTGGTAAATGGACAGAAACTGAAAGTGAGTAAAGTATGGAGATGCATTATGTGCTTAAATACATGAATTACAAAGAACTAACAGGTAGGTTCGATGTGTAATTAAAAAAGCAAGCAGCATTTTGCCCTTTTTTGCAAAGAGATTGGAGGTTAAAAATGGAGAGGGTTTGTTGCAATTCTACAGAGTGCTGGTGAGGCCACACCTGGAATAATGTGTACAGTTTTGGTCCCAAGGTACAGTAATACTGGTAAGAAACAGTCTGTAGATTCTGCAGATGTGTGTTGCTTATGGTAACACTGGAGGCAGTACAAAGGAGATTCACCAGAAGAGAGGGTTGTCCTACCAAGAGAAGCTAAGTACTTTCAGCCTGTATTCCTTGGAGTTGGAAGAATGAGGTGACCTTATTCAAATATATAAGGTCTTAGGGGAGGCTTTACGGAGTAAAAGTTGGGATGTTTTCTCAAGTGGTAGAGTCTTACACCAGAGGATGGTCAATTAAGACTGAAATATTTAGAAGTTCCTTATTACAGAGAATGGAGATTCTGAGGAATTCTCTGGCTGGCAGGTGATGGAAGCTGGATCATTGGAAGTGTTTAAAGTGGAGGTGGATAAATCAAGGAATAAAGGGGTATTGGAGGAAATGGCACAAGAGGGGTGAGACCAGCAAAAATCAGCCATGATCATTTTAAATGGAGGGCTAGGCTTGAAGGGCCTGATAGCCTATGCCTGCAACTGTTTTTTTGTACATTTTACTCAAAGACTGTCTCTATATTTGTTCTGTATCAAGGCAGAGATATTTGGTTACCAACTTGTATCTAGGACATTGCAAACAATTTTTAAAAATCAGAATAATTCATATGAGGTGGGGGTAAAGGCTTGTTAATTATATATGTTGTGCCCTGGTTCACATCTTTACTGTCATGCTGTAGGTATTTCGTTTAGCAGCTCTGTTCTGCTTTCAGCCTGTTTGGGTTACTGTTGAAGATAAGGGATGATGTAGAATGTGTGCCATCCAGTTAGCGGGAGGTTTTCTTGGTGAGGGCCAATGAGGTTGGGCTTGAGGTTTTTTTTTTGTTCGAGATGAGATGATGCTGGAGAGAACCGGTTGTAGCATACGATCCAGTGGGAGATGGATTGTGAGCGACGTTCGGAAGGTGGTGTGAGGTTTCACGTTGACCGAGGGCTCAGAGCGTCACTGACAGAGAAGTTCAAGATGAGCTCCCACTTGTGCACATTTGACTGTTTAATTAGAATGTGACCTTTCCTTTTTGTTATTCTTTACTGACCCTTTAGTTAAGATTCATAAATATTAATTATACTGTTATTTAGTGACATTAATTTGTAACAGGGTAGTCAATTACACAGCATCCACACAACAGGGGGCTTGGGGTGGGCTTGCACCTCAAACTCACAAGTTTGGTTGGGCCGGAGATTGTCTTGCCTAAACTTAGGCAGCCAAGGAAACAGGGCTGTTTCATGTGTTTCAGAAACAAACTTGCTAGTTGAAATTTTAAAGCGAAAAGGTTATGCACGATTGCATGAAGTCCAAACAAACTTCCAATAGTATATTAAATTACCACCACACACCTTTGCTTCAATTAAAATTTAATTTTATGTAAATATATGCATGATAGTGTACAGTTTAGAAAAAGGAAAAGGCCACTCAGACCTTCAAGCTGCTTCGCTCTTTAATCAATTACCGGCTGATCTCATTTCGATCCCAACTCCACATTCTCACTCAATCCCCACCCCAACCACCCATGCCCACAATTTTTAACTCGTTCATCAAGAATCCATTGATCTTTACTTTATAAATGTATTCAGAGATGCCTTTCGCTGACTTTAGAGAAGAGAGTTCCAAAGATCCCTTATTTTAAAACAGTAACCCCTTGGTTCTAGATTCTTCCACAGGAAGAAACATCCTCTACACATCCACCTTGCCAAGGATTCCCAGAATCATTTACACTCAGTGGCTACTTTATTAGGTGCACCTGTACACTTGCTCGTTAAGGAAAATATCAAATCAGCCAATCATGTGTTAGCAACTCAATGAATAAGAGCACGCAGACATGGTCAGGAGGATCAGTTGTTGTTCAGACCAAACATCAGAATGGGGAAGAAATGTGATCTAAGTGACTGACCATGGAATGATTGCTGGTGCCAGATGGGGTGGTTTGAGTATATCAGAAACTGCTAATCCCCTGGGATTTTCACACACAACAGTCTCTAGAGTTTATAGAGAATGATACAGAAAACAAAAAAAAAGTGAGTAATAGTCAATGTTTCCCCTTTTTTTTTTACAGCAGTGTGGACTAACTATTGCACCCAGCAGGAAATTTTTACATGACCTTAAAACTGCATGGTAGTTTAAATTTTTATTTTCATAATATTCATACCATGAATAACTAGAATGAAAATTGAAAATCACATACTTTTGATTTATTTATTAATTGAAGAGTATAATGAAATATAGCACAAAGAAAAATCTTCATGTTTCATAAACTCCTCCTCGTCTGTCTTTATTTCAGCTGTGTGGTATGTGCGCAGGAGCATTTCAGTTACTGTGCAGCCACACAGCCGCTCGGCTTGGAGGTAACAGTGGTGGCAATGTGGGCGAAAATGTCTTGTTAATGACAGAGGTCAGAAGAGAATGGCCAGACTCATTCAAGCTGGCTGGAAGGTGACAGTAACTCAAATAACCATGTGTTATAACAGCGGAGTGCAGAAGAGCATCTCTGAATGCACAACACGTTAAACGTTAAAGTGGAAGGGCTACAGAAGAAGACCACGAGCACACGCACAATGGCCACTTTATTAGGTACAAGAGGTGCCTAATATAGTGAACACTGAGTGTACATACATTCCAGTCAAGTCTCTTCCCAGTCCTCTAAATTCCAGCTGAAAGCAACTTAGCCTGTCCTACCCGTTCCCAGAAGGCAACCTGCCAAATTTAGGTTTTGGTCTAATAAACCTCTGAACTACTGCCAACACATTAATGTATTTCCTTAAATAGGGAGATCAACACTGCCTGCAATGCCCAGATATGGGTCTAACCAATGCCCCATTCAAATAAAGCATTACCTCTTACTTTATTCATTTCCCCTAACAATACGTGATAAGATTCTGTTAGATTTCCTAATTGCTTGTCGTACCAGAATATCATGCACATGGTCACCCATATCCCACGCAACTCAGTACTCTGCAATCTTTCACCAACCCTGTGCCACACTACTTGTTACATCTTGCCAATCAGAAAAAGATCCATTAGTGCCTAAGCTCTGTTTGCTGTCACTTAGTCAGTCCTCTACCCATGACAATGTGTTTCCTCCTGCATTTTTTTTGCAATAACCTTTGGTATATCATCTTAAGAGATGTCTCCTGTAAAGAACGGTACATCCACCACCTGCCCTTACCTGCAGCACGTGAACTGCAATAAATTGGTCAAATGTTTCCCCGTGTTGGCTTTGACTTTGACTTGAATGTTTCTAAGTTGTAAACACTCTTTAACAATAGCTTCCAACATTTATCCTATGACAAAGCACACATTTTTGTGACCTCTAGCTTCCTACTTTCTGTGTTCTCTCCTTTGTGAATTACATCTGTTTTTTTTCCCAATTATTAGAACCTTCTCCGAACCTAGGATATTTTGGAAAATTGAAACAGGCACATTAATTGTCTCTAGTCACCTGTTCCATGATCCTCGAAGGAAGCCCATCTAGACCTAAAGATTTATCACCTATAGTTCAAGTTCAACTATGTCACTATCCCAGTGGCTAAAATTTTCCTGACTTCCATTCCACTTCACAACAATTTCTGGGGTGTAACTTGTATCCTCAACAATGAAGATTGATACAAAATTCCTGTTTAAACTATTTGCCTTCTCCTTAATTTCAGTTTCTACAGCACTGGTTTACAATGGCGCTGGTGATGACATTGACTGCTTACAGGTGGTGAAAAGCAAAACAAAGGACACTACTGTATACCTTATTAATAAGACTTTATTAATAATGATCAATGTTAACAATGGAGAGTAAGCAAAAGGTGGTTGAGGCAAGGGGAGACGAGCGGTGGTGAAGGTCTGTTTGAGGCAAGCAGTGTCAGGGTCGAAACAGAGTTTGAGGTGGAGTCATGGTGACCCAACAGCCAGGGAAGTTCCAACGTCTGATTGATTTAAGTGCTGTGCTGAATTGGAAAGGTAAGGTACGGGCCAAATGGTAGCGGAGGGGTCTAGGCCCCAGAGCAATCAACGACCCACTGTTTGGACAACTTAAGCGCTGGGCCAGTTTGGAAAGGTGAGGGTGTCAGGACCAGAGGCAAGGGATGGGCCAGCTCTGCTCGCTGCTCAGCGATGTTTCCTCAGCTCTAGGCTGGAATGCAGTGATGCCTGGCTTTGCGTCTGTGGTTTCGCAACATTTACATGGCTTTGGAATGAACTGTGGCTGTTGCCTGCTCCAAGTCCAGTGATGTCTGGCTTCGTGCCTTTCATAAAACTCTGGTTCTGAAGCTATTTGCATGATTTTTTAAATTTTTTTTCTCTCTCTCTGCGCATTGTTTTTTTGGTGGGTTCTTTTGAGACTTCTTTGTTTTATGGCAGCCTACAAGGAGTTGAATCTCGAGGTTGTGCAGTGTATACATGGTGTGATAATAAATGTAGTTTGAACTTTGAACCATTGTGTTAATTTGATGCTCAAAGCAGCTGCGCAGGTTGACTCTGCGGTTAAGAAGGCATATGGTGTATTGGCCTTCATTAATCGTGGAATTGAATTTAGGAGCCGAGAGGTAATATTGCATCTATATAGGATCCTGGTCAGACCCCACTTGGAGTACTGTGCTCAGTTCTGGTCGCCTCACTACAGGAAGGATGTGGAAGCCATAGAAAGGGTGCAGAGGAGATTTACAAGGATGTTGCCTGGATTGGGGAGCATGCTTATGAGAATAGGTTCAGGTAACTCAGCCTTTTTTCCTTGGAGTGACCGAGGGTGAGAGGTGACCTGATAAAGGTGTACAAGATAATGAGAGGCACTGATCATGTGGATAGTCAGAGGCTTTTTCCCAGGGCCGAAATGGTTGCCACAAGAGGACACAGGTTTAAGGTGCTGGGGAGTAGGTACGGAGGAGATGTCAGGGGTAAGTTATTTTACACAGTGAGTGGTAAGTGTGTGGAATGGGCTGCTGGCAACGGTGGTGGAGGCAGATAAGATAGGGTCTTTTAAGAGACTTTTGGATAGGTACATGTAGCTTAGAAAAATAGAGGGCTATGGGTAAGCCTAGTAATTTCGAAGGTAGGGACATGTTCGGCACAACTTTGTGGGCTGTAGGGCCTGTATTGTGCTGTAGGTTTTCTATGTTTCTATGTATCTATAGGAAAATACCTTTTATTTTCTGGCAAACTTTATCTCCTATTTTTTCTGCCTTGTTAATCTTTTAGTCATTTGCTACTGCTTTTTATACCTTAGTTACTTCTACTGCTTTATACTTTCTGTCCAAACTTCTGACTTTCAGTTGACTCTGAGCAATTATAGGTTTTTTTCTTCAAGTCTTATACTCTTTAACCTTTTTTATATGGATGTTAAACACAGATTTTAATTATTAACTTATTTTTAAATGTTTGTGGTAGTTCAGATTTTGTCTTACGTTCATGTTCCAATCTTTATTACTTTGTAAAATGTTAAAGATTAATTAAAACTTGTGATTATTTTCTGGTTTGTGAAAAATCCTTAATGTGGTTGGTTATTCAGCCAGATTAATATTATTATGAGTGCTGGGCAGTAAGGGCTCATTGAACTGTTACTTGACATGAACTCACTTCAGAGCCCCTCCCCTCCACACCCAATGTTCTCCTCCCACACACATTATCTGTCCACCTTGTGTTCTCCTCTCTTTGTTCATTCTCCCATTATGCACCTCTCGCACATGGTTCCACCTGCACATCATCCCTTCCCCATCTGGTTTCCCTCATCACCTACCACCTCCATCCTATCCCTCTTCCTCTGTACTGTTATATCCTGGCATTTTTTCCTATTTACTCTCAGTCCTGATGCAGAGTCTCAGCCCAAGACATCAGCCTAAAGCTTTTTCCTCCACCAATGCTGTTTAACCTGCTGTGTCCCACCAGAGTTGTTTTTGTATACACATTGATTCTGAATGTCAGTGTGCACAAATCATGCTATATGTTCCATACATGTTACTTACTAAATGTTGTAGAGACTGGTTTTTGAATAAAGTAAGTTATGTTTTGTATTTCTCTATTTTGGCACAAAAAATTATCTAGTAATTTCTGCTTTTTGTTTATAAACTGTAAATGCTAAAGGGAAGGGAATGACAAACATGAACTATGACTGTTCATGACAGCAAACTATCAGCATACCGTTATTATTGTGAACACATGTGCTTCATTTCCAGGTGATTAGAGGTAGAAATCCTGCTCACTTGTCCATTCCATGGCCTATGGGGATTGTGACTGATTGGTACACTTACCCTACCCCAATTCTGCCACTCTCCCATTCCTATGATCTAGCTGAACATTTGATAAATCCAGACTCTACAGCTAAAGTGACTTTACTAATTCTAAAAAAAGTGATTGATCTTCCTCTTCCCCCTCCCTGTAATATTGATATAAAGAAAATCTGAATCTTATAAACCTCTATCAGATCTCCCCTCAGCCTCCTGCACACCAGAGAAAACAACCCAAGTTTTCCAGCCTCTCATGTTAGCACATGCCCTCTAAAGCAGGCAGCTTCCTGATAAACCTCTTCTGCTCCCTCTCCAAAGCCTCAACATCCTTCCTATAGTGGGGCAACCAGAACCAGAACAATACTCCAGATGTGGCCTAACCAGAGTTTTATAAAGTCACAACTTAACATTTTGACTTTTGAGATCAAGAATACAAAATTTGTTGACATTTACAAATAAGATGCATAAGGCATGATATAAAAACAAAGTAAAAGTGCAAATTATCTTATCATGTACTTTATAATTATTTTGTCATGTTTTAAATATTATTTGATCACGTCAATTTAATTGCAGCTAAATCATTCATAATTAACAACACAGTAACCTCAACTGTTTACAATTACACATCTTCATTGATTCATGAAGTAAACATCACTTGGTCTTTAAAATATTTCAGAATTTTTAATGGAAAACATACCTATAAAATCCTCCAAGAGGACCACAACCTTGTTGTGGTTTAGAGGCTTGCGTGCCTCAATAACCTGGAGAGCTATGTTGGCTGCAGTCAAGGCTTTTTGCTTTGACTCTTAGTAGGGTCACCATGCCAAACAGGTCAAAGGGTAGAGGCCAGACTAAGAGTGGTCCTCCGGGTCCAGGGGTTCAGCTCAGGGCTAACAACGCTGTTACAGGAACAGCAATGAAGGATCTTCTATGTCTGTGTGCAACGGTCTGATGGCCAAGGACAGACAGAGATGGAGGACCTTCATTGCTGCCCTAAATGCCAGCAGTGTAATGGGCAGCAATGAAATTAAATATTTAAATATTTTTTAAAATAATTAAATATGTCTGTAAAATGGCTGAAACCAAACAACTTACCTACAACAACAAGCAGAGTCCAAATTAGATATATTCCACTGTTGAAACATGTTGCATACTGCCGGAATAAGCACATGCATATCGGTGGCAACACAAAAAATAGAACATTGCTGATCTGCAAAACAGAAGTTAAAATAAATGCATATTATGTAAACAATGCAAACACAATAGCTCACTATAATTATGACAATACAACAAACAATACTTTGAAAAGAACAAGCAACAGTCAAACTATTGCCAGACAACTTTAGCAAGAACAAACCCTACTGAAGAGCATAAATTCATTAAGAAATTGAAATGTGAATAGCAACAAAATCAGATCTATCTGTGCAACATGATTACACAGCGATGAACAATACACATTCCTGCAAATTAATTATTGCTACAATTAATTATTGGACCACATAGAAAACAAAAATGCATGATAATGTACAAAACTCAGTAGAGCATCCACCTGAATCTTAGGTATTTTTAACTTTTTGGCCTCCTTTTCAAGATCTGAAGGTATACAAAGTGCACATTCCTCATGCTTCTGACATGTGACAGCCTAGAACTACTGCCTGTAATCAATGTGTTCAGTAAATATTGCAGAATGTGAAAAAAATATCAGCAGTGCTGGACTGTTGGTGACTCTGTATCAGTAAGGTCTTGATACAGTTCTCTTCCTAAAGACTAGAGCCCAAAAATATACTTATACTCCATTATAGTTCTATCAGAGTGGCATTGTTCAGGATGATATATATAAAAAAACTTCTGGAGGAAGTTAGCAGTTAGATCAGGAATGAGAGTGGAGAGGAAAGATAGCCAGAGGAAAGAGGAGAGAGGGGAAGGGTGAGACATGGGCCAGATGGTGATAGGTGAGCTCAAGAGGGGTGAGGGATGATGGGCAAGTACAACAAAGTGGGAAGGGGAGAGTGAAGGTGGGGACAGGGTCTGAAAAGTGATGAGTGGGCACACAATGGCTACAATGGTGGATAAAATCAGTGTGGAGTAGGGGTGAAAAAAGTGTGATAGGAAGACCGGACAGAGGGTATGCCAAAGGGAACTAAAATGTGAGGGCCAGAGGTGGATCAGAAGTTGGGGCAGGGGGTGAACACAAGGGACAATGGTTAGGGTTACTTGAAACTGGAAGCTTCCATGTCCATCCCATTGGGTTGCAAAATGCCCAGGCAGAATATGTGGTCTTGTTCTTGTAGTTTTGTGTTTGGTCTCACCCTGCCAGGGGAGGAGACTGAGTGTGGACAGGTCAGTGTGGTAGTTGGAAGGGGAGTTGAAATGGCATGCAACAGCAATGAGATTTTTTAAAGGACATCACAACAAGGTTATTATTATTGTTATTATTATTATTATTGGTTTATTACTGGCCCATATACTGAGATTTAGTGAAGAGCTTGTCGTGCATGTTGTTTGTATAGATCAATACATCAAAACAGTGCATTAAGGTAAAACAATAACAGAAGGAATGTGTAACAGCTACAGAAAAAGGACAATGCAGGTCAACAAAATAAGACAAGGTCTACAAGGTAGACTATGAAGTCAGGTCTGTTACCATCTTAGAGAATCATTCAATAGTCTTATTACAGCAGAGTAGAACATAAATATAGGAGTAGTAGTAGTCCATCTGGCCCGTTGAGCCTGCTCCGCTATTCAGTAAGATCATGGCTGATCTGGCCATGGACTCATCTGTCTTTTCCCCATAACCCTTAATTCCCCTACTATGCAAGAATCTATTCAACCTTGTCTTAAATATATTTACTGAGGTAGCCTCCACTGCTTCATTGGGCAGAGAATTCCACAGATTCACCACTCTCTGGAAAAAGCAATTCCTTCTCATCTCCATCCTAAATCTTGTCCCCAGAATCTTGAGGCTAGGTCCCCTAGTTCTAGTCTCACCTACCAGTGGAAACAACTTTCCTGCCTCTGACTTCTCTATCTCTTTCATAATTTTATGTTTCTAGAAGCTGTCCTTAAGCCTGGGGGTAGATTCTTTCAGGCTTTGAGATCACAAGGCAGTATTTTGAAAAAGAGCAAGCCTATTCACAAACCTTCATGGAACATATTTATCCCATAACAATACACACAAAATGTTGGAGGAACTCAGCAAGCCAGGCAGCATCAATGGAAAAGAGTACAAACGACCTTTAAGGCGGATACCCGAAGGGACTTCCAGCATCTGCAGAATTTCTCGTTTATGATATTTATCCCATAATTAGCTATGCCCACGGTCCTTATCACATTGCTGCATATGGGAGTTTACGGTGTAAAAGTTGTCACATGTTCTACACTACAAAAGTGTCACCCTTCAAGATATCTAATTTCTTATAAAGCGTTTTGGGACATCTAAAAGTCAATTTTTAAAAACTTTATACTAATCCAAACACTTTTGTTATGACTGCGTTCTGGCTATGACAGTCTCTCTCAAAAGTGAAGTGTTGTGTCGTTTTGACGGAGGGATAAAAGATGTGTAAAATTAATATAGATGAGGAAATGCATTTCTGAGGAAGCGAGTGAGGAAACAACAGATGAGCAGATGGAGCGGCAAACTGAGTGAGAGGAAGGGCCCTCTTTGTACAACTAATCTCCAATACAGCTGAATTTTCCTCAAATACTTCAGCAAATAATCGCCAGACGGCATCCTAGAGTAATTCTTACACGCAAGATTAAAGTTATTTTAGAAGGACGTGCAACAAATGGACATAACTTTGGACACGCTTTCAAGGATGTGGACTTGAAGAGAAGCCCATTGCCCGTTTAGCGAATGCTTCGGCCGGGGGAGAGACGTCTGACCGTCCTGTTTACTGAAGTGAACGCACAAACCATCCCTTCTGCCAAACTTCCGCATTGACTGAAACAACAACAAAAATTCCTCAGCAACTTTCCTGCTCCAGCCGCCTCTTCCCTCTGGTAAAATTAACAAACGCTCATTCCGCGAGCTTTTTAACTTCATGACATTTTTTTTCAATGCAAGTCCTGTTTTTAAAATAACCCTCATACAGACCGTGTTGTAAAATTCAGCAATGTTTGAGACGATCATGTAATTCCCCTCACACCAATCCACTTCAGAGCTTCCAGCCAGCAGTTGGTTCCAAAATCTGCTCATAGTTTTACTCTTTTTTTTTAGCTGCATAGACGTGTTGTAAGTTAAACTCCCGGGTGTCGCCGATCTTTTCCCCCAGCGCACTCAGCCTCAGCAGCCTGCAATGTTTACACGAGCACTTCCATGATCAGCAATGACCTGCTTCACCCTTTTCCTGCAAAGTCACACATAGTTCTCCGGCTTTGTGTTCTGTCTTCCTGATCCCCGGCTTTGCCTAGGCGTGAATCGCTCTGTGCCGGGGCAATGTGACGCCGTCTGTCTCCCTGACATCGCAGGGTCAGTAGGCTCGCCCATCCCCTAATCTCGCTGCTGACGGAAAGTCAGCGGTCCGGGCACTTCTCTGCTTATTTTGGCCGTAATGGAAACAGTAATTATAGAGTAATAGTGCAGCAACAATGAAGAGACGCTCTTACACAACTATAACACAAATACGGAGATTAACTGTGTCATTACAATGCAATTGCATTTGCAGTTGCACGATAAAATTGCTGTTACCCTTACAGCTACAAGGGTGATACTATCTGAGGTGTGGGTGACGATGGTTTATACTGTATGGCTATAATGATACTGTGCAATTAACGGTGATGTACAATATCACTACTACACAATTCCATTCAGACGATGAAATAGCCTTACAAAACAACACTATCATTGCTTCACGCAGTAACATAGACTATACCATAAATGTATACCAATAGAGACTGGTAGCATCATTACTATAAAAGAGCTTCATAACATAAATATAGATTAATACCATCATTTCCATTAAAATAAAACAAAGACAAAGCAGTAAAAAGCATGAAACAGAATGTGGAGTAGCAATATTATCTAGCTTTATGTGTTGCCCTTCAAGACTTACAAGAGTTTCCCATTAAAGACTGAGGTGAAACCTCTTCTCATAGAAAGTTGAGCACTTTGGAATTTTCCAACCTACCAGTAGTTATTTGTGGAGGCTGAGACGTTAAGCACAGTCGAAGTTGACATATATCTTTAATCTACAGAGGAATCAATCCTTATGGACTTTGGGAAGGGAAGTGGGGGTTGACAGCAACAGTCAGATTAGCCGTATTATTGAATGGTGGGAAAAAATAGAAATAAGCTGCTGGAGGAACTCTGCAGATCAGGCAGCATCTGTAGTGGCAAAAGATGATCAATGGTTCAGATTGGACAGGACAGCAAGTGTTCTTAATCTGCGGCACGTAAGAATGGAATGGCTAATATCATGGGAGGGCTTTAATTTGCACATAGATTGAGTGAATCAAGTTGATTGAGGTGGTCTTGAGGATGACTTCTCAGAATGCAACCATGATAGCTTTCTTGAACAATATGTTCCTGAACCTTCAAAGGAAAATCCAATCTTAGATCTGATCTTGTGCAATGGGACAGGTAAAATTAAATATCTTGTAGTTTAAGATCATCTTAGAATGAGTATGGGTGAATTTCTCATAGAAGGTGCAATAGATTAACCTAGAACCAGTATATAATATCTAAAGAAGACAGACTACAATGGGATAAGGGAAGAGTAGACTGGGAACACAGTGAGGAACTGTTTAAGACTTTCATAGAGGTTTCTCACCATGCTCAATGAAACTACAGTATATTCCAGTTAAAAGCAAGGACAGTCAGGGTGGAGAGACCCAGTCTTGGATAACTAAGGAAATATAGGAAGACATCAAATTTAAAGCTTGTGTATTCAAGTCACGAAGAGTAGTAGGAAACTGGAAGATTCAAAACAAAAGCAACAAAGTACCACTAAGCACGCAATAAAGAATGGAAGATAGATTATGAAATTAAACTAGCACAAAATATAAAAGCAGATAGTAAAGGTTTTTATAAGACATAGGAGCAGAATTAGACCATTTAGCCCATTGAGTCTGCTCTGCCATTCCATCATGGCCGATTTATTATCCTTCTCAATTCCATTCCCTCTGTAACCTTTGATGCTAATCATAAGTTTTATAATTATATAAAGCAGAAAGGAATGGCTAACCGAATAAAAGATGAAAAATGAGAATTAATATGGGTAATGCAGAAATACCAAGGCTTTGAATGACTATTTTGTGTTGGTCTTCATTGTGGAGGACATATCTAACATGTCAAAGACAAACATTATGGATACGATGTGAGGTAAGGTTCTCAATACAATCAGTGTCACTAAAGGGGTAGTGCTGAGCTAACCAGTGGGCCTAAAGATAGACAAGTTCCCTGGTCCCAATGGGATGCAACCAGGGTACTGACAGAAATGGCAGTAGTTTCAGCAGGGCATTTGTGATAACTTACCAAATTTCTCCATACCCTGGGCAGATTCTGGTGGATTGGAAGACATGAATGTCAAGCCACAGTTTAAAAAAAAGTATGTTGACAAAAGGCAGGTAACTGTAGGCCAGTTAGCTTAACATCTGTAATCAGGAGAATACTTGAATTTATCATTAAAGAAGGAATTATGAGACATCTAGATAGAAGGGGTTCATCAGGCAGACACAGCATGGATTCAGGAAGGGCAAGTCCCGTTTGACAAAGTTACTGGAGTTGAGGTCAATGAACAGAGGGGAAGAGGTGGAGGATATACACTTGGATTTTCAGAAGGCATTCGATAAGATGCAGTATAAAAGACATCTGCATGGAACTGGGAGTAATATATTAGCATAGATAGAGGATTAGTTAACCAATAAAAGGTGGAGAGTTGGAATGAATATGTGTTTCAGGTCGACATCAGTGGTGAGCAGACTAACTCTGGAGTCAGTGCTGGGTCTGCGGTTATTCATGATATACACTCAGTGGCCACTTTACTAAGTACAGGGGTGTACCTAAAAAATGGCCATAGGAGTGGATCTTGGTGTGGTTTTCTGATGTTATAGCCCATCCACTTCAGCTGTGATCAGATACTCAGCCAATAGCTATAGTCTAAAACACACTCAGTGGCCTGCTCCTCTTGTACCTAATAAAATGGCTTGAGTCTTCTGCTGCTGCAGCCCATTCACTTCAAGGTTCGACACCTTGTGCATTCAGAGATGTTGCTCAGCACACTGCTGTTGTGATGAATGGGTGTTTGAGTTACTGTCACCTTCTTGTCAGCTTGAGCCAGTCTAGCCATTTTCCTCTGACCTTGAGCATTAACAAAGCATTTTTGCCCACAGAAATGCTGCTCACAAGATATTTTTTTCTCACACCATTCTCTGTAAACTCTAGAGACTATAATGCTTGAAAATTCCAGGAGCTCAGTAGTTTCTGAGCTACTCAAACCACCCCATCTAGCAGCAACAATCATTCCACAGTCAAAGTCACATTTCTTCTACATTTTGATGTTTGGGCTGAACAACAACTGAACCTCTTGACCACGTCTGCATACTCTTATGCATTGAGTTGCTGCCACATTGATGGCTGATTAGAGGTTTGGATTAACAAGCAGGTGTACAGGTGTACCTAACAAACTGGTCACTGAGTGTAGATAAACAATTTTTTAGTATAGTGCATCTAAGTTTGCTGATGACAATAAATGGAAAAGCAAGTTGTGTGAAGGATGCAGAGCATCTGCAGGGAGACATAAAAAGGTTGAGTGAATGGGCAAGATCTGGCAGATGAAGTGAATGTGAGATCATCACTTTGAAAGGAGAAACAGAAGATCTGATTATGATTTAAATTATGAAAGATTGCAGAATGCTGTTGTGGTCCATAACTTTCATCAGAATCCTTCATCTCAGCCTGGAAAGTTGACTGTTTATTATGCTCTATAGATGCTCTCTGACATGCTGAGCTCCTCCAGCACTTTTGCAGGTTGCTCAAGATTCCCAGCAACTGCAGAATCGCTTGTGTTTATAGTCTACATCTTTATTCCTTCTCCCTGAGTTCATGACCGGACACTTCCCTGCACTTTTTTCCATCTGCTGCTTCTTTGCTCATTTCCCTAAGCTGTCCAAGAGACAGAAAAGTTGTTTTCACTGGTAGGTGAGACTAGAATTAGAGGACTGATGCACCATCAATAACTCTCTGAGACGTGAGGTGAGATATAGGCTTTTATTGGCTGGAAGAAAGAACAAGCAGCAATTGACCACCACACTGCATCCTGGAGACTGAGGCCAGGGCGGAGTCCCCAATCGCCTTTATACCAGGGTCTGTGGGAGGAGCCACGGACAGTGGGAGGGGCCACAGGAGCAGTCAGCCGGGGGGGGGGGGGGCGGGGGGGGCGTGTCCAGACAGGTATATGTAGTTCACCACAGGGACATAGTCTCAAGAATCAGCCGAGTAGATTTAGGATAGAGGTTTTTCCCAGAGAGTACTGAATCTCTGGAATTCTCTGCCCAGGCAAAGCAGCAGAGACTATCTCATTAAGTATATTCAAAATACCGTTAGATTGATTCTTGCAAAGTAAGGGTATTAAGGGTTATGGGAGAAAAGGCAGGTAGGTGGAATTGAGTCCATGTCCAGATCAGCCATATTCTTATTCTTATTGAATAGTGGAGCAGTCTTGACAAGTCAGATTATCTACTCCTGTTCCTATTTCCTGTGTTTTTGTATTCTTAGTGAGGGATGAGGTAGGGGCTGATAGGAGATAGAACAAACTGAAGTGGAAGATGATGAGCAGATGTAGTTAGGTGGGGGGGTGGAGTTCAAGGGATCAAATCACTCCCCACCCCTTTATTTCTTGGACACTTATGACGTCACAAAGCTCTTTAGATCTTGTGAAGTATTTTCTGATGTCTCTCTCCTACATTGGAAATGCAACAGCCAATTAGCCTGCAGAAATCTCCCATAAACAGTAATCTGCCAGCAGCAGATAACCTACCTTAGTGCTATTCATTGGGATATAAATGTTTCCCAGACTCCTAATCAAAACAGTGACAGATTATTGCATCCACCTGAAAAAGATAGGCATAGAATTAACCATCTCTATACCCCCAACAGTGCAGCAGTCGCTCTAATGTTTCAACCTAATCACCTGCTGTGAGCCTTCACCCACGACACACAGACTTGAAGGCAAGAATGCTGTGAAGCAGACTGCAACTGTTATTCCTGGTCTTAGGGTAACATCTTTAAAAATACACATCTGCCCTTGC
Organism: Hemitrygon akajei; assembly: GCF_048418815.1. Classification (NCBI taxonomy): domain Eukaryota; kingdom Metazoa; phylum Chordata; class Chondrichthyes; order Myliobatiformes; family Dasyatidae; genus Hemitrygon; species Hemitrygon akajei. The sequence continues at coordinate 61,415,865 of NC_133125.1, forward strand.
TTTATAGCTTGTCGTAACGGCATAGTAAGAAACTCTAGGTTAGTTTTCATTCGCTGATGTTGACATGTGACGTGTTTATTTGAGGAAAAATAAAGCTGATAAACATCAACAGGGGTTAAAAGGATAAGAGGACAGATTAAATCTTGAATTAATAATTAAATAATTAATGTGATCTGCGAATACTATTTAAGAAAGGAGATAGAAAGAGTTCACTGTCAATGGCTTGAGGAAAGAAAAGTGGGTGTCATTTATAATGTACTCAACCGGTGTGTTAAATTGACTCTGCGCCAGTTTTATCTTCAGCTTCGTAAGACAATGTCTCGTAGGACGAACTTCTTGCACCGTCCCTCTGTGACCTGATAAAATCTTCCTCTGTGAACTCCCACCTTTACGGAGATCGAGGGATGGAATTAGTTGGTTTGTGGGGTGGGAGGGGTTGGCGTGGAATCGGGGGAAAGATAACCTAAGTGGATCGGGGAACAAACGATTCAAAGACGTGGGGTGGGGAGAGCGGGGCAGAGAAATCTGGCAAAAGGGTGATCGCTGGAACCGGAGAATTTCGGGCTCAATCAGAGAGTCAATCAGTGAGTTGATCTGTTACATGGAAAATGCACACTCCTCTCCAAATGCATCATAGATTTTAAAAACATAGATCGTGTATTTTATTAGCTTTTCGTCTTTAAAGTTTTTTGCCTTTGTCATTTGGGAAGATGTTTGTTGGGTGAGAAATCAGTCAAACCAGAGACGAGATAACGATCGCTGAAAGAACGTTTAAAAAGGTGATTGGGAGGTCAGGATCAGGGTCAATCTGAGAGCCGATTAGGAAAAAAACCTTGAAGCAGCAGGCAGAATACAAATAAGTGCAATCGGATGCCACCTGCTGTGTGAAACTGTAAGTGCAAAAGTAAGGGCTGAAAATCTGTAGTTACATACACACACAAAATGCGGGAGGATCTCAGCAGGTCAGGCAGCATCTATGGAAATGCATAAGCAGTCCACTTTTTGGGCCAAGACCCTTCTTCAGGACTGAGAAGGGAGAGGGGGAAGACGCCAGAATAAAAAGTTGGAGAGAGGGGTCAGTGAGAGAGGGCTTCACTGAACACCTGTTGAAGAGAAGATTTAAACTTCTTCATGGTAGGCCTCCTTTGAACAGACATTCAGTGGACGGGAAGGCTCTACAACATTTAGTCAGAAGTACCCAATGTATCACTGGCACCAGCCCACCCAGCATCAAAGACACATACAGAAAGGTGCTGGAAAATGCCAGCAATATCATGAAGGATCCCACCCACCTTGCTCATGAGCTGTTTGTCCACTCCCATCTGGAAGGAGGCTACATAGCATCCATTCCAGGACCACCAGACTCAAAAACAGTTACTTCCCCCAATGATCAATGCTTCCACCCACTAACCCACCCTTCCACAACCCACCACCATCATTACTTTACCATTTTCTGTCAGTCACCTTATGTACAGACACTCCAGTGCCTACTGGCACTTTATGGACATACAATCAATGTATATAAGTTATCTTATTATTTATATTTATTGTGCTCTTTATCTTGTAGTGTTTCTTTTTGTGCTGCCTCAGATCTGGAGTAACAATTACTTAATTCTCCTTTACACTAGTATACAGGAAATTATATTGAACAATCTTGAATACCATGGACTCTTATTTTGTTTTTTAGCCTCATGTGTGGCACCTTGTCAAAGGTCTTCTGAAAATCCAATAAATATCCAGTCTCTCCTTTGTCTATCCTGCCTGTTACTTCCTCAAAGAATCCCAAATGATATGTCAGGTAAGGTTTCCTGTAAGGAGTTTTATCCTTCCCCTTTGACCTATTTTATCATGTGCCTCCAATTACTCTGAGATCTCATATAATAATGAACTCGAACATATTACCGACCACAGAAGTCAAATTGTTCCAGAATCTAGTGATTCTTGAAAGATCACTTCTAAGGCAGTCCGACGTTGCCTTCAACCTTGTTCTGGCAACTCCTGCGACGACACCGGTGCCAAGTTGTATCGCCCTTCCCTTGGACAACATTGGTGGCGTGGAGAGGGGAAACTTGCTGCATGGGCAGAGAACCTTGCCCAGGCCTGTGCACTGTAAACCTTCCAGGTGCAGATTCATGGTCTCGCGAGACTAACGGATGCCACCACCACTTCTAATGCCTCCATAATCTCTACAGCTACCTCTTTCAGAATCCTGGGACATAGTCCATCTGGTCCAGTTGACTTACTTACCTACAGATCTTTCAGCTTCCCAAGCACCTTCTCCTTAGTAATAGCAACTACACTCACTCCTGCCTCCTGACACTCTCGAATTACGTTGTTGCCCATTACTACATTTCCAGCATCATCTTCCAATGCTCCTGTGTTCATTCTTGCCTCTCTTTTATGAATGAATGATCTTTATTGTCATTATACATAGATACAATGAAACTGTTTGGCTTCCTCTCAGGCAATTAAATAAAGCGGTAGATAAAAACAAGACAGTAATAGAAAACAGTATTAAATAGATAAGTAGCAGAAAGTAAGTTGCAGCAGCACCAGAATACAGTATCACAGTAATGCACAAAGTGCCATTAGTGCAGGTATTTGAGTCCTTGTGTGTGCATGTGTGTGCTCACAGTTTCAGTCATTGTTCTGTGGGAGTGGTGCAATGGAGGCCACGGCTCTGGGGTAGAAGCTGTTCCTCAGTCTATTTGTTCTGGCTTTTAGTGTCCTGAACCTTTTGCTGGATGGCAGCAGGTCAAACAGGGAGTGGCTGGAGCGTGTGGTGTCTCTGGTTATGCTGATTGCTTTCCTCCTGAGTCTGCTGGAATAGATGGTGTCCAGTCCTGGGAGCTCCATCCTGACAATTCGCTGGGCTGCCTTCACCTCGCAATGCAGGTCTTGTCGCTCAGCGGCTATACAGCTGGCATACCACACTGTGGCGCTGTTGGTCAGGATGGTTTCAATTGTGCTTCTGTAGAAGTTAAGCAACAGCTTTTGTGGGAGCTTGGCCTGTTTCAGCTTTCTGAGGAAGAAGAGTCTTTGTTGTGCCTTTTTTAAAAGCAGCGAGGTGTTGGTGGTCCGTGTCAGCTGTTTTGACAACTTAACTCCAAGGAACTTTAGGTTTCCAACACTTTCCACTACCTCTCCATGTATATGGAGGGGGGGGGGTGTACTCTGTCCTTTGATCTCCTGAAGTCAATGATCATCTCTTTTGTTTTATTCTTTATACTGTACTGTATATCTGCAAAAAAACTTTGTATCCTCTATTAGCTAGCTTACCTTCATATTTCGTCTTTTCTCTCCTTGTTGATTGTTAAGTGCCTTCTGCAGGTTTTTAAAACTTCCCAATCCTCTAGCTCCCCACTATTCTTTTGCTATATTATATGCCTTCTCCTTTGCTTTTATGTTGCCTTTAACTTCCTTTGTTAGCCATGGTTGCCTCATCCTCCATTTTGGGATGAACTGATCCTGCATCTTCAGAATTACTTCCAGAAATTCTAGTCATTGCTGGTCTACCACTATCCCTGCTGCTGTCCCCTTCTAAACACCTTTGGCCAGTTCCTCTCTCATACCTCTGTAGATCTCTTTACTCCACCATAATACCAGTACTGTACATCCAATCTTAGCTTCTCTCTCTCTCTCCCCCCCCCCCCCCGCCCCCAAACTGCAGGGTGAATTCTATCATATTATGATCACTGGTTCCTAAGGGTTCCTTTACCTTAAGCTCTCCAATCAAATCTAGTTCATTACACAACATCCAATATAGAATTGGCTTTTCTCTAGTGGGCACAACCACAATCTGCTCTAAAAAGACAACTCATAAGCATTCTACAAATTTCGGAGGCCTGCATATAACTTTCATCAGGGATTTTTTTTTTTGCCTTACAGTTTCTTAACTCAATCTACATCTTCTGATTATGTTCATTTCTTTCTAAGGATCCGTTTTTATTTTTTACACTGTGTCTAGCACCAAGTCATTCCACAGACAAAGTCATTTATATCACATTTAGACCATAAGACATAGGAGCAGAATTAGGCCATTTAGCCCATTGAATTTTCTCTGCTATTCCATCATGGCTGATCCTGGATCCCACTCAACCCCATACGCCTGCCTTTTCGCCATATCCTTTGATGCCCTTACTGATCAGGAAATTATCAACTTCCTCCTTAAATATACCCACAGACTTGGCCTCCACCACAGTCTGTGGCAAAGCATTCCACAGATTCACCACTCTCTGGCTAAAAAAAATTCTCCTTACCTCAATTCTAGATGTCATGGTCTGGTCCGTGAAATCCACATTCTGGTTCACAGTCTGGTCCATGCTCCTTATTCCAGGTTTTCTGTTTTCCCCAGTTTCTGTTGAGGCAGCTGATTCTCGTTTGGGCTGGCTTCATAAATAGCTTCAGGATTTAGCCTCTGGCTGCTGGACTGTTCCTGTCGGTATCCCTTCCCTTGGCCTGGCTTCGCCTTCCCTTCACTGCTGTCAAGTTCAACCACCAGAGCAAGATAGGAACTGTCTTTTGTTGTTTTAAGCTGTTTCTTTCTGTGTCCACGCCTTCGCTAGGTAGGTCCGGCTGTTTGCCGCTACCTAGTTTTGCAAACTGTCTGTGTCCATGCCTTTGCTAGGTAGGTCTGGCCGTCTGCCGCTACTTTGTGTTGGGAACCGTCTCATTGCACACTGCATGCTGTGTAATGAGTTCTAGCCCCACGTCCTGTTTCCAAGGAGGGGTCCCGGCTCTGTGTTCCATGTTCCTGTCTCTTCCTCGACCAAGGCTCTGTGTTCTTGTCTCTCCCTCGACCAAGGTTCTGCGTTTCTGTCTCTCCCTCGACCAAGTCAAAGCTTTGGGGTCTCATCCAGTCCTAGCCACATCCAAGAACCTTGTCCTGTCCAAGCCATGGCTTGGGAATTGTCTTGTCATATTCTGCATGCTGTGTAATGAGTCCTGGCCCCATGTCCTGTACCCAAGGAGAGGTCCCAGCTCTGTGTTCTGTGAAGTGAGTCCCGGCCCCATGTCCTGTTTCCAAGGAGGGGTCCCAGCTTTGTGTTCCATGTTCCTGTCTCACCCTCGACCAAGGCTCTGCATTCCTGTCTCTTCCTTGACCAAATCAAGGCTTTGGGGTCTTGTCCAGTCCTAGCCATGTCCTAGCACCTTGTCCTGTCCAAGCCATGGCTTTGTGTTCTCGTCTTGTCCATCTGCTTCACCCAGCCCAGGAGTACCTTGCTCAGCCCAGTGCTGGGGTTCCCTTGTCCTGTCCAGGAGTCTCACATCCAGTCCTGTTGCCTCTCCTCATCCTGCAGCCACGTCTTGTTCTCGCCTAGTTCTGGAGTCCGAGCCCAAGTCAAGACCCAGGTTCTAGGTCCTTGCCCAGTCTCTGGCTCGGAGTCCTTGTCCAAGTTCCAAGTTCCTAGTTCCCAGTTCCTAGTTCCTCGTCCAGGTCCCACTTTCCTATTCAAGTCCTAGCCCAGGCCCGGAATCCTTGTCTCATCCAGGGCCAGTGTCATGTCCAGCGTCACTTCTTCCTCACTTCCCTTGCTTCCTTCTCACACCTAATCCTGTTCCTGGTAGTTCAGTGTCTGTGTCTTGCATTTGGGTCTGCTCCCAACGTGCCCCCTATGACACTAGAAGGTCGCCCCTCAATTTTGAGGTTGTGCCCTCTAGTTCTGGATACCCCCAACACAGGAAACATCCTCTTCACATCCACCCTATCTAGTCCTTCAACATTTGGTAGTTTTCAATGAGATCCCCACGCATTCTTTAAATTCAAGTGAGTACAGGCCCAAAGCTGTTAACCCCTTCCTTCCCAGAATTATCCTTGGGAACCTCCTCTGGACTCTCTCCAATGACAGCACATTCTTTCTGAGATATGGAGCCCAAAACTGTTGACAGTATTCCAAATGTGCCCTGACTAGTGAGTTATAAAGCATCAGCATTATCTACTTGCTTTTATATTCTATTCCCCTTGAAATAAATGCCAACATTGCATTTGCCTTCTTTACTACAGACTCAACCTGTAAATTAGCCTTCTGGGAGTCTTAAATGAGGACTTTCCCAGCCACTGAGATTAGGCTAACTGGACTATAATTTCCTTTCTTTTGCCTTCCTCCTTTCTTAAAGAGTGGAGTGACATTTGCAATCTTCCAGTTCTCTGACACCATACTAGAATCAAATAATTTTTGAAAGGGCATGAGCAATGTATCCGTTATCTCTTCAGCAATCTCTCTGAGGATTTTGGGATGTAGTCCATCTGGTCCAGGTGACTTATCCACCTTAAGACCTCTGAGCTTGCTTTGTAATAGCAATAGCACTCACTCCTGCTCCCTGATGCTAGTACCCACTAAATTCATCTCTCATTTCTTTTCCCCCATTACTACCTCACCAGCATCATTTTCCAGTGGTCCAATATCAACTTTTACTTCCCTTCTACTCTATATAACTGAAAATTTCTTCCACAATCTGATATATTGAGCAGGTGTACCTAATAAAGTGGCCACTGAGTTTACTTACATTTCTCTTTTCTTCCCCCTTTTGAATAGCTCACTTCATTTTTGAATGAAGCACACAGCCATGTTTTGGTTGCTCGTCCTTCCTACAATCCGCACTCTCATCTTCACAGGGAGCAACAATCTCAATCCCAGATATGTTGGGCAAGCTCAAGGGCTGAGGCTCCTGTAGTGCAAATTCCTGCAGCTCACTAAATCTAGACATCAGTGAGAAATGTTTGTGAGGAGAACTTTAGAAAACCAACCAGGTGGAAACACCTTTGCTGTGTTTGATGCCATTTCATAATTCAATAACCAAAATATTTACATTTCTGGGTATTTTATTGTCTAAGTTCTGGACCACGGCCATGTGCGGAATTTCACAGTGGAAGCAAGGCCCAGGTATACAAAGAAGATCAGGGAGGGAAAGGAGCTCAGACTGAGGGTTAGATGCTACCAAGTGATGAATGTGGGTATGTGAATTGGGGTGGAGGGCATCCATTCAATATTTATGGAATATCAGAGTTTGAAGGGGCTGTGTTTGCTTGTGAAGGAGAGTTTGAAGGAGTGGGTTGGAGTAGTTGAGATTGAGAGAGTTGGAAATGCAACTGGCTTTTTGGATATGGGACAGGGTTTGTTTTTGAATTATGTGGTTAAGACCTGGAAGTCAAGAGATAGAATCCAGGGATTGGGTTAAGGTGGCTGCAGATCAAAATGACCTAATTTCTCAATGTCAACAAAAGATCTAGTCACTGACTTAAGGAAGCCTGACAGAGTGCGGGCCCATGTCTTATCAATGGTTTCGAGGTGGAAAAGATATAAAGCTTCAAATTCGTAGGTGTAAATATTACCAACAATTTGTCCTCACCCAATCCCTGGATTAATTTGGCTTATTCAGGGGTATTCATATATGGATAAACGACAAGTAAACTTGAACACAATGAATTCAGGAGTGTTTGGGAAGGAAAATGGAATGTGATTATATAGAACGTAGATCAGGTTTCAAATACTGAATCTAATAGGTTGTTGAATCTAATAGATTAGAGCAATGGGACAGGAAAAAAGAATAGTTTTGGGCAGGGATTTGTCTGAATATTGACTAAGGCTAACAGCTAACTCCATCAGGGTTTGCAGGCCATTACTTCCTACCAAGTGAAATCTACCATCATAAACGGCAGTGCTGCTTCACTCCCAGATGAGCTCAAAACCTTCTTTGCTCACTTTGAAAGACAGAATACAACTACAGCTATGAGGATCCCTGCAGCATCCAGTGACTCTGTGATCTCTGGCTCAGGGGCCAAAGTCAGAACATCTTTCAAGACGGTAAACTCTCACAAGATGTCAAGCCCTGAAGGTGTACCTGCTGAGGCTCTGAAAATCTGTGTCGACCAGTCAGCAGAAGTGTTCAAGGGCACTTCAATCTTTCACTGCTGAAGAACGTAGGCTCTGACATTAAAGCACATAAATCCAATTGTTACTTTTTAGAACCATAGAACCATAGAACACTACAGCACAGTACAGGCCCTTCAGCCCTCCATGTTGTGCCGACCAATATAATCCTTTAAAAAAAGTACAAAACCCACACTACCCCATAACCCTCCATTTTTCCTTCATCTATGTGCCTGTCCAAGAGGCTCTTAAATATCCCTAATGTTTTAGCCTCCACCACCATCCCTGGCAAGTCATTCCAGGCACTCACAACCCTCTGTGTAAAAAAACTTACCCCTGATATCTCCCCTAAACTTCCCTCCCTTAATTTTGTACATATGCCCTCTGGTGTTTGCTATTGGTGCCCTGGGAAACGGGTACTGACTATCCACCCTATCTATGCCTCTCATAATCTTGTAAACCTCTATCAAGTCCCCTCTCATTTTTCTATGCTCCAAAGAGTAAAGTCCCAGCTCTGCTAACCTTGCTTCATATGACTTGTTCTCCAAACCAGGCAACATCCTGGTAAATCTCCTCTACACCCTCTCCATAGCTTCCACATCCTTCCTATAATGAGGTAACCAGAATTGAACACAATACTCTAAGTGCGGTCTCACCAGAGATTTGTAGAGTTGCAACATCGCCTCTCTGCTCTTGAATTCAATCCCCTTGTTAACGGAGCCTAGCATCCCATAAGCCTTCTTAACTACCCTATCAACCTGTGCAGTGATCTTGAGGCATGTATGGATTTGAACCCCAAGGTCCCTTTGTTCATCAATACTCTTAAGTAACTAACCATTAATCCTGTACTCAGTCTTCTGGTTTGTCCTTCCAAAATGCATCACCTCACACTTCTCCGGATTGATCTCCATCTGCCATTTTTTGCCCAACTCTCCAGCCTGTCTATATCCTCTTGTAACCTTCGACAATCTACAGCTCCATCCACAACTCCTCCAATCTTCGTGTCATCCACAAACTTACTCACCCATCCTTCCACCTCTACATCCAGGTCATTTATAAAAATCACAAATAGCGGGGGTCCCAGGACAGATCACTGCGGCACTCCACTAGTCACCGACCTCCAGGCAGAATACTTTCCTTCCACTACTACCCTCTGCTTTCTTCCTTTAAGCCAATTTTTTTTATCCAAACAGCCAAGGTTCCACTTATCCCATGCCTCATGACTTTCTGGATGAGTCTGTCATGAGGGACCTTGTCAAATGCTTTGCTAAAGTCCATGTAGACCACATCCACTGCCCTACCCTCATCAATTTCTTTTGAAACCTCTTCAAAAAACTCAATCAGGCTCGTGAGGCACGATCTTCCCTTCACAAAGCCATGTTGACTATCCATGAGTAGACTGTACTTCTCCAAATGCTCATAGATCCTATTCTTAAGAATCCTTTCCAGTAGTTTGCATACCACTGATGTAAGACTCACCGGTCTATAGTTCCCAGGTTTCTCCCTATTACCTTTTTTAAACAAGGGAACTACATTTGCCATTCTCCAGTCCTCCAGAACTTCCCCTGCAGCCAAAGAGGATTCAAAGATCATAGCTAATGCTCCTGTGATCTCTTCTCTCAATTCCCACAACAACCTGGAGTGTATCATATCCGGCCCTGGGGATTTATCAATCTTAATGTTTTTAAGAAGATCCAGCACTTCTTCCTTAATCTCCACATTGTCCAGCACACAGGCCTGCTCTACTTCGACCTCATCCTGATCAAGATCCTTTTCACTTTTGAATACTGAAGCAAAGTATTCATTTAGGACCTCCCCAACCTCCTCCACTTCCAGGCACATGTTGCCCTCTTTATCCTTTGTTCTCGTCATCCTCCTATTCTATGCATAGAACGCCTTAGGGTTCTCCTTAATCCTACATGCCAAGGCCTTCTCATGCCCCCTTCGAGCTCTCCTAAGTCCTTTCTTTAGCTCCTTCCTGGCTATCCTATATTTCTCATAAGCCCCTCCTACTTCCTGCTTCTTATATCTAACATATGCTTCCTTTTTCCTCTTGACGAGTTGCCTCACATGTTTTGTCAGCCACGGTTCCCTTTTCCTACTATTTTTTCTTTGCCTCAGTGGGACAAACCTATCCTGAACCCAGCTCAAGTGGTCCCTAAACTTCTCCCACATTACTTCTGTGCTTTCCCCTTTGAACATCTGTTTCCAATTTACTCTCGCTAGTTCCTGCCTCACCCTTCAAAGTTAGCCCTTCCCCAGTCAAGCACTTTACCATTTCTTCTGATTTTATCCCTTTCCATAGCTATGCTGAAGCTAAGGGAGTTGTGGTCACTCTCACCAAAATGCTCCCCCACCAAAAGGTCTGTCACCTGACCAGGTTCATTACCCAGAACTAGATCTAGTATAGCCTCTCCTCTCATCAGCCGGTCCATATACTGTGTCAGGAATCCTTCTTGAACACACCTGACAAATTCAGCCCCATCTAACCCCCTTGCACTTAGGAGGTGCCAGTCAATATGAGGGAAGTTGAAATCACCCATAACTACTACCCTGTATTTCCTGCACCATTCTAAAATCTACCTGCTTATCTGCTCCTCAGTGTCCCAAGGGCTATTTGGGGGCCTATAGACTACTCCCAGCACAGTGATTGATCCCTTCCTATTTCTGACTTCTACCCAGACTGACTCCATGGACACTCCTTCTGCAGCGTCCTCCCTTTCTATAGCCGTGATACTATCCCTGACCAGCAATGCCACTCCCCCCACTTTTCTACCTCCCATCCTATTCTTTTTAAAACACCTGAACCCCGGGACCTGCATCATCCAATCCTGCCCTTCCTCCAACCAAGTTTCAGTAACAGCCACAACATTGTAGTTCCACGCACTAATCCATGCTCTAAGTTCATCCTCCTTGTTCCTAATACTCCTAGCATTGAAATAGACACATTTCAACCCCTTTAACTGGTTACAATTATGTTCTGTCCCCTGCCCGTCCTTCCTCATCAACTCAGAACTCTTAGCATCATGCCCTTGTCCTTCTACCTTAATCCCTGAACTCACATTCTGATTCCCACCCCCCTGCCAAACTAGTTTAAACCCTCCCCAACAGCTCTATCAAACCTGCCCGTCAGGATATTGGTCCCCCTGGGATTCAAGTGCAACACGTCCTTTTTGTACAGGTCGCACCCGCCCCAAAAGAGGTCCCAATGATCCAGAAATCTGAATCCGTGCCCCCTGCTCCCTCAGCCACGCATTTATCCTCCACCTCATTCTATTCCTATTCTCACTGTCATGTGGCACAGGCAGTAATCCGGAGATTACTACCTTTGAGGACCTGCTTTTCAACTTCCTTCCTAACTCCCTGTAGTCTTCTTTCAGGATCACTTTCCTTTTCCTACCTATGTCATTGGTACCAATATGTACCACGACCTCTGGCTGTTCTCCCTCCCACAACAGGATATCTTGGACGCAATCAGAAACATCCCGGACCCTGGCACCTGGGAGGCAAACTACCATCTGAGTATCTTTCCTGCGTCCACAGAATCGCCTGTCTGAACCCCTGACTATAGAGTCCCCTATCACTACTTCCTTCCTCTTCCTTTCCCTACCCTTCTGAGCCAGAGGGCCAGACTCTGTGCCAGAGGCACGGCCACTGTCGCTTTCCCCAGGTAGGCTGTCCCCTCAACAGCACTCAAACAGGAGTACTTATTGTCAAGGGGTACAACCACAGGGGTACTCTCTAGTACCTGACTCTTCCCCTTCCCTCTCCTGACTGTGACCCATTTCTCTGTCCCCTGTGGCCCCGGAGTGACCACTTGTCTGTAACTCCTCTCTATCACCTCCTCACTCTCCCTGACCAGACGAAGGTCATCGAGCTGCAGCTCCAGTTCCCTAACATGATCCCTTAGGAGTTGCATCTCGATACACCGGATACAGATGTGGCCGTCAGGGACACCGGGAGATTCCAGGACCTCCCACATCTGACACTGACCACAGAAAACTGACCTCACAGACATACTACCTCGTTTTGCAATCAACAATGACCTCACCTCGACCCGTTACCACCGAAGCCTGTGGAGCCAAATCCCTTTCACTCTGCTGCCTCTCACTCCGCTGCCTGCTGGATATGGCTGCCTTCTTTTTAAACTGTTCGCGCTCAACTGGCAGACGTCACGCGCCTGTGCAGACTGGCCTCTCTCTTCCCCCGAGAACTCAAAATGTCTTCCCGCTGGAAATCCTTAGGTGCTCTCCCACTGCCTTCTTGTTCCAAATCAAAAACTTCTGCAGATTCCTTGCCCTTTTTAAACTGTTCGCGCTCAACAGGCCGACGTCACGCGCCTGTGCAGTCTGGCCTCTCTCTTCCCCTGAGAACTCAAAATGTCTTCCCGCTGGAAATCCTTAGGTGCTCTCTCGCTGCCTTCTTCTAAATCTGGTGAGATTGAACCTTGAAATATTAACATAACCGATGTGCTATCAACCTTTTCTCCATTCCTCACTGCTTTCAATCTTTTTACTTCAATCACCAATCCTCCTTTAGTATTTTTCTTTACTTTCTCTAATTGGTATTCTTATTATCACCACTTTAACACCATTTTTCTCCTAACACTCTCTTTTCTATAACCTCTCTTTTGCCAATATTTAGAAACTTCATTACTTTGTCCCTCTGGCAGAGGGGAAGAAGCTGTTCCTGAAGTGTTGTGTGTGTGTCTTAGGCTCCTGTACCTCCTCCTTGATGATGGCAATGAGAAAAGTCCTGGGTGATGGGGGTCCTTAATGAAGGACACCACCTTTTTGATGCTAGTGCCATGATGGAATTGGCTGAGTTTACAACTTTCTGCAATTTTTTTCAATCCTGTGAGATGGCCCCTCCATTATCAGAATTTGATGCAACCAATTAGAGTGCTCTGCATAGCACATTTTTAGAAATTTGTGAGTATTTTTGATGAGGGTAGAGCATAATATGTCATATGTGGAAGCAGATAGAATGGTAAACAATGAAAGAAGTTGAAGAGGAAATGATTCAAATGCAAATGCAAGACAGGTCAGTGAGATGATCCAACATTAGCGATTAGTACAGATAAATTCATTTGTTCAAGACAAATGTTATTAATTGTTCTAAGCAGCAAAAACTAAAATAGAAAAGATAAAAATTATAGTGAAGGCAACGGTGAGGTTTTTGAATTTGAGATTGCTATCATGGGAGCAGGAGCAGGTCGAATCGAGTCAGAATGATCCAAGTCTTGAGGCTTATTTACAAGGTAACTAACACTAATCCTGATAATTCTTCAGTGGAATGCTATAAGTTTAATAGTTAATAGACAGGAATTTAAATGCTAAGTGAGAGATTTTGCTGAGAACCTAACACTAGATTTTGTAATTAATAGCTATGATAGTGTAATAAATGATAGAGTTAATGGAAGAAGGGTGGGAATGCAACTCCTGTTAAAAGGGGTTTACAATAGAGAACAAAAGAAAGGAGAAGAACCAGAGTATGGACAAAGGAAGGTTCAATTAGAATCATTAATATATATATAATCTTTGCCAAAAAAATTATAAATAGCTTTTGTGGAGCAAATTGGTACACAGGGTATGGTGTGGGGATTTTAATGCACACAGCACATTGTGGGGAGAGCATAATGAAGCAGTGATAAAGCAGCATATGGAAAAGGACACTCTGGTATGTATAAATGATGGAAGTGGGACGAGTAAATTTTAACGCAGGTTCTGAATCAGCAATTGATTTAACATTAGTTACGGCACCTTTAGCAGGAAAGTGTTGATGGGAGGTTTTGAAAGAAACAGTAGGTAGTATTATGCCTGTATTATGTAGAATAGGAATATAAATTGTGATAAATTAGGGAAGTAAGCTGGAATGCCAGCTGTTTGAAAAGGCTGATTGGGGAAAATTTAAAGGAATAAGTGATCAGGAATTGCAGAATATTAAATCAATCAGGATGTGGATCTTTTATGCAACAAGATTGGAGAAGGGATCATGACAGTGGCATCAACAAGTATACCAAGGAAATGGAATAGAGCTAAAAAGAAAATGCTACCATGGTGGACAAAATGTGGGGAAGCAATAAGACAATGTAATAGAGCATTTAGAATGTTAAAGAGGACACATGTTTTCAAAAATAAATTAAAAAGCAATAGTAAGAAAAACAATTGGAAAGGTGAAACAGAATATTGAAATAAGTAAGTTTTGTGACTCATGAGGAATACAAACACCTATTGAAAGAGTTTGGAAGATGATGAACAGAATGAATGGTATCTCTAGGGAAATTGGACACCCAGTGTTATGTGATGGGGAGAGAGCTGCAATATCAAATGTAGAGAAAGCAGAAATGCTAATACATACTTTTGTTAAAATACAGTTCTGACAATGAGTAATGAAGGAAAAAGGAAAAGGAAGGAAACTTATTAGAAAACTTGGAAGCATTAGAGATAGATAGAAATTTTGAGGGTGCATTAAATGTGATGTTCACCATGACAGAACTAAATAGTGTTCTTAGAAAGGCAAAGAAGACATCCCCTGGGAAGAATCAGATAGGTTATGTTATGTTATCTAATTTTAGTGAGGAAGAGAAGAAGGTTATTTTAAACTTAATTAGGAAAAAGAAACACTTCCTAAAGCATAGAAAGAAGCAATCATAGTTCCAATATGTAAATCAGGCAAAAATCCTAACAATCCAGCCAATTACAGATCAATGGTATTAACCTCGTATTTGTGTAAAACAATGAGAAAATAATTAATAAGAGATTGACAAACTACAACAGGATGGGTTATTTTTTAAATATCAGAGTGGGTTTAGGAGAGGAAGAGAAACTATGGATACAGTTTGATGTCTAGGACATGAGGTAAGGAGGGCTCAGTTGAACAGAGAAAACACAATAGCAGCACTTTTTTTGATGTAGAGTAAGAATATGATATGTGGAAGGAAGGTTTGATCATTGAATTATATAAATTGGGAATTAGAGATCGAATGCTAAATTGGATGAAAGATTTTTTAAATTGGTACGAGTAGGGAGATCTATGTTAAGTAAACAAATTGTGGAAAATAAAACCCCTCAGGGAGTATTGTTAGTCTATTATTATTTGCTATAATGATAGATGATATGTTTTCTAATATAAATAGTAATATTGGAGTTTCATTTTGTGGATGATGGAGCGATGTAGGAAAGGGATGGGAATGTGGAATGTATAATACAGAAACTTCAATGGGCAATAGATAAGGTGGAAGATTGGGCATTAAAATGGGGATTCAGATTTTCAGCAGAGAAATCCAAAATAATGTTTGTCATTTGGAAGAGGACAGAACAACACTTAAAACTAAAAATTAATGGTATAAGATTAGAAAGTGTGTATTCTTTTAAATTTTTAGGAATTTGTTTTGATAAGACTCACATGATCAACACATATTAAGGAAATAATAACTAAAAGTAAGAAAGTGCTAAATGTTCTGAGGTGTTTAATAGCAAAGGATTGAGGGAGCTGATATGAAATCCTTGAAAGACTGTAGCAGGTACTGTCCAACCAACCAGACATAGTAATACTGGACAAGGAACAGAAACTGGATGTAATTCAAAGTCAAGCATTAAGGTTAATCAGTGGGGCAATAAGGACAACAGCAGTGGTAGCAATACAGGTGGAGTTGGGACAGACACCTCTGGAACTGACAAGTACACAGCTTGCATTAACATATTGAGTAAACCTCCAAGGTCCTGAAGAAAAATCATCCAACTAAACAGCTTTTAGATAGATTCTGGGAAAAGGAAAGAAAGGTAATCAGAAGTTTTTCATTGACTACGGAAGGAAAAGTAGAAAGGACAGGAATTAGTAATAAGGCAGTGAGTGCTGCAGTGCCTTTTCCTGGGGTGCCTCAGTGCCTTTGTGAAGCACCAGAGGTGGATCTTAAATTATTCAAAAGTAGACAGAAAAATAAAGTGATTTTAATTCAAAATATGGTTGAATGTTATGTAGATAATAAGTATAATTTACAAGTGTACACAGATGCTTCAAAACAGTAATAGTAGATGACGGGTAGGATTGGTAGTGCCTGATTTTAACATGAAAAAGTAGGTGAGGATAAATGGTGATTTCTCGGTGTATACGGGTGAAATGACAACTGGACTATTCACTTTGCAGTGGGTGGAGAAAGTGAGACTGATGAGAATTGTAATATTGTCTGATTCTAGCACAACAATCAGGAGTCTAAACAATTTACGTTCAGAGGCAAGACCAGACATTATGTGTGAGATAATACAAGCCTTATTTAGACTTAAAAGGGGTGCTGTGTATGCTTTATGTGGATCCCAGCACATGTTGGTATTAGAGGGAATGAACAGGTAAATTAGCAAAGGGGCAACTAGTCGTGGACATTCGAATAAATTACACAGTAAAGGAGAAATGGAAAGTATTATTAAAAGTGAAATTTAAAAAATGTGGAGCAAACAATGTAATGAAGAGGGAACAGGAAGGCATCTTTACCAATATCTAGAAAGAAGTGGGATGGTCGAGGAATGCAGGAGAGAGGAGTGAAGAGGTGATAATATGGAGAATGATGGTTAAATAGTACATTATTTTTAATGAAGACACACAATAATGGGAGGTGTGGGTATTGTAATCAACAAGAAACGGTCGAACATGTACTGGTGAGATGTTCAAGATATGATCAAGAGGTGGTTGGTTTCAAAGTTAACACGGAATAAAATACAATTTATACAATTTATAAAAATACAACTGCATTTTGCAGAAAGGATCACCGGATTATTGTTTTAAATATGTAGTACAGCTCCTTAAGAATACAAGACTTTTTCCACAGAATTTTATACAGATATAAATACATAGGATGTACATACTCTACCCCACCCTCCAGTTCCGAAGTGGTAGTAATACACCTCAGAACTGTTTGCCTCTTGAAGAAGGAGGAGTATATTATATTCGGTGACTGGGAAATCCCTCAGAAACGGCGAAGCAGCAAATTCAGGAGACTGCGCGAGCGCCGATCCCGCGTGACACCGCGCCTGCGTGGGAAACCACAAGTTCTCGCGAGACGTCGGACGTATGTGTCTGCGCGGAGCGGAAGCGCCGCCTCTTTTTTGACGGTGGCTGAAGGACGTGGTGTTGCTGGTTCGACATGAAGGTGAGGCAGCGGTACCGGGTTGCCAGCACCGCTCCAATATTCCTGTCTCTGTGTGTCAGATCATCTCTGTAGGCGGCGGGGTCACTGAGCTGGCCTGCAGCGTCTGCCGTTGGCTCGGATGGCGATAGATTGAGATGCTGCGGCCGGAGGAGAGGGAGGAACTGCGAGGCCTCGGGCCTTGGTCTGAGAAAGCAGCGTTACGGCGGGCAGGGGCGGCCGGGCCCGGGACTCAGCTCAACGCAGCACCGGCTGCAACGTTGTATGAGTGGGCCGTTGGCTTTCGTGGTGTCGGCAGAGACAAGGAATAGCCTTGCCCGTAGACACGTCTGGAAGTGTGGTGACCAGTGCTGCAGTCAGTACCTTAGCTGTGGCCTAACCAGTGATTTACACAGTTAACCATAACTTTCCTATCTTGCATTGAATGCACTGACCAATAAAGGAGTATGTCTTTTTGGTTGCCACATTTTGTTGGACTTCAATAGTCTATAAGTACTGAATGTAATGCAGAGGATTCCCGTTAATTGGGGGCTCTTCGGGACCAGTACATTTTGGCTCAACTAGCAGAAGTTACATGGCAATATTTAAAGGGTATAAAAAAAGTCAAACTACCGCTTAACTGAGTAACAATTTATTTAAATGAAATAAGGATAAATTTAAATGCTAATAATGCCTCTGAAATGACATAAAACGATACATCAGTTATCACTGGAGGAAATCATCTGCTGATTGACTGTAAATGAACAAAATTAGTTCAGACGCCTAGTGCAGGTAATGTCATACAATTCTTTAGACAAGTGTCTCCTTCAAGTTACTCATAATTCCTAACTTGAAGTAGTGAAATGGTTTCATTTTCCCTTCTGGATTTTTCTGGCATCTCCAAACCTGAATGCTTGAAACCAGGGTGGGTTAAACAGTTCTGAAATGTCTTGCTGCTTATTTCGATCAGTGACAAAAATCCCTTGAGGTCTGAACACAAATGCATGCAACTGTCCCAATTAAGTGGTATAGTGTCCCAAATAAAGGGAATCCCAGCTATTTTCTGTTTGTCCCTGTTAACCAATGGCCCAGTACACTTAAATAAGATTAAATTTCTCTGCATCTTAGCAACTGATTAGTACCATCCTGTATCTTGTGGCTATCCTTTACACCATTTTTTTTGAGTCACATGCAAAGTAACAATCTGTTTGTTTCTAAAGACAAGCAGGAAATGGCCTAGCACTGATCCATTAGTGCATCATTGTCCCACATTTCCAACACAAAAGTAACCCTCTACTATCATCGATTACCTTTATTCCAATTTGCCAACTTGCTATGGCTCTGACGTACTGAACCAGTCTCCGAAGCGGGGCCCTTTCCTGGAGTTCATGTATGTGGCAGCTGCACTGTTCACGTCAACACATTTTGTTAGGTTTGAAAATTTTAGCCGTTGATTTGAATGGATTGCACCTAGCAAATCCGCACTGAATACATTTAGCAATGACTTTCGTGGCATTCCTAGGATTGTAATTGGTTACTTTATCCCTGTAGCCTTTCTTGAACAAAGAAGGTGGAATGTTGATTACTTGCACAGACTAAAGTGTCACTATGTTCTCTTTCTGCAGTTAAACATTTCTTTCCCAGCCACTGGCTGCCAGAAACTGATAGAGGTGGATGACGAGCGTAAACTGCGTACCTTTTATGAGAAGCGTATGGCCACTGAGGTTGCTGCTGACTGCTTGGGGGATGAGTGGAAGGTGAGTCTCAGTAATGTGTTTGCATCCATTAACTGCCAAAGCATCTTGTGATGTCTTAAATAGAATGTCCTAACAATTTGCTTTCAAGATGACACTGAACTGCAACCTCAGTTTTGGTTGCTTTTTTTGTCATGGGGATGGATGTAGGGAAAGGAATGGGAAGTTTAAGGGGAAATTAGAGGACAGGCTGGACTCAAGTCTTTGCTCTGCATTTGAAAGCCAGTGGTGTAGACATGGGCACCTGCGGGCTGGGCCGTGATGTCCAACAGGATGTCAGACCGGGAGACCAGTTGCAAACGGCTGATGTGCCCCCCGGTGTTGGCGTGGGTGCTAGTCGGAGTGAGACTGGAGTGCAGAGGTGGCTGTTCGGTGATCTGTGGTGCTGAGGATTGATCAGAAGTCAGGACTGGAGACCTGGGTCTGAATCTTAGGAGTCCACTGGGGTAGATGAACACACCAATGTCTGTATTTCTGAATTCGCTGGAGGCCAAAGAAGACAGTTATGATTCTGCCAAACGTGTGAGCCTGTGGTGACACTTGCAGGCTGCCCCAGCACACCCCTGGTTGGTCCATGTAATCCTGGCAATCCATGTAAGATACATTTGTGCACATCATGTTGTTATAAATTTATTTTGATTGTGATTCACATAATGGGACTTTTTTTTACAGTCTTTTATTTGTGGAATGGAATGACATCGCTTCAGTGAGAAGACAGTATTGATTGTAACCATACCCATGCACTACCTTCCAGCCTACACATCAAATTAGATTTTGAGTTCATCCTAAAATTTAAATTTGTGTTACATCGTGTCTTTTGGTACTGCATTGTCAGGAGAGATTTATGGTTAAGGCATTAAGTACAATCTCCATTCTGGTCTTCAGTTGCGATGTATGAGTTCTTAAGACAATATATTTCAAACTGTTGGAAAGGAATTCTCTTGGTTTTTATCACATTGCTGTGTGGGCTGTTTCTTTCAGCACATTTTGAGCTACACTTCAAAACCAAAAAAATGGCTCTTCAAAATAGTAGTTTTATTTAAATACTGTGACCTGCCTCCTATGAGGCACAAGAGTATTCTGCACTCACTTGAATGAGTATACCCCTCCAACACTTGAAGCTCAGCATTATCCGGGACAAAGAGGCTTTCTTGATTGTCATCACATCCACCATTCCAAACGTACATTCTCTCCTCCACTGGCTGTGGTACATCTAGAAGTTACTCATGTGGGGTATTTTGACAGTTCCTCCCTGATTTCCCCCTCATCCTCCTTGTGTTCCCCTGCACGCCGTGCAGTATGCTGATCTGAAAATGTATTGCTGTTGCTTGCTGGTTCAAATCCTGGAATTCTGCCCAACCTTCATCAAAAATTATGAAGTGGTTCAAAAAGTTTGCTCTCCACCAAATATACAGTGCCTATAAAAAGTATTCAACCTCAAGAAGCTTTTGTTTTATTGTTTTACAACATTGAATCACAGTGGATTTAATTTGGCTTTTTGTCACTGATCAACATAAAATCTGTCATGTCAAACTAAAAACTAATCTCTGCAAAGTGATCTAAATTAATTACCAATATAAAACACAAAATAATTGATCGTATTCACCCCCTTCGAGTCAGTAGATGCACCTTTAGCAGTAATTACAGCCTTGAGTCTTTGTGGTTAGGTCTCCAAATTCTCAATTATATTGAGGTCAGGACTCTTGACTTGGCCACTCCAGGACATTAACTTTGTTGCCATTTATGTGTAACTTTGGCTTTGTGCTTGAGGTCACTGTCTTGCTGGAAAACAAATCTTGCAAGTTGCAGTTCTCTTGCAGGCTGCATCAGGTTTTCCTCCAGGATTCCGCATTATTTTGCTGCACTTGCTTTACCTTGTACCTTCACAAGCTTCCAGGGCCAGCCACAGTGATGCAGCCGCCACCGTGCTTCATGATAGGGATGGTATGTTTCTGATGATGTGCGTTGTTTGGCTTATGCCAAACATAGCATTTAGTCTGATGGTCAAAAACCTCAATTTTGGTTTCATCAGACCATAGGACCTTCCAGTTCACTTTGGAGTCTTCCCACATGTCCTCTGGCAAACTCTAGCTGAGATTTCATGAGTTTTTTTTCCAGTAGCTTTCTCTTTGCCACTCTCCCATAAAGCTGCAACTGGTGAAACACCCGGGCAGCAGTTGTATGTGCATTCTCTCCCATCTCAGTCACAGATGCTTGTAACTCCTCTAGGGTTGTAATGGGTCTCTTGATGTCCTCCCTCGCTAGTCCCTTTCTTGCATTGTCGCTCAGTTTTTGAGCAAGGCCCGCTCTAGGTAGATTGACAGCTGTGCCATATTCTTTCCATTTCTTGATGATTATCCTAACTGTACTCCAAGGGATACTCACAAATGAGGAAATCTTCAGATGCTGGATGCTCCAGCATTTTGTGTGTTAAAGAGATAACGGAGTGACTTGGAAATTTTCTTGTATCCATCTCCTGATTTGTGCTTTTCAGTAACCCTTTTGCGGAGTTGCTTGGTGTTGCTCTTGTCTTCTTGGTGTAGTTTTTGCCAGGATACTGACTCCCCGCAATAGACCTTTCAGATAAAATTGCATTTTTATTATAGTCTATTGAAACACCTTGACTGCACCAGTGATGGTTTGGTGTATCATATTAAAGGAGGTGAATAGATATAAAATCAATTATTAGATCACTTTATAGGGATTTTTCACTTCATTTTTCACTTCATTTTTCACTTCGACAGGAAAGACTTTTGTGTCAAGCAGTGTCCAAAAAAAGCCAAATTACATCCAATGTGGTTGAGTGTTGTAAAACATTAAAATATGAAAACTTCTGAGGGGATGAATTCTTTTTACAGGCGCTGTAAATGCTGAGTTTGCTGGCAATACCAAGATGCTAACTACTTTTCTCCTTCCATGTTGTACATTCTTTTCACAGGGCTATGTTGTGCGGATAAGCGGTGGCAACGATAAGCAGGGTTTCCCCATGAAACAAGGTATCTTAACTAATGGCCGTGTGCGTCTGCTACTGAGCAAGGGCCATTCCTGCTATCGCCCCAGGAGGACTGGTGAGCGAAAACGCAAATCTGTCCGTGGATGCATTGTTGATGCCAATCTCAGTGTCCTGAATTTGGTTATCATTAAGAAAGGTGAGTGAATTTTGCATTCTGCTAGCAATTGAAGAGAATCTAATTGTAGGTGTTAAATTTGCCACTTTATTCTGAGGAATTGCTGTAATTTTCGTTGCAATAAAATAGCTCAACAATTTATTGTGTTCTTCAATGAGCAATGAATGTCATTTATCCGTTTTCATCCAGGGGAAAAAGGTGGTAAGCATTGCCTGCAGCACAGTAACAGTACAGACTGTGGAGACCAAGTTTTGATTACCAACTTCAGAGTTAAGGAAAGGGGGTGGGATCACCAAGGCAAAGGGGAAAAGTCAGCTGAAGAATTTGCATATTTTGGGTAGTGAGGTGTTTCATTTGTACTGTATTGACTGATTACTGATAAAGTATAATGGTTTTAAGGATTGGAGTGTGGTGAGGGTTACTGATCCCATGCAGGACTCTTCATGAAAAGCATCTCTGTTGGGACACTTTCAATGCTTGTGCATTGCTTGTCTTGTTCTGGGAAATTAGGTTGGTGCTCTTCTGCCAGACCCTTTCTTCCCTGCAATCTTCCCCTCCCCAGACCACAACCTATTTCAGGTTTTGATCTTCAGTCGGTGACTATGTTATTCTTGCTCCTAGTCTCTTCAGGGCCACAGAAGAGTTTCTCTTGTTTGAGCACCGTCTGGTCTTCAGATCAATACATTACATAGCGTAGAGCATGCAACACTGAAACACCTGCTGGCCATATACTGCCAGCCACTTACAGGCCGATGTAGGACTGACTAAATTGATGCTGGAAGTAAGAGAATGGCTCTTGGCATTAATAAATGTGATCTGTGTTTGAAACACACTACTTTAAAAGCACAGTATGTATATAATTCAGGTTTTGTCAATGATATGGTTTAGATTGGTTACTCCTGAGAGCTTGAATGAATAATCTACTTGGTTCTCAGTTTCTGATTCATGGTTTATGAAAACATAGCCGTGATCACACTGTTTTGTTATTCGACTAAGCAGGCGCAATGCCCACACCCACTGGTCATAGTGAGAATGGATATTTCCAGAACAGTTTTTGAGGGGAGTTGAGCAAAACTCAAGCACAGTAGTACATTCCTGGGATGTCTGGACTGTCTTATGCAGAGAGGTTAGAGAGACTGGGCTTGTACACGCTGGAATTAAGGAGATTGAGAGGGGATCTGATTGAAACATATAAGATTATTAAGGGATTGGACAAGATAGAGGCAGGAAATATGTTCCAGATGCTGGGAGAGTCCAGTACCAGAGGGCATGGTTTGAGAATAAGGGGTAGGTCATTTAGGACAGAGTTAAGGAAAAACTTCTCCCAGAGAGTTGTGGGGGTCTGGAATGCACTGCCTCGGAAGGTAGTGGAGGCCAATTCTCTGGATGCTTTCAAGAAGGAGCTAGATATAGGTATCTTATGGATAGGGGAATCAAGGGATATGGGGACAAGGCAGGAACCGGGTATTGATAGTAGGTGATCAGCCATGATCTCAAAATGGCGGTGCAGGCTCGAAGGGCCGAATGGTCTACTTCTGCACCTATTGTCTATTACGTCTGGGCTTAAATAATTTTGTTGATAACATTTGATACAGGAGTGCTTGACAGAACAATTTAGTATTTTTTCTGAATAGGTGAGAAGGATATCCCTGGGCTAACAGACAACACAGTACCTCGTCGTCTTGGGCCCAAAAGGGCTAGTAAAATCCGCAAGCTGTTCAACCTGTCCAAGGAGGATGATGTGCGCCAGTACGTTGTACGGAGACCTCTGACCAAGGAAGGTAGGTTCATTTTCCCTGAGCTTTGCATAGAAGCAGCCTTGGCAAAAGTGATGTGCTCTAATCACTCCTCGTTTTTATCCATGTCAAAATTGGCAAGTGGCGTGTCCTCCAATTTCACCTGCATATTGTGCTGGGTGGCCAGGTTCAGCAAAGGTAATTCCATTGACCATCAAATGAATTGATTAAGCACTCAAATCTGCCCTAAAGTTCATTTTTCAACTGTCCATTGCATTCGGCACCTTTGTAAAATGTCAAGTGCCACGTGGATGCTAACGGTCAACTCCTGTGCTTCACTGTCATCTTTCTTCCCCCCCCCCCTCCCCCCACTATAATCTTTGTTTCTTTTCGTCTCATGCTAAACCAAACCACTTGCAGATTTCATGCATGACTGGTATTAAGCTGAGGCTAATTACCTCAGACTCCTGACGTTCTTGCTTTGACTGTTTTTGCTGCTGAAACTTCTGTCTTTGTTATGTTGTGAGTATTCTGCTTAATTTCAGTCTTCTGTCCTAAATAGAGATTAACAAAGCCTTTGACTTCCCAGCCCCCCAGCATCTCAAGTTTTAAAATTATCAGTTTTGTTTTGTGCTTCTGAAGTTTTGTCCCTTCCTTTCCAT
Source organism: Hemitrygon akajei (assembly GCF_048418815.1). NCBI lineage: Eukaryota > Metazoa > Chordata > Chondrichthyes > Myliobatiformes > Dasyatidae > Hemitrygon > Hemitrygon akajei. The sequence goes on from NC_133125.1 coordinate 61,440,137, forward strand.
AACCCTACATGATACAGACTTCTGCGTCTGTATTTCTTGGTCTCTTGGCTTTCCCCAATTTTAATCATTCCACCAGTGGCAACCCTAAAGTTTTGAATTCCCATTGCCCCTTTCTTCTGAGGCACTACTGAATTGCCAGCAGTTTTGCCACTTCTTAATACAGGTGTCCCCTGCTTTTTGAACGTTCGTTTTACGACAACTCGCTGTTACGAAAGACCTACATTAGTACCTGTTTTCGCTAACCAAAGAGGATTTTCACTTTTTTAACTCCAAATCGATTTTGGCTCGCTGTCTTCCCAATTTTGATAAGTGAAACTACACCGTACCTACAATATTTCTACTTTATATAGGGTTGAATATTTATCATATAATTCCTGCTTTTACTATATGTTATGTTATTTTAGGTTTTATGTGTTATTTGGTATGATTTGGTAGGTTATTTTTTGGGTCTAGGAACGCTCAAAAATTTTTCCCATATAAATTAATGGTAATTGCTTCTTCGCTTTACGACATTTCGGTTTACAAACGGTTTCATAGGAACGCTCTACCTTTGGATTGCGGGGGGATCCTGTATATCTTAGATTTTTATGGAAGTTGTTTGACAACAATTCTGTGTTGTATAATGGAACATTTCATCATTATTTGTAGCTTAATAAAATAATATCCAGATACAGTCCAGAAAATCCTATTTAAAGCATTGCTATACTTTTTTGATGTCCTGTGGGCCAATTGCTTTTTAGATTAAAGGTTTAGATAATTACGGTGGACTGAGTATTCATAATATATGCCACTCTAAATGACATTCATGCTTTAAAAAAGTTTGAATTCTGTTAAAATTTTCTTTTTGTAGTTATCTTGTGTTCTGTCTTTAATTTCCAGGTAAAAAGCCTAGAACCAAAGCTCCTAAGATTCAGCGCTTGGTAACTCCTCGGGTTCTGCAGCACAAACGTAGACGCATTGCCCTGAAGAAACATCGTACCCAGAAGAACAAGGAGGCGGCAGCAGAATATGCCAAACTTCTGGCCAAGAGAATGAAGGTCAGTTGAATTTTTTTTTTTGAATTGCTTGTTTCTCTGCATCTTGCTAACTCACGTCCCAATTTGTCAATGTGTAAGAGCTCAGGTAATATTACTGTTTGGACCTAAATAATTGTGTTTAGGCTGGAATTCTCCAAAGCATGACCTTGAACAGAATCTTGCAGACAAACTGTATGGTTATCACTTAAAACTAAAACTGCAAGCGTGGGAAACCTAAAAGGTAAACAGAGAATTGTTAAATTTAGTCAACCATCATCCATGCAAGATAAATAAGCAATTAACATTTGGAACTATTACTTTTCATTATCTGAAACATTTGTTCAAGACAATAATTGAAAATACGTGTAGCTGGCTCCTTAAGTCTGCGTACATGTATATCAGCCCAGCTCTGTATCCAGTCAATAACCTATGACAGCATTCTACACTATCCACAGTTTTACAGTGAGACATGATGGGATGCAGAGGTGGAGAATTGAACTCAAAGGCAGAATAGGGGATTCTTGACAGTCTGGTGGAACAGAGGGATCTTGGGGTCCATGTCCATAGTTCATTCCCTTCAAGTTGCCCCACAAATTGATAGGGTTGTTGAAGCATCTTTTGGATCAGCCATTGTTGAGTGGACAGTATTACAGTGGTCAGACTTGGGCTGGAACTTGTTTAAGAAGTTGGAGATTTAACAACTGCAGGCAGGATGGTAGTTTAGGCAGTAGAATGCTCCTCCTGTGAGATGAGGGACTTCAGCATATCTGATGGTCTCCCTGGTGGCTACATGTGCAGGAAATGCATCCAACTTCAGCTCCTGACTGATAGTCAAGGAGCTGGAGCTGGATGTTCTCAGGGCCATCTGGGAGGCTGAAAACTTCACTCAAAGAGCAAGCTTCAGGTAGTAGGAGAATTACGGGGATTAAACAGTCAGTGCAAGCTTCTGCTGTGGCCATTCCCCTCAGCAACAAGTATACATACCCATTGCTGGGTGGTGGAGGGGCACCACAACAGCAGTTAGGCCAGTGGCACTATGGCCGGCTCTAAGGCTCAAGGAAGTATAAAGGCAGATATAGCAGATTCTGTGGCTGCAAAAGAGAAGACAGGATGATGTGCAGCCTCCCATGTGAGTCCAGGGTGTCTAAATAAGGTAGATGATTTTTTAGCGCAGTTACAGATTGTTGGGTATGATGTTGTGGACATCAGTGGATCACCATTGGAAGCTTAACATCCATATATAGTGTTGAAAGGACAGGCAGTGGGCAGAGGGACAGTGTGACTGTGGTCTTAAAAAAAACTATGAAACCAAGTAGGAATCTTCGTGGTAGGGTTAAGAAACTGCAAGGATAAAAATAGGGTTATATACAGGTCCCCAAACGGTATCCAAGACGTGCAATATAAATTCCAACAGAAAACAGATCTGTAATAAGGGCAATGTTATGACAGTCATGGGGGGGATTTCAGTATGCAGGTAGATTGGGAAAATCAGGTTGGTGCCAGATTCCAAGAGAGGGTATTTGTAGAATGCTTATGTGATCACTTTTTAGCAAAACATGGTAATTCTGGATTGGGTATTGTGTAATGAACCAGATTTGATTAGGGAGCTTGAGGTAAAAGAACACCTGGGAGGCAGTGATCATTGTGATACAGCTAGCTCACCCTGCATTTTGAGAAGGTAAAAGTTTTACAGTGGAATAAAGGGAGTTACAGGCATGAGAGGGAAACAGGTGAAAGTTGCTTGGAAGATGTAGGATAACTACATCCCAACGGTGAAGTATGATAAAGGGCGGATGAGGCAACGGTTGCTGATAGGAAAGTCAAAGACAGCATAAAAGCAAAAGAGAGAACTTAAAATATAGCATGAAAAATAGTGGAAAGTTACAGGATTGGGAAGCTTTTAAAAACCAACAAAACCATAAGGAGAGAAAAGATGAAAAATGAAGGTAAACTTAACAATAATATCAAAGAGGATGCCCAAAGCTTCAGATACGTGAATAAAAGAGAAGCAAGGGTAGCTATTGAACTGCTGGTGGACAGGTAGTAATGGGGACAAAGAATGGAGGGCAAACTTGGGTATTTTGTGTCAGTCTTCACTGTGGAAGACACTAGCAGTATTGCATAAGTTTGGGGGGGGGGCAGAAGTATGTAGTTGCTATTACCAAGGAGAAGGTACTTAGGAAGCTTCAAAGTCTAATGGTAGATAAGTCACCTGGACCAGATGGTGACACCCCATGGCCCTGAAAGAGGAAGGTGAAGAGATTGTGGCAGCATTAGTGATGATCTTTTAAGCGTCACTTGATTCTGGAAAGGTTCTGGAAGACTGGAAAATTCAACATTTCACTCCACTCTTCAAGTAATGTGGAAGGCAGAAGAAAGGGAATTATAGGCCAGTTAGCCTTGACTTCAGTGGGTGAGGTGTAGGGGGTCCATTAATAGGGAAGTGGTTTGAGGTGTTTAGAGGCATGTGATGAAATAGGCCAAAGTCGGCTTGGTTTCCTTGAGGAGACATTTTGCCTGACAAATCTTTCGTAATTCTTGGGGGAGATAACGGGCAGGATAGACAAAAAAAAAGTCAGTGGATATTGTTTACTTGGATTTTCTGAAAGCCTTTGACAAGGCTGCACGAGTCTGCTTAACAAGATAGAAGCCCGTGGTATTTCAGTAAAGATACCAGCATGGAGAGAAGATGGGCTGACGGTCAGGCGGCACAGAGTTGGAATAAAGGAGGCATGTTCTGTTTGGCTGCCAGTGACTACTGGTGTTCCACGGGGATCGGTTTTGGGACAGCTTTTTGTGTAGAATGAATGAAAAATGGAGGGTTGTGGGAGGAAAGCAACATTTGTGGACCAAAGGGTGTTGTATCTTTCTGTTTTAAAACCCCCTTTGAGTTGTATTTGATCCAGGATTGGTCATCCTATTCAGTATGGCATTCTTTGGATTTATTTTGATTACTACATATTTAGGATGAGGGACAACAGTGATTACTAAGGGGTCGTGTGGGTTATGGAATGTCGTCAATAATTAATCTTTAATTTTGTTGCAGGAGGCAAAGGAGAAACGTCAAGAGCAGATTGCAAAGAGACGACGTCTTTCTTCACTCAGGGCCTCAACGTCAAAATCTGAATCTAGCCAAAAGTAAAAATGTTGGCTGGATTGACACATTAAAAGGGTTTTGTTGAAATTTGCTTAGTGTCTTCACTTGTTCAAAACTTGTATCAGGTTCAACGGTGTTCTTGTGGGTTGGTCTCTACAAAGGCGTTATTTATTCATCTTGGTGGGGGAACATCTGATGTTTCATGGAAACAGAGTACAGTTGGGGCTTATTGTTATTCTCTCTTGTTCAGCCATGTTTCTGTCTATTCCTTTTGAGTTTCACATACTGAAATCTGTGCAATTCCTTTTTTAAATTGTGTAATCTATCTGCAGCCATTGGACAAAGGATTCCAGGTCCCCATATAAATTTTCAAACAAAGATAACAGGCCCTAGAAAAGTACAGCACAGAAACAGGCCCATCTAGTCAATGCCAAAGCCATTTAAACGGCCTACTCCCATTGACTTACGCTGGGACTATAGCCTTCCATACCCCTATTATCCATGTACCTATCTAAGCATTGCAATCAAGTTCACATGCAACACTTGCACTAGCACCTCATTCCACACTCTCACGACCCTCAATGTAGTTTTTCCTCATGTTCCCCCTTAAACTTCTCACCTTTAACCCTATGACCACCAGTTGTCCCACACAACCCAGTGTTAAAAAGTCTACTTATATTTATAACTCAGGTCTTCCAGGCCAGGCAATATCCTTGTAAATTTTCTCTACTCTTTCTACATCTTTCCCACAGGAAGGTGACCAAAACTGCACACAATACTCCAACTTAGTTCTCACTAACATCTAATACAACTTCAACATAACATCCCATTTCCTGTTCTCAATGCTTTTGATTTATGAAGGCCAATATACCAAATGCTTTCTTTACAATCCTATCTACCTGTGACACCACTTCCAATGAATTATGGACATATATTCCCAAATCCCCTTCTGCTGTTGTTCACTGTAAGATGTACTCTGGTTGGTTCTACCGAAGTGCAATACTTTATAATTTTCTGCATTAAATTGAATCTGCCATTTTTCCAACTGATCCAGATCCCTCTGCAAGCCACAACAGCCCACCCCACTGTCCACTACACCCCCAATCTCATGGGTTAAGCAGTCCACGACAGGGAGTGCATTAGAGGGTACCTTTTAATCAGGACTGCAGTCAAGATTTTAAAGCCAGAGTTGCGTTGCAGTTCCTTTGAGTGAAGAGCGACCAATCAGTAAACGGCAGTGCGTAAAAGGCGCTACCTTTTGGTCAGGTCCACGTACAAGATTTTAAAGGCAGTGCTTGCCGCCAGTTTTCTGAGTTGGACAATCCACTTCAGAGAGCTAAATTAAACAGGACGGTGATCGAGATTTTAAAGGCAGAGTTCTGTGGCAATTTATGAAAAGGAGCCTGGACCAGCGACCAATTGGCTTTTGGGATTGATTAGCAAGAGTAAATGAAAGAAGGCAGGTGTGGGAAAGCAGAGAGATCCCAGTGTCCCTGACTACAACTGCAAGAAGTGCATTCAGCTGCAGCTTCTAACAATCCAGGTTAAGGAGTTGGAACTGGATGTACTCGATCATTTGGGAGGCTGAGGGGGTGATAGGACAATTAAAGAGGTAGTTATGCCCAAGGTTCAGGACACTGGGTGGCTGGAACAGGAAAGGGATTAAGGAACCAATGCAGAGTACCTGTGTGGCCATCCCCCTCGACAACAGGTACATCGCTTTGAATGCTGTTGGGGGCTGACCTAACAGGAAAGGCAGTGGTCAAGTCTCTGGCTCTGACTCAGAAGGGAAAGGGGAAGAGGTACTCTGACAATAGGGGATTCATTAATTCAGGGAATGGACACGAGGTTCTGTGGAAGAGAACTAGATTCTGGAGTGGTATGTTAACCCCGGAATGTCATGGTCTAGCCTGTCAACGGATGTTGGCAAGACCTCAAAGTTAGGATTCGAAAGGCTGAGCATGGTGTGATTAGTGTGAGCTGTGTATGTTTCAATGCAAGAATTATAGAAAAGGTGGATGATGGAGCTGGTTTACAACAGGCGATGTGTAGTGAGGAGAGGCTGTTGATAGGGCGAAATTGCAGCCAACAGGATGAGTTGCAATGTAAAGGGACAAAATTGAAAAGGGCGAACAGGACTGAAGGTGTTATTTCTGAATGTACGTAGTTTACAGAATAATGTCAATGATCTGGCAACAGTTGCAGATTCCCTGGATGATGTGGGCATCAGTGGGTCATGATTCATGCTTGGAGCCCAATGTCCAAGGATGCACATTGTAAGGAAAGCGGAGGGGGAGCAGCGTTTCTTGGTTGGTAAAAATGAAATATAATTAGGAAGAGGTAACAAGGTCAAAAGGTGTTGAATCCTTGTGGATAGAGCTAAGGAACTGCAAGGGTAAAAAGACCCTGATGGGAGCTGTGGTCTACAAATTATAACAGGAGATAGAAAATACATGCCGAAAGGGCAATGTTACAGTAGTCATGTGTTTCAATATGCAAGTAGATTGGGAAAATTAGGTTAGAGCTGGATTACAGGAGGAGGTAGTTCTAGAATGCTCAAGAGACGGCTTTTTAGAGCAGCTCATGGTTGAGTCCACTAGGGGATCAGTCGTTCTAGATTGGGTGTTCAATGAACCAGAATTGATCAGAGACCATAAAGTAAACAAACCTCTAGGAGGCAGTGATCATAATAAGATCGAATTCACCTTGAAATCTGAGAAGGAGAAGGTATATCAGTATTGCAGTGGAGTAAGGGGAATTACAGAGGCATGAGAGAGAAGTTGGCCAGAATGATAGCAGAGTAGCAATGACTGGAATTTCAGGAAGCGATTTGTAAGACACAGGATGTATACATCCCAAAGAGGAAGTATTGAAAGGAAAGATGACACAAATGTGGCTAACAAGAGAAGTCAAAGCCAGGATAAAAGCAAAAATGATGGCATATAATCATTAGTGGGAAGTTAGAGGACTGGAAAGCTTTTAAAAACAAGCAGAAGGCAATTTAAAAGGTCATTAAAGTAAAGATGGAATATAAAAGTAAGTTGACCAATAATACTAAAAGGATACCAAAAGTTTCTAAAGTGTAAAGAGGCAAGGGTGAATGTCAGATTGCTGGAAAACAATGATGAAGAGGTAGTAATGAAGACAAGGAAATGGCAGATGAACTGAAGTATTTTACATCAGTCTGCACTGTGGAAGACACTAGCAGTATGGTGGAAGTTCGGGTGTGAGGGATCATGAAGTTACCATTACTAGAGAGAAGGTTCTTAGGAAACTGTAAGGTCTGAAGGTAGACAAAACACTTGGACTAGATGGTATAAATCCTAGAGTCCTGAAAGAAGTGACTGAAGAGATCACTAGATTCTGGAATGGTTCCAGAAGACTAGAAAATTATAAATGTCACTCCACCCTTCAAGAAGAGAGGGAGGTAGAAGAAAGGAAACTATAGGCCAGTTAGTGTGACCTCAGTGTTTGGGAAGATGTTGGAGTCGTTTATTAAGGATGAGGTTTCAGTGTACTTGGAGGCACATAATAAAATAGGCTGTAGTCAGCATGGTTTTCTCAAGGGAAAATCTTGGCTGACAAATCTGTTGGAATTTTTTGAACAAGCAGGATAGACGAAGAAGAATCTGTGGATGTTGTGTATTTGGATTTTCAGAAGGCCTTTGACAAGCTGCCACCATAACAAGTTACAACTTATGGTATTGCGGGAAGATTCTAGCATGGATAAAACAGTGGCTGACTGGCAGGAGTCAAATAGTGGGAATAAAAGGAGCCTTTTCTGTTTGGCTGACAGTAACTAGTGGTGTTCCATGGGGGTCCATCTTGGGACCAATTCTTTTTGCATTATATTTCAATACTTGGATGATGTAATTCAGTGGTTCCCAACCTTTTCTATGCCCCACACCCCTAGGAAATGTTTGATTAATGTTCGCACCCCCTAAAAAAGTAATATCACATTTGAAGATGAAGTCTAATTTCTAATTTTTGAACCACATACAATACTATTGGTGAACAAGTTGAACTTTAAAAAAATAAGCTTTTAACTCAGTGCATAAAATACAAATATAAATTGAGCAATTAGATTCTAATTTATTCAGAAAAAATTGTAAACAGTAAAATCAATCCCAATTGTGAACATAAAATTCAATGACTTCTTTGCTCCTGCTTCTCATTCATGATTTGGTCAAAACGTGGAACTTTCTTGCTGACTGCGATCTGCAGGTCTGCCTGTGGATTCAGGCGATTCCTAGATTTTGTCTTGATTGACAAAAGAGAACTGAATCCAGATTCACACAAGTATGTTGTTGCAAATGGAATGAGGACATGGAGTGCTTTTCCACCAAGTCTTAGGAACATATCCAGTGCTGCACACCAAAACTCCTCCAAAGTCTTGCATTCAAATTGCATTTCAAGAGCTCGATTTGTCTGCAAATCAATAAGATCTTCCTTCAGCTCATCATCATCTGACATTTTCTCCAATTTGTAGGAATATGGATTCATGATCCATTCTTCTGAAATCTTCAGGTCTCCAGCAGCAAAATATCCATCAAACGATTCTGACAGCATTTCCAAATGAGCCACAATTTCTTCACGCACAGTAGGAATTATAGCTCCAGCATCATCAACCATCTCTTCTAGTGAAGGAAAATTTGAGAGACTGCCTCTTTCCATCCTTCGATGCCAAAGATGTAACTTCTCTTTGAAGGCATTCAACTTTTCATAAGCCTTCAATATGTTTATCGCTTTTCCTTGAAGAGAAACACTCAGATCATTCATACGAGTGAAAACGTCAGCTAAGTAAGCCAGCATTTGGGTGAATTCCTGTGATTCCATTGCCCCAACCAGATCACATTCACGCTCCTTCAGAAAAACTTTGATTTCTTCCTGCAGCTCAAAGAAGCGGTTTAAAGCTTGTCCTCGTGACAACCAACGGACTTCTGTGTGGAAAAGCAAAACTGAATGCTCACTTCCCAGATCCTCACAAAATGATTTGAAGATGCGATGGTTCAAAGCACGCCCCCTGATCCAGTTGATGATCTTCACACAAGTATCAAGGACTTTCTTCAAATTTGGAGGCAATGTTTTTGATGCCAAAGCATACCGATGAAGAAAACAATGGGTAACTTGCAAGTCTGGAACCTCCTTTTTCATCAATGCAGAAAAGTCAGATTTATTTCCAAACATTGCAGGTGCCCTGTCAGTGCACACAGAACCAATGACTTTGATATCTAAATCATGTTTGGCAAAGAAGTCTATCACCACCTGCATCACATCCTTTGCAGTTGTGTTTGTTTTCAGATCTTTACAAAACAGGAAATCTTCCTTCACAGCACCATCATTGACATGCCTCACTAATGTAATGAGTTGACTACAACTGGAGACAACAGTTGACTCATCCAACTGAATAGAGATTTTAAGAGGACTAGCTCTGACATCTGAGATGACTTGGTGTGGTGAACTACATATACCTGTCTGGACTGTTCCTGTGGCTCCTCCCACAGACCCCTGTATAAAGGCGATTGAGGCCTGATGCCCGGCCTCATTCTCCAGGATGTAGTGTTGTTCATTCTTCCAGTCAATAAAAGCCTATATCTCGTTTCTTACGTCTCAGAGTGAGTTATTGATGGTGCATCACTTGGTCCAAAATATCTTCACTCTAATCACTGATTCGGTTGTGAATGACACTATTTGATAGGGGCACCTGTTCAAATTTTTTTCTTGCTTCTTTGCCCAGGATAATTGTTGCCATTTCCAGTGCACATGGCTTGATGAGATCTTTCGCAATTGTATGGGGCTTCTTGGATTTGGCCACTTTATATGCCACTTGGTATGAAGCAAGAAGTAGTGGTTTTTCAACAGAAACTAAACCTAATTTTGGAAGCATTCCTTGTGAATCAAAATGAGCTCTTTTAATTTTCAATGACCCAACATCACGTCCTTCAACATCAGCTCCGCCATGCGTGCTCTTGAAGCTTGGATGGCTTCAGATTTGAGTTGGAAAACACAACGCTACAAAGAATGCACTGGGGTTTTTGCAAGCCATCATTTCCTGTTGTGCAAGTGAAACGAAAGCACACATAGTCATCATTCCATTTCATAGACAATATACAATAGGTGCAGAAGTAGACCATTCGGCCCTTCGAGCCTGCACCGCCATTTTGAGATCATGGCTGATCAACTACTATCAATACCCGGTTCCTGCCTTGTCCCCATATCCCTTGATTCCCCTATCCATAAGATACCTATCTAGCTCCTTCTTGAAAGCAGCCAGAGAATTGGCCTCCACTACCTTCCGAGGCAGTGCATTCCAGACCCCCACAACTCTCTGGGAGAAGAAGTTTTTCCTTAACTCTGTCCTAAATGACCTACCCCTTATTCTCAAACCATGCCCTCTGGTACTGGACTCTCCCAGCATCTGGAACATATTTCCTGCCTCTATCTTGTCCAATCCCTTAATAATCTTTTATGTTTCAATCAGATCCCCTCTCAATCTCCCTAATTCCAGCGTGTGCAAGCCCATTCTCTCTAACCTCTCTGCCTAAGACAGTCCAGACATCCCAGGAATTAACCTCGTGAATCTACGCTGCACTTCCTCTACAGCCAGGATGTCCTTCCTTAACCCTGGAGACCAAAACTGTACACAATACTCCAGGTGTGGTCTCACCAGGGCTCTGTACAAATGCAAGAGGATTTCCTTGCTCTTGTACTCAATTCCCTTTGTAATGAAGGCCAACATTCCATTAGCCTTCTTCACTGCCTGCTGCACTTGCTCATTCACCTTCAGTGACTGATGAACAAGGACTCCTAGATCTCTTTGTATTTCTCCCTTACCTAACTCTACACCATTCAGATAATAATCTGCCTTCCTGTTCTTACTCCCAAAGTGGATAACCTCACACTTATTCACATTAAACGTCATCTGCCAAGTATCTGCCCACTCACCCAGCCTATTCAAGTCACCTGAATTCTCCTAACATCCTCATCACATGTCACACTGCCACCCAGCTCAGTATCATCAGCAAATTTGCTGATGTTATTTTCAATGCCTTCATCCAAATCGTTGACGTAAATTGTAAACAGCTGTGGTCCCAATACCGAGCCCTGTGGCACCCCACTAGTCACCACCTGCCATTCCGAGAAACACCCATTCACCGCTACTCTTTGCTTTCTATCTGCCAACCAGTTTTCTATCCATGTCAATGTCTTCCCCCCGATGCCCTGAGCTTTGATTTTACCCACCAATCTCCTATGTGGGACTTTATCAAATGCCTTCTGAAAATCGAGGTACACTACATCCACTGGATCTCCCCCGTCTAACTTCCTGGTTACATCCTCGAAAAACTCCAACAGATTAGTCAAGCATGATTTACCCTTGGTAAATCCATGCTGGCTCGGCCCAATCCTATCACTGCTATTTTGATATGCCACTATTTCATCCTTAATAATGGACTCTAGCATCTTTCCCACCACCGATGTCAGGCTGACAGGTCGATAGTTCTCTGTTTTCTCCCTCCCTCCTTTCTTAAAAAGTGGGATAACATTAGCCATTCTCCAACCCTCAGGAACTGATCCTGAATCTAAGGAACATTGGAAAATGATTACCAATGCATCCGCAATTTCCAGGGCCACCTCCTTTAGTACCCTAGGATGCAGACCATCTGGACCTGGGGATTTGTCAGCCTTCAGTCCCATCAGTCTTCTCAACACCGTTTCCTTCCTAATGTCAATCTGTTTCATTTCCCCTGTTACCCTATGTCCTTGGCCCATCCATACATCTGGGAGATTGCTTGTGTCTTCCTTAGTGAAAACAGATCTAAAGTACTCATTAAATTCTTCTGCCATGTCTCTGTTTCCCATAACAATTTCACCTAATTCATTCTTCAAGGGCCCAACATTGGTCTTAACTATCTTCTTTCTCTTCACATACCTAAAAAAGCTTTTGCTATCTTCCTTTATATTCCTAGCTAGCTTGCGTTCGTACCTCATTTTTTCTCCCCGTATTGTCTTTTTAGTTAAGTTCTGTTGTTGCTTAAAAACTTCCCAATCATCTGCCCTCCCACTCACCTTAGCTCTGTCATATTTCCTTTTTTTTAATGCTATGCAATCTCTGACTTCCTTTGTCAACCACTGTGGCCCCTTTCCCCCCCTTGAATTCTTCCTTCTCTGGGGGATGAACTGATTTTGCACCTTGTGCATTATTCCCAAGAATACCTGCCATTGCTGTTCCACTGTCTTTTCTGCTAGGATATCCGTCCATTTAACTTTGGCCAGCTTCACCCTCATGGCTCCATAGTCTCCCCTGTTCAACTGCAACACTGACACCTCCGATCTGCCCTTATCCTTCTCAAATTGCAGATAAAAACTTATCACATTATGATCACTACCTCCTAATGGCTCCTTTACTGCGAGATCGCTTATCAAATCCTGTTCATTACATAACACTAAATCCAGAATAGTCTTGTCCCTGGTCGGCTCTCGTACAAGCTGTTCCAAGAATGCATCCCGTAGGCACTCTACAAACTCCCTATCCTGTGGTCCAGCACCAACCTGATTCTCCCAGTTCACCTGCATGTTGAAATCCCCCATAACTACTGCGACATTACCTTTGCCACATGCCAATGTTATCTCCCTATTCAACTTGCACCCAATATCCATGCTACTGTTTGGTGGCCTGTAGACAACACCCATTTGGGTCCTTTTGCCCTTACTGTTCCTCAGTTCTATCCACACAGACTCTACTTCTCCTGACCCTATGTCCCCCCTTGCAAAGGACTGAATCTCATTCCTCACCAACAGGGCCACCCCACCCCCTCTGCCCACATTTCTGTCCCTACGATAGCACGTATACCCTTGTACATTCATTTCCCAGGTCTGATCCCCCTCCAGCCATGTCTCCGTTATCCCAACAACATCATAGTTACCCATTCGCACCTGGGCTTCAAGCTCATCCGCCTTATTTCTGACACTTTGTGCATTCAGATATAGAATTTTTAGCCCATTTCTCCTCTCTCTGTTTGAATCGCTGCCTATTGTGCTTAACCCAGCTCTCCGAACTCCCATCGGGCTATACGCCCCTAGAATTTTGTCCTTCCTAAATTTACTTATTCTTTCAACACATTTAGCTCCATGTTCCGTCAGACCATCCCTCTGTACATGTGTCCTCCTTATCACTTGTTCCGCCTCACCTTTCTCTACTACACACTTAATATTCCGGAACCGTGTAGTCCCCACCTGTCCTTTATTCTTCCTCTCGCTATCCTCTCTCACATTCTGGATCCCCGCCCCCTGCAAATTTAGTTTAAACCCCCCCAAGAAGCACTAGCAAACTTCCCTGCAAGAATGTTAGTACCGCTCCAGTTCAGGTGTAAACCGTCCCTTCGGAACAGATCCCACCTTCCCTGGAACAAAGCCCAATTATCTACAAACCTGAAGCCCTCCCTCCTGTACCATCCTCTCAGCCACGTATTAATCTATGTAATCTTTCTGTTCCTTGCCTCACTCGCACGTGGCACAGGTAGCAATCCAGAGATTGTTACCCTGGGGGTCTTGCTCTTCAGCTTCGCAACTAACTCCCTGAACTCCCTACGCAGGACCCCCTCACTCATCCGACCCACGTCATTGGTCCCTACATAGACCACAACATCTGGATTCTTGCCCTCCCTCTCGAGAATAACCTGCACCCGATCTGAGATGTCTCGGACCCTGGCACCAGGGAAGCAACATACCATTCCTTCTTTTTGACATGATGAAGGGTTAAGGGTAAAGAGAAAAATATGAGTCAATATCAGAAAAACTATCTAAGTCAGGGATGACCACTTTACTCAACCAGACACGCCTATAGCAAAGTATCACGAGAAATATGCTTTTGAATATTATATTACGATATTATCTGTGGGTTACGCCAAGATAAATTGTCAGGTGGAAATGCTACGGGGATGCGACGCGACTTATTAGGCTACTCTGTACTGAATTTACACACCTATTTCCAATGATTACCGGAGATATGAACTCACATCACACGATTCAAAGTCCTCGGTGCTAACCATGATACTTCCTCAACTAACACAATTCAAAATTATCAACGATTCAAGAAAAAAACCTTTTAAGAGAAAAAAAACCTTTGAAATTCAAAAACTTCTTTAATGCATTGAGACAAATATGAATGAATGACTTCAGCTGCTTTTTAAAATTTTATAATTGAATAATTTACCTACTGTCTGTGGGTTGTGGTTGATTCGAGATGTATAAAGATTTTGGCATTATGAGATGATTTTTAACTCTGAGATGTAACCTTCTAGCTAACATTGATGAGACTCCTCAACTCTAAGGTGTAACTTCCCAGGTAACACTGATGAGAATCCTCAACGCTGACTCGGGCAGCGGGAGACTGGAGTGTGCTTGGGACAAACGTTACTACCACTTCTCAAGGCACATTGGCAGCTGGCTGAATGATGACTCGTGACTCGTCACTCAAGGACACAAGCCACTCTTTGTTGCACCCCCTGAAATTCCATCTCGCACCCCCTGGGGGTGTGGGCACTGCAGGTTGGGAACCCC